>NC_090928.1:386113543-386414480 GCF_040938575.1 Ambystoma mexicanum | reverse complement strand
GGAGTTTTGACAAGTGCCTATAGTTCAGCAATCGGGTCAAAGGATTGTGGGCCCGCAGTCCACACAACTATTTGGCTGATAGAGTCGAATTAGAGCGCACACGAGTTCTTAATCGGGTCAAAGGCTTTTACACCCACAGTCCCCAAAATGTAATTTGTTTTTATGATGGATTTGGAGCACTGAAATTCTTTGTTTTTGTCCTTAACGCCCTTTGACAATACCACTGTCACAGGCAGACGTTGGTAAGTGCGTTGGAGAGCAGCCACTCAAGCGTTCAAATGTAAATGGGAGAGAAACCTTTCAGCACACAGTCGTTAGGATACAACCTTACAGCCTTTGAACAAGTTCTGTGTTAAAACCTATTCTCTGTGCTTCAGATGGGCTACAAAAGTACACAAAGCGCTCAATCAATAGGATGAAAAACAGGGCAAGGAACGCCCGACAGCTTAAGGAGCCGCCAAAGTCCGTCTCTCCCTCCCCACCCTTTGATAAAACACACAATTTCTCCCTAGGAGCCATTCCAGTCAACAGAAATGTACTTTGCTTGTACCGTAATGTTGCAATGAGTTTTTCTCAGATTCTCTCGCAGACCAACGGGGACAATCTGCTTATGTACTAGCTGCTCCAGCAAGTTTGTATGTGTAGATAATTCTGCTGACGTCCTGCGTCCACCCAAACAGTCCAAACAGTGACACAGCGCCCTTTTCACAGCAGGGCTTATCGCCGCAAGGGTGACTGGACCAGCCTCAAATACAATTTCCTGTTCCCCTTTCAGAGAGGAGGTAGGACCAGGGACTTCTTAAAAGCACAGGAGTGCCGCGAATTCCAGCAGCAAAGTCTGCGATAAATAAATAAATAAATCACGGCAAACACAGCAAGTTTCCAGCAGTTCTAATGCAATGGCACAGTCCATACAGTGACACAGCGCCCTTTTCACAGCAAGGTTTATCCATAGCTAGAAAGTATTCCCCATTCTGTTCCACCTTCTGCCAACAAAAACAAAGAAAATCCCCCCCTGAACATTTAAAAAAGATATTAAGGCAGGACTAACACATTTGCGCCTGTCTTTAACACCTTTTTTTTAATGTTTCACAGGACTCGAAAGTGATTGATTTTCATTTGACTTTCATTTGGAATTTGTAAGGTGCAAATTCCGAGGCACCCACACGGGCAAACCTGTATCTAGGCAGAGATGTCATAACAAAGATGCCAAGTCAATAACAAACGAGGGGGAGTTAATAAGAAGTAATGGAGGTCAAAATATCAATAAAAATGAAAGGTTTTAAGTTGTTTTGTAAATATTTCCAGTGATCCCGTTGCGTGGATGGAAGTTTATTCTACAATTTTGGACCTGCCACTGAAAAACATCTATCACCTCTAATGAGGCAACTTGAACGTGCAATGGCAAAAAGATGGCAGTTTTCTGATCTTAAGCTTCTGGTTGGCTGATACCAGGTTAGGAGAGGGCAGAGAAATGGAGGAGCAAACTCGTGCGTGCACTTAAATACCATGCAAAGTATTTTAATGGAGCTCTGCTGAAATACAGGGTGCCAGTGGAGTTCTCGGCGAAAAGGCGAGGTGGATGAAAAATGAGAAAGCCGTAAAATGAGGCGAAAAGCTGCATTTTTGATCTTTTGTAGTTTTTGAGAGAGTTTTTGGCATACTCATGTATAGTGCATTGTCATAGTCCAGACAAGTATTAAGCAGCGAGCCAGCCACAATGGCATGCACTGCCTTAGGAATGAATGGGAAAACTCTTTCATGTAACCGAAGGCGGAAAAAAGCCCCCCTAAAAACTGAATTTATATAGGCTAATAATGAAAGATCTGATTTCCAGCCTACACCCACATTTCTTACTTTGGAGGAAAAAGAAGTGGGAAGACCGAGAATAAATGGAGGGGTTGGGATCTGCTGCAGATCCCTAAGCAGATGTCTCGGTCCTAACAGGAGTACTTCGGTCTTTGCAGAGT
Organism: Ambystoma mexicanum; assembly: GCF_040938575.1. Classification (NCBI taxonomy): domain Eukaryota; kingdom Metazoa; phylum Chordata; class Amphibia; order Caudata; family Ambystomatidae; genus Ambystoma; species Ambystoma mexicanum. Next base: position 386,412,510 of record NC_090928.1, on the reverse strand, counting down.
TAAGTTGCAAGCCATTGTTAACCATCCATTTATAAACCATGGCTAGTCCTTCCAAAAGTGATGGAAAGGTATCAAAGGGACCTGAAAATGTGACCTAAATATGGGTATTATCTGCGTAGGAATGATAGCGCAGACTACATTTTTGAAAGATATACATCAGCGAGTGAAGGTATATGTTATATTGGGCTCTTCTCTATGTAATGTGCCTTGTCCATGGAGCCTTTGGGTGTAACACTGTCCTCGTTCCAGGCAAGAGTGTTGTGGAGAGGAAAGTGTCAGTTTGAGATGGATGAGTTGACTACTACTTGTGTTGGGGGCTGCTGTGTTGTAAGACCTTAATAAAGATCTCTGTTGATACATCCATATCTGTTAAGGACTTCAGTATCGATTGAACAAGAGAGCCGAAAGGGGAGAACCTTGCAGGAGTCCGAAACTGAGGGTGATAGGGTTTTGGGGTAAATGGCCCAATGCTCACCCTTTGCGCTCTGTCTTTTAGAAAACTCTCAAACCACAAAATAGGGAAATCATTCATCCCTGTAAGATTTTTTAGGCGAGACAGTAAAATGGAATCAAACCGCGGATAAGTCTAGCGTGATCAGCAATGAAAGGTGGCCCTGTCGACATGGCAAGAACATCATCTCAAACTGCGATCAAAGCCAATTCTGTTTCATGCTAAACTTGAAAACCTGATTGGGCACCACTTTATTATCCATGTTTGTGTTTCTTACAAAGCTGAGGACTTTAAAGTCTATGGGCCTCATTACGAGGTTGGCGGAATGGGTTTACAGGCACCGGTAATGGTGCCGGTAAACCCATTCCACCCTATTACGAGGTTCCCTTGCGGGACCCGCACAGAACGTCTGGTCAGACCAAACGTCCTTAGCGGGTCCCGCAAGGGGACCAAGGAGCTAATAACCGGCCCGTTATTAGCTCCATCCCCATTCCCATTGAGTCCTAGGGGGCTCAAATGGGAATGGGGATTGGTTTTGTGAATGAGGAATTACTGGGTCCTCCAAGGCTGGAATGACCCCGTAATTCCTCATTCACAGAACCCGGTATGGAGGCAGCCATGCCCTTCTTAAGGGCATGGCTGCCTCCATACTCGTAATGAGGCCCTATGGTATTTTATGAACAGAACATAGTGCTAGAAAGTTAAGATGGACCAAGCTCCCCTTATTTGCAAACACATTTTGTGATTTATTATTTTTATGCGTGAGTTGATATCACATAAATATTGAACTTAACTCCCACCTGCATACTTTGAGACAGAGAAAGGTAATATGCACATATTGCACCTGTGTTGCATCAAGTGGAACATCACCAGATTCAAATGTGTGCAGTAGGAGGCATTAAGTGCACAGTGATTGGTCAGTTCAGGCTCCAGGGTGAACTATGGCACTGGGTTTGCACAGTGTACTGTCTAATGCACTTTCATCCTGTGTTGAGGTCCACTTCTACATGTTATTGCTGGTAGTGGGGCCATCTGTGGGTCAAATGACTCTTCGTCAGGCTAGCTATGGCTTGATCTGTTATGTTTTTCTGACCAACACTCGCAAAACTCAGAACTCTAAAGCATTTATTCACAGAGGGCCAGATACTCAAAACTTTGTTGGGTGGAAGTGATGAGATGCACAGGCAGTCTCATCCAATGTACCAACAAATGTGCCATATTCTCAAAAGGCATCTGAATGTGGGCATCACAGATGTGCACATTCAGATGCCCCTTCAGACCCCTGTTGCACATTTGAGCAAATATGTGGGGTTTCTGCGCATATTAGTGACCATCCCAAATTCACAAATGGGATGTGCTTCGAAATGCACAGAAATTAGCCACATTCCCCTGCTCCTGGAAACAGGCACGCTCAGGGGAATGCGGAAATCATGACAGAGTCATCTCTGACCCTGTAATTCCCTCTTTGTGAAGTGTGACAGCTGTGTCTGTGCCACCCTTTCATTTCTATCCACCAAACACGGATAGAAATGCTATTTTTTTTGGTTTACATTTCATAGTGACAGGCCCCTTAGAGACTATCAAGATGGCTGTCTATTCAGAGGTAATCATATCATTTTTGAATCCATATTATTATTTTATCTATTTGTATAATTGTTTTGACATTATATACCGTGCTAAAATGTATTGTGGCCTAAATAGTACAAAAACGTGAATTCAGTTGATATTACTTACGTAAACTGCCTTGAAAGGGCACGGCAGATGACAGAAGATTCAAAATATCCTAATGTATAGGCAGCCTCAAATTAAAATCCAGAAACATCTGTTTGGATTGGGGTTACTTTGAGTTAGGTAAATCGGTGTCCCAGTGTGTGATTCCTTTACCATGATGACCTCACAGGCAGCGCACCAGCATGAGCAATTTACAATGGTGATTATTGCTCATTCCAATGCAGTGATGTCAATAATATCAGGGGCCTGCCAGTGTTCTCATGATACAACTCTAGACACTAAGTGGCGCCCGGAATCTGCATAATATGCTAGAGAGCTGTCAATAATTTTAGGCTGCTAGTAACACGGTCAAAGTGACACTTATGTGACAAGGTATTTCCAATATTGTCATGACATTTCCAGATTCCCCTGGCACGGTGAGTAAGAGCTGAGCCCAACCCTCTGGAGCACATTTTAATATATTATATATTGGAAAGTGCTTTTAAAAGCATGTGAAGCGTCCCGGCGCCTCCACCCCCCCCCCGCAGACCCACTAACTTCCTGGTTCTCCCTGCACGCCTCTCGCTCCACCCTTGCAACCTGATTGGGCCTGCTATATCAAAGCAACAGGGGTCCGTAAACCCTACTGGCTCACCGTTGCCGCGCCATTTCCAGATTCCCCTGGCACGGTAAGAGCTAAGCCCCAACCCTCCAGAGCACATTTTAATATATTGGAAAGTAGGGCTGTACCAAATAGCATAGTTAGTATTCGGCCGAATACCAAATAGTTTTTCAACGGTGTCCAGTCATTAATTCGAAAACAAAAGGATCGAATGCAATACATTCGAGCCAAAAGGACCAAAATAAATAAAATACTGAATGTTTTTTTTAATGTATTTTTTTTTGTTTTGGTTTTGGTATAGGTAAAAATAATTGTTTTTTGGCCCAAAAACGGGGATTTGTGGGGGGAACCCCCCCACAAAAAAAAAGTGCATTCGATTTTTTTTCGTTCCTTTTGTTTCGAAAGTATTGTATTTCGAAACGTTTTGTTCGAATCTTTAACCCTAAATCTTTTTCAACTATTCGGCCGAAGCCGAATATGAAGCCAAATAGTTGCTTTATGTAATAAATCATGTTCCAAACTTCAAAAAACACACTTATTACAAAAATAAATACAGCACCATTTTAAATGCATTCTATACTTTTTATTTATCTTCGTTGTAATTAATGTAGCATCTTTTTTTAAAGTATAAAAGCCAGAAATAAAGCAGATTTAACCAAACTGAAGGGACCAAATGTACAGAAGATTGTTGCATATTCAGTGCCAGTTAAAGTAGGAGGCTTCACAAATTCAAAAGGGCTGCCTTTTGTGAATCAGATGAATTGCATTCTCTATCCAGTTGCAAAGTCGATGCAGTCGAGTTTCGAAACTTCTTTGCAGCTCCCATAGAAATGTATAAAATGGTTCATGTCGGCTCGTGCAGGACACAAGTCAAGAGGAAATCTGAAATGCGTGAACTCCATCTCACAACTATTCACCCCACCCAAACAAATGCTGCTTACTTTTCACTTATCCTAGCCACTCCTTCTCGCCAATACGCAAAAATATGCAATTTATCATTCCTGATAACATATCAGATAATGTTAAACTCAGGACTCAAGTCCTTAAAAAAGTAAAGGGGTGACTATGACGTATGCAATGGGGAGTGACATGACAGGAACTGAAAGTATCTATGCACATTTATTTCAGTTTGTCTTTTCCAACTAAAAAAAAGTGCCCATTGCATAAAAACATTCACCAAAATAAAAGATTTTCCTGTATTGTTGCAGGCTAAGTATAAAAGATGAGCACCTTTTATGTCTAGGAATCTGTAACAAAACATGCCCTAAAGAGCAGATTACAATATAAGATATTTTTCCGCTGTGTGATAGCAATTTGTCTGGTCTAATTCTATTCAGTTTTGCAAACTGAAGTCTATATTTGCCTTTCTGAGTTCATGTTGAATTGTATTCAAATGAGAATGTCAAAGTATTCGGCAAGAGCCGAATAGAAAGAAACTAATCGGCCGGAGCAGAATAACTTTTTGTCATCTGGAATTCAGCTGAATACTTACTCGAAGCCGAAGTTCGGTACACCCCTATTGGAAAGTGCTTTTAAAAGCATGTGAAGAGCCCCAGCGCCTGCATCCCCCTGCAGACCCACTAACCTCCTGGTTCTGCCTTCCTACCTCCCGCTCCACCCTCATGACCTGATTGGACCTGGTATATCCAAGCAACAGAGGACCATAGACCCTGCTGGCTCGCTGCTGCCTCGCCATTTCCAGATTACTCTGGCACGGTGAGTAAGAGTTGAGCCCCAACCCTCCAGAGCACATTCAAATATTTTGGAAAGTGCTTTAAAAGCACGTGAATAACTGCAGCCATCCACAGAGACCACACGTCCATTGACATAGCATGGACCGACTTTCGCTCCAAATATATTACATGATGCAACATGTGCGAAGCAATCAATATGTAACAGTCCATCAATTGTCTTTGAGTATTGCCCGCAATAGGGACACAATGTAATGTGAGGTGTACCAGCTAACGGCATTGATAAGAGAAGTAAGAAAATGTCATCTGATAATGTGACAACTACATGAACCTGAGGTGGTAAATGAGGTGCGGGGGGAGGGAACTTGAAGGTTGGGGGGGAGAAAACAAACTAACACACAATGTGATAATGCAACATGTTGATGCTAATGCAAGGTGCATTTTACTGCTGTTATAATTTAATGATCCAATTGTTGCACTACTTTTTGGCTATGGATTGATGTACACTTAAAACTCAATACAAACCAGAAAAAAAAAGAAAAGCATGTGAAGCGCCCTGGCGCCTGCATCCCCCCGCAAACCCACTAACTTCCTGGTTCTCCTGCCCGCCTCCCACTCCACCCTCGCGACCTGATTGGGCCTGGTATATCCAAGCAACAGAGGGCCATAGACCCTGCTGGCTCGCTGCTACCGCGCCATTTCCAGATTCCCCTGGCACGGTGAGTAAGAGATGACCCCAACCCTCCAGAGCACATTTTAATATATTGGAAAGTGCTTTTAAAAACATGTGAAGTGCCCCAGCGCGTGCATCCCCCCCGCAGACCCACTAATTTCCTGGTTCTCCCTGCCCGCCTCCCGCTCCACCCTCATGACCTGATTGGGCCTGGTATACCCAAGCAACAGAGGACCATGGACCCTGCTGGCTCGCCACTACCGCGCCATTTCCAGATTCCCCCTGGCACGGTGAGTAAGACATGAGCCCCAACCCTCCAGAACACATTTTAATATATTGGAAAGTGCTTTTAAAAGCATGTGAAGCGTCCCAGCACCTCCGTCCCCCCACAGACCCACTAACTTCCTGGTTCTTCCTGCCCACCTCCCGCTCCACCCTCGCAACCTGATTTGGGCTCTGTGCAGTCATAAGGAACACCCCAGGGCAGACCTCTGCCAGGCTGCCCCTGTGGCTAAGGGCCCCAAGGCAAAGGGCAGCTCCAACAGAGGAGGCTCCAGATCATGTCCGCCGCTGTCAGCAGGGGAAGCCGGTGGCCAGCCGTCAACCAGCAGCTACTAGGACTAAGTACGGTAGGAGTGCCCTAGGTAAAGAGTAGAACATGCACTCTACCCTGGATGCCTGGCGGCTTAGCAAACCTATCTAAAACACTGTGATTATCTCCGCTGCCCCCCTTGCTCCCATTCTATCAATTCTAACTGCACTTAATACTGTACTCAATTGCTCTGCTTAGTGTTGCACTCAATTGCTCTGCTTAGCATAGGCCTCTCTCCCACTATACAGGACTCTCAAATCTAGCTGTGTTCAGGACTGTACTCAATTGTTCTGCTTAGTGTTGCATTCAATTGCTCTGCTAAGCCTAGGCCTCTCTCCCACTATACAGGACTCTCAAATTTAGCTGTGTTTAGGACTGTACTCAATTGTTCTGCTTAGTTTTGCACTCAATTGCTCTGCTAGGCCTAGGCCTCTCTCCCACTATACAGGACTCTCAAATCTAGGTGTGTTCAGGACTGTACACAATTGTTCTGCTTAGTGTTGCACTCAATTGCTCTGCTAGGCCTAGGCCTCTCTCCCACTACACAGGACTAACAAAACTAGCTGTGTTCAGGACTGTACTCAATTATTCTGCTTAGGTTTGCACTCAATTGCTCAGCTAGGCCTAGGCCTCTCTCCCACTACACAGGACTCACAAAACTAGCTGTGTTCAGGACTGTACTCAATTATTCTGCTTAGTTTTGCACTCAATTGCTCCGCTAGGAATAGGTCTCTCTCCCACTACACAGGACTCTCAAATCTAGCTGTGTTTAGGACTGTACTCAATTGTTCTGCTTAGTGTTGCAATGAACTGCTCTGCTAGGCCCAGGCCCCTCACCCACTATACAGGACTCTCAAATCCAGCTGTGTTTAGGACTGTACTCAATTGTTCTGTTTAGTTTTGCACACAATTGTCCTGCTTAGTGTTGCACTCAGTTGCTCTGCTAGGCATGGGCCTCTATCCCCCTGTGCAGGACTCACAGGTCTTGGTGTGCTTGGTATTGTACTCAATTGCTCTGCTTAGTATTGTACTCAATTACTCTTCTAGGCACAGGCATCTCTCCCACTATACAGGACTCTCAAATCCAGCTGTGTTTAGGACTGTACTCAATTGTTTTTCTTAGTGTTGCACTGAATTGCTCTGCTGGGCGTGGGCCTCTCTCCCACTGTGCAGGACTCTAAAATCCAGCTGTGTTTAAGACTGTAGTCAGTTGTTCTGCTTAGTTTTGCACTCAATTGACCTGCTTAATGTTGTGCTCGACTGCTCTGCTGGGCGTGGTCCTGTCTCCTGCTGTGCAGGACTCTCAAATCCAGCTGGGTTTAGGACTATACTCAATTGTCCTGCTTAGTGTTGCACTGAATTGCTCTGCTGGGCGTGGGCCTCCCTCCCACTGTGCAAGACTCTCAATTCCAGCTGTTTTTAAGACTGTACTCAATTGTTCTGCTTAGTGTTGCACTCAATTGTCCCGCTTAGTGTTGCACTCATTTGCTCTGCTTGGTATTGTGCTCAATTGCACTGCTGGACGCGGCCTCTCTCCCACTGCACGGGACTCTCAGGTCTGACTGTGTTTAGGACTCTACTCAATTGTTCTGCTTAGTACCGTACTCAATTGCTCTGCTGGGCCTGGGCCTCTCTCCCACTGTGCAGGATTCTCGAGTCTGACTGTGTTTGGGACTGTACTCAATTGTTCTGACTTGTCTTGTACTCAGTTACTGTGATGGGCATGGGCCTCTCTTCCACCGTGCAGGACTCTCAAGTCTAGCTGTGCTTAGTATTGTACTCAATTGGTCTGCTTGGTATTGTACTCAATTGTTCTGCCAGATGTGGGCCTCTCTCCCACTGTGTAAGACTCTCGGTTCTGGCTGTGTTTGGTATTGTACTCAGATGTTCTAATGGGCATAGGCCTCTCTCCAACTATACAGATCCCTGATATCCCACTATACAGGACCCTGTTATCCAGCTTATCTCAGTCACCACCTGAAGCCAGGCCTTTCCCGCTGTCCAATCACCTCAGATCTGGCCGTTGAATTATTACTCCCTTAAACCCAGACCTCCTCTAGCTACCATGGGGTCCTGAAACCAGCAACTCGAACACCCACCTGAGACCGCTTGAAACAGGGCCCCCGCCCGCCCAAGCCCAATTTGTAGCGTTGTGAAACTATATTTGCATAATATCGTCTGATTATGAACATTGGCCTAAGCGCATTCGCATTTGTACTGAAAACCGCGCTTAAACAGACTAGAATAGAGTTGACTTCGCCGCCATCTTAGAACCATCCGCCGTTTTGATTCTAGCTCCTGCTTTCTGTCCTAAAATGGTAAATTTTGTTGTCAGCTGCAGCAGAGCTAAATGAAAGTTGAACTATGTCAACATTGAGGCTGCTGAGAGCAGAATGTTTGCCCTGTGCTAAGAGACCTTGGAGTCCAATTGAACTCAATTCAAGTGGTGTCTGCACCAATAGCTTCATCCTTATACACACACTGAAACTGAATGTTGGACAACTAAAACTATGTGCCTTTACAGAAACCCATTGAATTCGGTTCTTGAAACTGGATTTACTTTAAGCTGGAGAACCAACATGACCAGACAGAACAAAGTTGTCACCACTGAATTCTGTGTACAAAGAAAATATGTCTTAAACCTGAAAACAATATTGTTGTATTTGTCATGTGAACTGAGCATGAACCATTTTAGTAACTTATTAGTTTGGAGAGAGGCTGGATGAAGTAACCAGGATAGGGTATAAAAGAGGCCTGCTTTGTGATGTCCAGCACTCTCTCCCCTTACGGTGTCTTCTGGTACACACTGCGAGGCGCTTGAGAGACAGATAGCTATCTGTACTTTGATTAAAAAGTATACTTATAACTCTGAACTCGTGATTGGCGTACTTAATTTTGGTGGTAATAATCCTCGATATTTCCATTGGTCTTTCAGATGACGCCCGAATAGGGACCCTCAAGATTGACGTCACCCTGCTGAACAAGGAGCTGCGGCTATCGGACTGAGATCGGAGAGTGAGCGGGCCCCTTGCAAGAGACGCGACACCTCAGCAGTACTGAACAATCCGATCCCTGGATGGTGAGCAAGCGGTTCAAGAGGACATATTGACAAGGGTCCCCATATCGAGGCGGGTATTTTTGCCGAAATCGCCAGCCACCACGATCATTTGTAATCCGATCGGACCCTTAATATTTGGAAATCAGGTGAGTCGTGCCCCGATTCCTAAGAATCCTGATATTGGTTGCAGTTTTGTACTCATGAGCACAAACAACGCCAGGTAACACCAGTGATCTGACATGACTGGGAAATTGTCATCCTGTTTCAGGGTATTATTCTGCAGAGATAGACAATCTTTGGGAAGAGGCCAACCGGCACCACCATTTGGGTCACCCGCTTGTTTAATGTACTGTAAGTACGGCCTAAATAGTATTGTATTTAATGATATTTGGCACAGAGAACTAGACACGTTTCCGAACTTCAGTGGCCAGTTCATGATAGTTTTGAAATTGTTCGTTTAGAGTATTTAGAATCTATATTGTTGAAGAAAAGGCTAGGCCTGCAGCATTTGATGCAATTAAACATTGGAGAAAGGAAGCTATGCAGCAATTCAGAAGTAAAGAAAAGCATGCACGTAGGCACATTACTAATGCTGAAAGAGCACTATTGTATGAGCAACAGTAGCAGTCTGAATCTATTAGAAGTATGACGAGGGTTTTTTCACTTGATGTGCAGAAGATATATGTCATGATGCCTACCCACAGGCATCTGGACCAAGCCCATCAGCGCCGGGAGCAGGCATCTAGACATTTAGTAAAACCTCAGCAGCCCCGGCTAGGGGCTATCAGGGTTCAGTCCTGGCGCCCTAGGCGCCAGGCTCATAGTAGAAATCAGTCCTGGCACCTAAGGCGCCAGGCTCATAGTCATTACTTACCTCAGGCAGACCATGCTGCAAATGACTCCAATCCAACATGAAGCCTGAAAGGGACTATTATTCTACAGGAACTATTTTTTACTCGGGTGTGGTTCTAGGGACTTCTTACCTGGGACTACTTTTGAGGCTATTTAAACCACACCCGACCAGCAACACATGCTTCGTGTTATTCTGCATCCAGCAGCGTAACGCTCATCGTGCCTGCAGCCTGCATCCAGTCTTCTGCCACGCCCGCGTCGAATCCGGAGCTCCTAAAACAAAGAGGAAAGAAAGGGACAAGGTTAGAAAACAAACTTATTTCTATTCCACACTTGATTCTGGATCCATCTCGTCTCCGGACCTGTAAAGAACATCATTTCTGCACGCGCCGCACCTCCAGCTGCAGCGCCGTGCCATACTCACCAGTCTTCACAGCATCCTTCAGGTCGGCGCTGCCTCCATCATTTCTTCGCCGAACTTCGACACTTAGGAGACAAAAGAAAACCACAAGGTGAGCTGAGGGAACCAACAAATATAATTCTTACCACCATAGACTTACCTGATTTACCACCGGAGGCATCCTTTTGTGACTCTCCATATTTTCACGTGCCGCATCTGTAAAGAGAGACAAAACAACACGTTTTCCATGTGCAACATTTACCGGACAGCGCCGGGTAATACAGACTCTTGCCTGAGCGTCACCAGCTGCCACAAGAGCATCTTTTCACGAGCCAGCTAAAAGACAAGAAAGGAAGGGGGGAAACAAGAGTGAACATCGGACATATTGAACTCTATGAACGTAATACTTACTGGTCCTCACCAGGAACCTCAGATTCAATACTCTCCGGAACTCTCCCGAGCCTTCAAACCAGTGAAGTAACTGGAATTGACGCACCCCTGCAAATCCATGCAGGATGGAGAGCTCATCTTTCAAGAATATAAGGTGAGATTGCTGTGAGGGCATTTCGGAGGTGATTAGTTGGGGAGGACTGTGGGGATGCCATCACTTGAATTCACAAGTGGCTAAATCCATCTCTCCACTTGCAGGAGAATATTTCTACGGGTTAAGCAGACAAGATTAGGAGGGCCGATCCAGTCAGTCATCGCTGCACTACGCATCACGTGGGTGGAGACTGCAGCTGTCCGGGTCCGATCGATGCCCCTGTGGGAGCCAGTTGAGCGTACCAATATATCCGTCTCAGGATGTTCATACCTCAGATAAACTGAATAATAAACTGTTAAATGAACCTAGGAATGTTCCCCCTGCACCTCCTCCTTATGTTCCTCCCCACCGCTGTTGCGCCTCCTCCCATTGTAGTTCCTCCTCCTCCTGCTGTTGTTCCTCTTCCTGTTGTTGTTCCTCCTCCTGTATCTCCACCATTACTGTCATTTGCCGTTCCCTTAATTCCGTCTCCACTGCCAGGGGTAGTGTCTCTGCTACCTATTGAACAAGATTTGTCTGAACGTTCTTTTCCAAGTGGTTCTGCTCCACTTGTAGGGATTGAAGGGGTGGGAGCTGATTCAAGAATAGTGACTTGTGGTACAGTATCGAAACTTAGAAAAAGAGAATTGTATACATGGGCTAAAAAATATATAGAAGAGGGTGAAGAATCAGCTGTTTTAGTTGCGATTTCTGTCCAAGAAAGTATTCCCGAACAGACTATTTTGATAGAGGGGATGGGAACGCATTTGGCTGATATTTGGAGTGATTTGGCGGACATGAATGTCCCACAGGGGTTGAGGGATTTGAATGCCCTTGCCCGCTCAAGGGACACTGCAGAGAAGGTACATGAGCATGTTGAGAAGGTATTTGAGTTTAAAAGGGAGCTATATCGGTTACAGGAAGATGAATTAGATGGTAATAGACTGGAAGCCTCATATATGCAGAAGCGATTTCTTCCTCCATTGAAACCAATGAGTGAAGAAATGCGGGTTTGCACAAGAGACGCTCTAAGATGGATTTCGGATGTTTCAATTTCTCCCATTGAAGTGCATGACACGTTTAGTCAGTATGCTCCAGCAATGCAAAGGAAAGTGTTACAGGTGATGGTAGAGTATCTACAAGATGATTTTTTGAAGAGAAAGGTTTTTTGTCCCTCAGATTTGATGGTCATTCATAAAAGAGCATTCTCGCCCGATACTGCTTTGACTACTTTGTCACTTGATTTAGCTTTGTTGCTTAATAAGCGTTCAGAATTGCCTACCTTACAATTGCCAATGAGAGGGGTTCCTCTGACATTTGTTCCGAAAGTAGAAATTCCAGCAAATTCCACAGCACGCACACCAGCCATTACTATTGAAACACACTATGTCTCACAGTTTGTCCATGTCCCATTTTCTAGACAGGAAGTGAATACCATTAGACAAACGATTCCAGATACTAGGAAGAATCCAACAGAATTTTATGAAGAAATTTAATCTGTCTTGCATTCATCAGTTTTCACGCTGATTGATATAGATTTGCTGTTGCCCGTGATCCTTCCTACTGATTTATGGAAGCAGATTAGAACTGTAGACGATCAGGTAGGGATGGGTGATACATGGGATAACTTGGTACGGATAGATGGATAAAGGAATGCTGGTGAGAAACCGCCACAATTGATACTGATGTTGCCAGACAGAATAGTAGCTAAATTAAAAACTCTGGTTCCCGAGAAAAGAATCATATGGGACAAGCTCACAGCTTGTGTACAATTGAAGTCAGAGGGTGAAACTGAGTATTTTAACAGATTTAAGCAAGTATCTTCAGACTTTAGTGGTCAAGACCTAAGTACAGAGTCAGGGAAAAGGCTATTTGTAGACAAGTTTGTACGCGGATTATTGCCTGAAATCCAGTCACAGATAATGACTTCTGAAAGCGCTTGGCAAAATCACAATCTGAAGTATTACATATGGCTTATTACTATGAAAATAGAGTTAATTCAGAGAAGGAAAGAGTGGAAAAGAAGAAGGGAGACTTGGAAACTAGAGTACTGTTGCAGCAGATCGCAAGAGGAGCCAGAGGTGGGAATACACAGTTTAGGGGCCAATTTACACTACAGAGTAATGTGCAACTGGGTCCTGTACACATGAACCAATGTGCCTATTGTAGACAGGAAGGTCATTGGAAGGCACAATTCCCGATCCTTCAGCAGAGATCGAATAGCACACATGGTGTCATGGGTAGATGATCCAGAGGCTGTCCTGGGATAGGGGTCCTGGTAGAAGTCAGTTCGCTCAGAATCAGCAGTCATCTTCACAGGATAGTCAGCAACATAGTGTTAATAGTGGGAACATTTTTGATAATCCTTCAACTGTCTATTTTTCTGAGGCTCTTGCATTTGATGATATACTGTTCCGCTAGGACAGCCCGAATCAGAGCCTGGAACCAGTACCTATTCCCGTCGATCAGAAAGGGCCCTACGTTGAAATGAAGGTGGGGAATAGGGAGCATCTATTCATCACTCATGGGTTCCAGATATTCCCCTGTCAGGGCAGAACAACATTTCTGTAGGGTTCTCTGGTACGCCAGTGGTTAGTCCGGTCTGTCACCCGGTACAGACTTCACTGGGGCCATTTACTGATTCATGTCCATTTCTTTTGATGAAAAATTGTGGAGAAAATTTGTTGGGATTGAATTTGTTGAAAGAATTGAATGCTGTAATTTACTGTTCGCCGGATGAAGTGTATTTAACAATTTCGCCTCAACAAACTTCCATTCCACAATTTACGTCTAGATCTTTACCACCAAAATTGAATAAGGTTCCAACATGTCTATGGGCCGTTAATGACAATGACGTTGGCATTTTACAAACTGAACCAGTTAAAATTGTATTGAAACTAGGTATTAAATTACTGCGTATTCCGCAATATAAGATTTCGGTTGAAGGTGAGCAGGCTTTGAAGAGTATTATTTCTGATTTTGTACACATAGGTGTAATTGAGGAAATTGCAGGGAGCGTGTGTAATAGTACGATTCTACCTGTGTATAAGAAAGGGGATAATGTGATTCCTTTTCACTTTATTATTGACTTACGCGCTACTAATGAGGTTGTTGCCCCTCAGTTTCCGATTGTACCTGATGTTACTACAATATTGACCATGATTCCAGCCTCAGCTACTCATTTTAGTGTTGTGGATTTGAAAAATGCTTTTTTCAGTATTCCTGTACATGTTGATAGTAGATATTTGTTCGGTTTCACCCTAGAGGGACACTCATTTACATTTACTTTTGTGCAACAAGGGTACACTGAGAGTCCAAGCATTTATATCCTGGGAAGATAGCTCAGCGCCAACGTGCTTGCCTTGGAAACAAGACGACACGAAGCAACACATGTGTGATCCCTGGGTCTACGCTTAGAAATCTCTGGGTATTAAGCGTGTTATAAATACGCAACTAAGAGACATATTTCTGGAACAGTGCCTCGATGCCCACGGGCTGTGTGAGCGCTTTAAAAAGAATACAAATAGATACACTTATAGTAGAGCATTGAAGGAACATCTTGACATGCTTCAGTTGCCTTCTACTTGCACGTTGTTACGGTATGTAGACAATTTGCTTCTAGCTGCTGATTCCGAAGTTGCTTACAAGGTGGGCACTGTGTTGCTACTTGTTCATTTAGCAGAACATGGGTATAAGGCTTCATTAAAAAAGTTTCAGTATTGTCAACAGGAGGTCTCCTATTTTGGCTACCTCCTGTCGAAGGAGGGAAGAAGACTGACACCTGAACGGATACAAAGCATCTCTAGCATGTCTTTCCCAAATGCACAGAAAGAGGTCAGAGCCTTAATAGGTATGGCTTCATACTGTAGACAGTAGATCCCAATGTTTTCATTAATTATAAAACCCATGTTGGCATTGACAAAGAAGGGCATTTCTTTGCCTTTACCGTGGAACATGGATTGCCAGAAAGCTTTTGATCTGCTCAAGGCTGTGTTGTGTTCAGTGTCCATTTTGGACAGACCAAATTATGAAAAAATCTTTGTATTATATGTGCATGAATGCGAAGGATGTGCTTTGGCTGTTTTAACGCAGGAACATGGGGGGTAATAATAGACCATGCGGTTATTTTTCCTCCACGTTAGACTCTGTTGCATGCGCTTTGTCGAGATGTTTGAGAGCTGTTGCTGCTGCGGCTGCATCTGTAAAACAAAGTTGGGGTATGGTTCTGGGTCACTCTTTAACCGTGATGGTACCTCACTCTGTAGATGCTCTACTAACAGAACGCAGACGCAACATCTTACATCAGCACGACTAACTAGGTATGAGCTGATTCTATTTGCACCACATATCCAAATTAAGAGATGTTGCTCATTAAATCCGGCCGAACTATTGCCTCTTCTGCAGGAAATTGATTGCAGTGACAAAATGTCACATGACTGCCTCTATACCACAGAACAAGAGACTAAGGGCAGAATTGCCCTAAGCGATACACCTTTAAAAAATCCATAAGGGGAGCTGTTTTGCGATGGCTCCTGCTTCAAACTTACGGATGGTACATCCACTGCTGCTTTCTCAATCATTACATTAAGCACTATAGTGGAGACCAAACGAATTCCGCATAATTCTGCGCAGGCTGCAGAGATTATAGTGTTGATTAGAGTTTGTGAACTTTCTGAAGGGCTTAGTGTGAATATATTCACAGACGGCCAACATGCCTTCGGAGTGGTGCACAACTTTGGTCGACTATGGGCTGAGAGGGGTTTCTTGACCTCGCATGGAACAAAGATACAGCATGGCACTCTAATAGTTCGGCTACTTTCAGCACTTGTGCTTCCTACACAGTTAGCAACAATTAGGTGCGCAGCACACCAGAAAGTAACGGGCGATGTGGGAAAAGGAAACGCTTTTGCTGACAGAATAGCCAAAAAGACTGCCACCGATTTGCATTCCAAAATGTATTTGTCGGATGCAACAAAATGGGTCACTAACACTTGTGTGATAGATGAAGGAATTGGTTGCATAAAAGAAATTCAGACTGACGCTACTCCAGATGAAATTAAACAATGGGCTGAGGGTCCAGCAAGTTTGGATGATGAGGGTTGTTGGGTAGATAATGAAAAACAAAAATGGATGCTACCCAATGCCTATGTTACCGCTATGATGACAATGGCTCATGGTCCAACACACATATGTGCCAAAAAGATTTGCAAATTGTTAGATCCTGTATAATATAATACCAATGTGGATGACTGTACAATCAAAGACAGGGCTCTCTTCTTATTACATTGTCATGGGGAGACCAGCCAACATATGGAAGATACCAAAACCCAAATTATTAAAGAATGTGGAGCATTTGCTTCTTTCTGACTACTGTGACCAGTTAACTCAAACTTGTATTTGATTCATCAACAAGTGCGAGAAGCCCTCCCAGTAAAATACGAGGATCCAGGTCATCGACTCCAACCTGGCCAGTGAGTCTTGATCAAGAACTTTGAAAGAGCCTCCTGTCTCGCACCTCACTGGAGAGGACCACACCAATTCCTCTTGGCACCACAGACTGCTGTCTGAGTCACCGACAAGAATAACTGGATCCACGTGACGCACGTGAAGAGGATTCCTTTTCCTCTGGCCTACGACAAAGGCAACAAGAAGGGAACTGGTGATCTTGATGCTCTCAATGAGCCTGCTCTAAATCGACACAGAGGATGTCCCAGAAATCTTTCGTGAGCCCGTGGGTCTTGGGGAGATTGTTGCTTCTTCTTTTAATTCTTCTTCACCGTCAAGCAATCTTGCTTCTCCTTCCTCATTGTCTTCATTGCCTTCAGGAAATGACAACACTCTGTTTGCAGATCACACCTTACCTGGAGTCTTAAGTTTCTATCTGAGAACCACGAAACCGAACTTACAGTACAGCATTGGCTGTACCTGCAAGAAACCATCGTTGAGCCAATCCCTCGTCACTCTTCTGCTGAAAATAAATAAGAGGCGGGGACCGGCAAAGTTATCTTCAATCATCATAGGCCACGTGGTCAGGAGCCACCGACGGATGAACTAAAAAGAAAAAGCCTAGCGGAGAGGCTTTTTAATGGACTCTGCGAAACAATGCCCAATTTTAAAGCCTCTTGTACGAAAATAAATATTGGTCACTTCTCTGATGATGAATCTGCCCACCAAGGGTTATGGTCCACAAGGACCAAATGTTTACTGGTCACAATTGCAGCTTATTTAGTCATCGTATTTTCATTTGGGTTTTGGTATCTAGAAAGTGTGCATCCGCTTGATCATTTATTACCAACTGCAAGTATCCCTACTGTGCCTTCGCCTTATGTGTATCTGCACACTCTTCCTCCGCGAGACCTCCAACACAAAGGAGGTTATCATAATAACACTCTTAATGATTTTGAACGCTACCCATGTGATTCTAAACAAAACAAATTGCTGGGTGTGTTCGCATTTGCCACAAAATGGGGAAAAGGGACTAGGCTGGTATATTCATCCTCTGCCTTTAACTACTGTTTGCTGTGCCTTGCTCAAGGCACTATTCTTTGGCCATTGGAATGACAGTGTTTTTGGGAACTTTGATGAGACTTTGATGAGACTAATCTAAATGAATTTGAGAAATGAGTCTTAACACCTTTAGGGTGTTCCCTCTATGCAAATAGGAGCAAACTCAATGTTGCTTCTATTAGGCCTTCTGACAGATTTTCTAGACCTTTTCAATCATTACTCACCTTCAAGATGACTCTCGTAGGTAATAGGGATGCCATGCCTCCTTCCTATACTATCAACCATAGTCCAGAAACCGTTCCATTCTGCATACAAAGAGAGGGTTCCCAACCAATGGGTACATTTGAGGAATGCACAAATATTGCAATACTAACTAGTGAGGATAGACCTCTGCATGTAGGAGATCCAGTTTACTTTGTTTGCAGCAATGAGGCCTATCCATGGTTGCCCAGAGATTGGCAGGGCACTTGTTACTTGGGGATATTGTTGCCAGGAGTATATATTGCCGCCACCACCACCAAAGTTTCTAGAGCTCGTCCAAGGCGGGATGAGAATGATGATACTCCTTCACAAGTCTTGGGTGATGTTGCAAAATCCTTCATACCATTCTGGGGACAGATAATGAATTCCGAGGATATCAGAAGATTAGCAAGGGTATTAGAGAAAACCATCAATAGGACCACTGATATTTTGTACAACATGACGCGAGAGCAAAAGGCAATTAGATTAGTAGCCCTCCAAAATAGAATGGTGTTAGACATCATTTTAGCTGAGCGTGGTAGAGTATGCAAAATGGTGGGATCTACATGTTGTGTTTTTGTACCCGACTCCTCTCCACCATATTTAAGGCAATTCAGAATGTACATACTCTAAGCCCTGAAGTACATGTTTCCAAGGGAAACCGGGATATGAGTACATGGTTCTGGAATTTGTTGCTATCTTGGGGTTGGAAAGTCTTTGCTGTCTTAATGGTGATCCTTGGTATTTTTCTGTTCTGCTGTTGTTGAATACGTCTGCATGTCATATGTTCCATGATAGGAGGATGTTGTGCACAAACAATGGGTACACTAGGACCTAGGACACATATGCCTGAAAAAGCAACCAATGCCTTAGTAATGCTGGAAATTGCTATCAAAGAGTTAATGGCGATTGATGCCTCTGAAACTAGCGACTCACGGTGTTCTGATAGCGAAACTTGGTCTTTGTTCAGCCAACATTTTTTAAATATGCCCTTGGCTTAGGCCAAAAGGAGGGTTTGTCAAGCTATATTCACATAATATCGCCTGATTATGAACATTGGCCTAAGCACATTCGCATTTGAACTGAAAACCACGCTTAAACAGACTTGAATAGAGTTGACTTTGCCGTCATCTTAGACCCATCTGCCATTTTGATTCTAACTCCTGCTTTCTGTCCTAAAATGGTACATTGTATTTTCAGCTGCAGCAGAGCTAAATAAACTTTGTACTATGTCAACATTGAGGCTGCTGAGAGCAGAATGTTTGTCCTGTGCTAACAGACCTTGGAGTCCAACTGAACCTCATTTCAAGTGTTGGCTGCACCAATAGCTTCATCCATACAAACACTGGAACTGAATATTGGAAAACTAAAACTATGTGCCTTTGCAGAAATCCATTGAATTTGGTTCTTGAAACTGGACTAACTTTAAGCTGGCGAACCAACATGAAAAGACAGAACAAAGTTGTCACCATTGTATTCTGTGTACAAAGAAAATATGTCTTAAACCTGAAAACAATATTGTTGTATTTGTCA
This sequence comes from Ambystoma mexicanum, assembly GCF_040938575.1. Classification (NCBI taxonomy): domain Eukaryota; kingdom Metazoa; phylum Chordata; class Amphibia; order Caudata; family Ambystomatidae; genus Ambystoma; species Ambystoma mexicanum. The sequence goes on along the minus strand of NC_090928.1, from coordinate 386,393,658 downwards.
TGTGAACTGGGCATGAACCCTTTTAGTAACTTATTAGTTTGGAGAGAGGCTGGATGAAGTAACCGGGATAGGGTATAAAAGAGGTCTGCTTTGTGATGTGCAGCACTCTCTCTCCTCACGGTATCTGCTGGTACACACTGCGAGGCACTCGAGAGCCAGATAGCTATCTGTACTTTGATTAAAAATTATACTAATAACTCTGAACTCCTGATTACCGTATTTCATTTTGGTAGTACTAAGCCTCGATATTTCCATTGGTCTTTCAGCATTAAGCACTGCCTAACATTCTTGATCAATCCACACCAGTGAAACCTAGTCCCAACCTACCACCACCACCCTGAGATCTATCACTACTCACCTTAACTGAGTCCTAAACCACGCAACAGCCGAACGCCAATCTCCACAAAATCCTTGACAATGCACCCTTAGAAAACAAACCCAACCCATCGACACGGAGGACTGTCTGAACCCGAGAGCATCCAAGCTCATCAAGACTTGAAGAAACATCAATAGTGTGCTTGCACAACACATCAGAGGGCCACTTACCCTGCAACCTCTGCACCGTGTACCAAAATGCCCAAACCAGAAAAGGACGACGAGAAAGAGAGCAAGATCGTGCAACAATGGCCATGGACACGCAAAGCCAACAGCACCCAGCAGAAGCAGCCTCAATTTCAGAAAACACTGCGCCTAACACAGTCAGCATCAGAACAAACTACGTCAGAGAAAAATCCTTATATCTTACGCCCTACCTCGTGACAACCACGGAACGTTGATACCACAACAATATCGACATCAGGACACATACAAAGATTCCCCCGAAACACCTGGAAAAAAGAAGGGAGAACCCAATAAGAGAGTGGGATAATTCCAACCCCCTTGCCCCATACATCACAAAAACAGAGGGGCACCATCGATACCCACAACACACCAGACAAGACAACAAAGCCCTGGTAATCAACAACCCCAGCATTAACCTAACAGACCGATTCAATGAAGAAGAAGCCATTGCTGATCTTCAACCAATCGTCTAGACTGGAGAAGCACCACAAGTGAACAGCAATGCTACCAACCTAGTGGACCGCTTCAATGAAGAAGCAGCTGTCGCTGTTCTTCATCCAATCAACATCAATACAGAAACACCAGGACGGAATAACTACAAACTGGAACAAGGAACAACCAATAAACAAAACCACATCAAGAAAATCCATTGCAATCTTATAAAAACATGGTCAATGTCCAAACATTCAAACAAAATATATGACCGCCTATCTGACGGAGGTATCGACATTCTATTTGTAACCGAAACATGGCTAGACGATAATTACAAGATCACCCTCATCAGCTGCCTGCTGAAAAACTTCAAATGCATCCTGTAAAACCAGATATTGTATGAAGAAGCCTGGTATGTTATCATTAGAAATCCATTACTCATTTTAGTGAATCATTAGTAATTCGTGACTCATTTAGGAATACATTTCTCCATCATTGCATCCTGAGTAGTTATCCATCATTCATTCTGATTAGTAGTGACATGAGTAGTGACATTAGACTATCCACATATTATTCAGCCATTTGGTTTGTTATAGAAAGAGGCCTGTTATATTAAGTGCCTTGTAGAAGACATGTTTAGACGTATGTATTATGTATGCAGTAGAGACACGTATGAGTGTGCACTTAGGAGTATGCATTGAGCTTTGAGTATAGTGCTTGGTATGAGTGAATGCGTTAGGCACTACATTCGAAAATAGAAAGCATGTAGCTGGCTCCTAAGCCATCTTGAATGAGACAGAAGAGAAGCGCCACTTGGTTCTGTGGAAACATGTTCTTGTACACTGTGAGCGAGGAATGCGCAAACAGTTTGGTTGTTCAGAAAGAGATAACGTGACTCTTGCCCGAGTGGAGAACAGGAGAAGGAGGCTTTATCAGGCCTGACTGGTTTGTGCTTGCAGACAAGAAAAGGTGGGGCCATGCAGCAGGGAGTGAGTGCTTTGCGCAGAGAGACAGGAGAGAGGGATTTCAATGGGGTGAATAGAGGAAATATGGGAGGATGGTATGGTTTCGTAACACAGATAGCATGTACAAGATATGCTGAAATGTCATGATGACAGAACACACAGGGCCTCATTAGGACCCAGGCGGTAAGGGGTTTACGGCGGCCGACCCTTACCGCCTGATTCCGAGGTCCCTTAGCGCCATGGAGGTTTTAACACCTGCTTTTAGCCGGTGTTAAAATCCATGGCGCTAAGGGACCTTGTTGTTAATTACGCCACCGTAATTTACGGTGGCGTAATTAACGCCTTCCCCACTCCCATTATGCCCTATGGGGCAAAAATGGGAATGGGGAAGGGTAAATGGGTTAATGGGGACTTACCGCCCCACTCACCTCGGAATGGGGCGGTAAGTCCGCCAACCACCATGGTGGTAAAGGTACGACCCAGGCGGTAACTTACCGCCTGGGTCGTAATGAGGCCCACAGTGACTGAACAGGAACAAGACATGCGTAACAGACTTTCAGACACTGCTCGGATTTAGAAATGCTGACAGCGAAAGAGAGTGCATCTTAGCTTAGAGAGACATGTAACCATGGAGAAAGTATGTACATCATTTGACACTATAACTGAGCAGTAGGAGTGTATGCCGTTCTCTGAGATCGAGGGAGTTTTAGATGAAGCTGACTCTGAGATTGAAGGGAGGTGTTTGGTGTGGCATTGATGGAGGCATTGGCATGCAGCCTTGGCAGACCAGCTTGGGAGAGATCAATGAGCTTTGCAGAGGCTTGAGGGAGGCAGTCCCAGTGACCAAACTTGCAGAGTGAGCTGGAGAGGAGAAAGACGAGATTGTGAAGCTTGCACATGGCAGGAGGGGAGTATTGCTGATATGAGGCCTAATTGATCTGAATAAGACACGTGCAATGGGGAATTAGGACAGACACTCACACAGAGCATTTGGGTTTGATAGAAGGGGAAATCAGACAGGGATTGTCTAAGAGAGAGAGAGTGAAGTGTGGTGTGGTGTGGATTGGAGAGGAATGTTGAATGCTGACGCTTGCAAACTGTTATTAGGCTGCATTTGTTGTTATTAGGCTGCATTAGCATTATAGATCCAGCTAATTAGATTGCTTGCATTAGAAGCCTGTAAGGCTTACAGTTATTGCATTGCATTGTAGATTTGCACCCAGAGCATAAAAGGTGCAAATTCGAGATTTGCATTATAGTAGTGTTTGCATCATGCCCTGCTGTGCATGAATAAAAGTTTGTTTTGTGTCTTATGTTTGTGTGTCCATAGCATAGTTCCTGCCAGACCGAACACATACTCATGCTCTCTCAACCACCAACCACCACACCTACCGCTAAGAAGCAGCTACCATATGAATACTGCACCTGCTGCACACATATCCAGTGCTCACACACACCTTTGACTCTCTCTCTCTCTCTCTCTCTCTCCACTGACTTGAACTACGGTTCCCGAGGGCGTTCAACCTACCAGCGCCATGAGATCATACCAATAGTACATAAGGTGCTATATAAATGCAAAGTAACATAACATAACATAACATAGTAACTTAGGAGTAACACAGTGCACAATCGCCCTGAGATACAAGAGCAGGGTGGGAATAGTGATCCACACTCCCCGAGGAAGATTTGGAGACTAGGTAGTGGTTGCCCATAAGGGGCTAAGCCAAAGGTAATTTTGTTTTTAGAACTAACAATTTAAGCAAACAGGAAAAATAAAAGATGGGGGTGGGCTGGCAATCATCCACAAGGAACACCTGGCTATCAAACTGGAAGATCCACTAAACATCAATAAACGCAAATCCTTAATACTACGCCTATCAGTAAACCCAAAAACAAACCTGAAATTCATACTGATATACAGACCACCAACCTACGATGCAACCTGTGAAGATGCCTTCACGGAAGCAATCACCATTCTAGCCATCAAGCACAATTATCTGATCATCCTCTCAGATTTCAACATCTGGTTTGATGAAGGAACCACAACCACACAAAAATCTTTAACCGCCTAACTAGCAGCAATAAACCTAGCACAACTAGTCAAAGGAGCGACACACTCGGCAGGGCATACACTTGATGCAATCTTCGCCAATAAAAAACAAAGTACCACAGCACCCTCAATTCAAATACTCTGAAGCGACCACCTCACCATTACATTCATAATCACAATGGCCATTACAATAAACAAGCAACAAGATATACCACGGATCACCATGGCCCTCATTACGACCCTGGCGCAAAGCGAAAAACGATGGCGGTAAACGATTACCGCCATCGTCTTCCGCTAGGGCCGATTACGACCCGTGACCGTAAACTACGATGTCATTAGCGGCATCGTAGCTAACGCTGCCGCTGACTGCGCCAAGGGTGCGCGCACGCGAACATCCACACCGTACTTAGCGCCATGGCGGAAAGGTACGCGAATGCCGACCCAAGCGGACATGCCCCTAACGCCATCACCCAGCCCGTTAAGTACCTTACCGCCATGGTGCTAATTACGCCATCGCGAACCAACCGTAAAGGGCCATGTAAAGTGAATGCAGCTGCCACAGGTGCACAGAAACAGCACAGGTGAAGGCAATACAGACTCAGGAAGTACAAAAAGAGCACACCCCACCCCTTCCCACACCCAGTCACACTCCACAATGATACCAATAGGACTAGCAATGTTGGGGCTGGAGGACCTGATAGCAATGCGAGTGCTACAACAGCAACTACAACAACAACAACAACAACAACAACAACAACAACAACAACAGGCTGCACAGAGGAGAAGCAGGAGGAGAAGGAGGGCAAGGCAGGCCCAGCAAGCCTCACCAGCACAGCCAGTGCCACCACGCAGGCAGCCCCCAATCCCACGCATCAGAGCCAGCCCATTCAACCTCACCGCTGAGCAGATCCACACCCTGTACCGACTGGACCGGGACACCATCACCACCATTGTGGACATGATACACAACGACATCGTCAGCATGATTGAAACACCCACTGCCACCCCCCCCTACTGAAGGTAATGTCCGTGCTCCACTTCCTGGCCACAGGCACCTACCAACACACAGTGGGGCACTTGCATGGCATATCACAACCATTATTCTCGCGTACACTGATGCAAGTGCTCAATGCCCTCCTCAAGCACACAGATGACCACATCTCATTACCACGGTCTGCCCAGGAGATTGCCAACACCAAAGTGGGTTTCCATGCACTGGCCGGCATACCTGGTTGCATTGGTGCCATTGACTGCACCCATGTTGAATTGGTGGTCCCACATGCCATGGAGGTACCGTACCGCAACCGTAAACATTTCCACTCAATCAACGTGCAAATGGTCTGTGACTCCAACAGGATCATCACACATTGTTCTGCCAGATACCCCGGATCAACCCATGATTCAATGGTCCTTCGGAACTCCACAATACCACGCTACATGGAGCGACATGCAGGCCCAAGATCCTACCTACTCGGTGAGTCTAATGTCATGAGCATGGAAATGCAAAGTGGGTGTTGAATGACGTACCAATGCATATTTCATCTGGCAGATACAGGGGGGTGATGCAAACATCACATGGGTGCAACTAGCAGTAGCCAGATCATTCCCTGTGGCAGCACTGACGTCAACAGAGTAGTGTACACATTATGCCTGACCTAATCATCCCAACATGTGAATGAAAGTGTATCCCAAAAACGACACAACCATCTGCAAGTGCATTGTGCAAATTGTGACCGCATTGACCCTAAAGAAAAAAACCAACATGCACGTCACCATGCACCAACTACTGAAAGGCCTGTCCCCCACAACTGCGCACAAAGGAGGCACATGACAGACAGGAACATCAATGCACCACTACAAGACCCACAAACTGTCCCCATTGACACCAGTAATGCTCACTGGGGTCATAATGAGCCAGACATCAATGTTGCTATCATGTGAGCTTCAAGCTCACAGGACACGTGCAAGGTCACATGAATGACGGCCTGAACAGACACCGTGGATGGACATTCACAAGGCAATCGTCCCCCCTGCATTGTGTTTTTGCATGCAAAACAGTACATGAGAGCCATGAACACATACTGGTAGCACAGTGTAAATCCATTAGCACAAGTCTAATTGGTGCACAGTAACAGTCGGAATCAAGGCATGGTTGTGCGTCATGTTCACAAATCAATCTCGTTCCTGACACATTCATTTCTCACATTTTACAGGTGATGCGGGCTATCCCCTGAAGAGGTGGCTCCTCACACCAGTGCGGAACCCATCGAACCAGCATGAGGAGGACTACAACCGTGCCCATGCACGTACCCGTGTGGTGATAGAGCAGGCTTTTGGCCTACTGAAGGCACGTTTCCGCTGCCTCAGCAGGTCTGGCGGGGCACTCCTGTACCGCCATGAGAAGGTTGCAAAGATCGTCATGGCATGTGTCATGCTACACAATATGTGCATCAGACGAAACGTGCCTCTGCCCCCTGACGCAGAACCACAACCACCTGATGATGGGGATGATGATGATGGGGATGGGGCAGCACCTCAGGGAGGCAGCGATGCACAGGAGGGGCATATAATGCGTCAGAATGTCATTGACCGATACTTCTAGCACACACAGCGTGTGTGTAAAATATGGATGGCACTTGGGGCACTGTGTGTGTCTGGTATGTCAACACTGTGGACTGTAAAACAATAAAGCACACATACGCAATGAGCAATGTCCACACATTTCGTTTGTGAGAAATGAAAAAGTGTATTGTTCTTCTGAATAGGTATAACAGAACCCCTCCCCCTCCCCCCTGAACACTCCAACACACCCAATTCCCCCCTCCCCCTTCCCCCTGAACACTCCAACACACCCAATTCCCCCCTCCCCCTCCCCCCTGAACACTCCAACACACCCAATTCCCCCCTCCCCCTCCCCCTGAACACTCCAACACACCCAATTCGCCCCTCCCCCTCCCCCCTGAACACTCCAACACACCCAATTCCCCCCTCCCCCTCCCCCCTGAAAACCCCAACACACCCAATTCCCCCCTCCCCCCTGAACACCCTGCAAACATGTGACAGTGCCCGTGGTGAAGTGTGTATAGTTTTGCACACTATTGACTGCCCCCTCTCCCGGAACCTGGGGCCCCCCTGCCTGTGCTCCTCAGGGTCCTGGATGACCTGCGGACGGGAGAGGCTTGTGCTGAACTTGCAGCTGAGGATGTACCGGGCTGCTCAGTACGGCATGTGTCCACAATTGTCTGGATGAGCTGGCTCATCATCTGCCGCACTGCAGCAAGTTCGGTGCATATGTCCCTGCTGGCAGTTTGGATGGCAGACCTGATGCCATCAGCACTCCTCTCCATGGCTGCACTGGCACTTCCACATTCTGCAACATGCTGCGTGAGGAGTGTGCCCAGTACTTCCTGCCTGTTGGCAATCTGCTCCAGCGACAGCTGGAAATCTGGCCCAATGGAGGGTGCCAATGGGGGACCAATGGGACTACGCTCATCTTCCCCAACTCCCACTGGGCTTGGAGTTGCTGGCCATGAATTAGCAGGCGATTGGCCCTGGGTGTCATCTCCATGATGGCTGATTGGGGATAGGTGTGGTGAGTGAAGTTGCGTGTTGTGGGCAAGTCCAGTGTCATCCTCCACATCACTATCGGAGCAGGCAGCGATGGCTGCAGTCTCCCCAACAGTACTGCTCCCTGCTGACACATTGCCCTCAGTGGGCAACAGTGGGTGTTGTTGGGCTGCAGGCGCTGTCACGACCCCTTCCTAGGGGGACTTTGCTGCCCTGGCCTCTTCAGCCTGGCGTGGTTTCGGCCTGGGTTCAGCAGAGGTGGATGCATGGTTCCCTTCTCCCACTTTCCTGGCCTTCTTGGCTGGGGTGCTGGTGCTGTCATCCCTGCCAGTGTCCGATTGCGAGCCTGTGGTGGAGCAGAGGAGGGTGACTGTTATTGATGGTTCAGCGGACATTGAGCAGGCATTGTGAAGAGTGTAATGGATAGATGGTGGAGTTAGTAGCCCGTGACATACAGGTTGCCTCCCTTTAGGTTCGGTTTTGCATGCAGGTGTGTGTTTGCCTACTGTACAGTGTACATGCTGCATGTGCGCAGGGTGTGGCTCATCTGCTGATGTGTTGCGTCTGCCACATTGTGATTGTTACGTGCAAGTGTATCAGGGTGTCTTGCAAGGCTGGATATGAGGCACCTACCTGTCTCTCCAGATGTCGGGGCCCATCTCTCCATCTCGCCGACACCTTCGATGCACTCAATGCCAATCAGAGAGGCACATGTCTCCTCCCATGGCTGCATCTTCAGTGGGGAGTGTGCTCCCCCGCCAGTTCCCAGGGCCAGGTTACGGTTGGCAGACATAATGCCCCGGACCCTGATCCACAGGTCGTCCCACCTCTTGCGGCACTGTTTGGAGGTGCGTGGGGTGGTTCCAACAGCACTGACACGTTGTGCCACAAGTTCCCACACCTCCTTTTTGCGGCCTATGGCTGGCCGGGTCATCTCAGTGGAGAAGACAACATCGGCCTTCTCCTGGAGCGTGTCTGCAAGCATTTGCAGTTCCTCACGACTGTAGCGCTCCTGCCGCTGCCTGTCACATGCCTTCTTCACAACTTTCGGCATGGTTGGGTGTGGAAATGGGTGGGTTATGGGAATGACAGGGTTTGAGGGTTGGTTGTGGTGTGGTTGGGTAGGATGGCAATGGATTGTGTTTTTTAAGATGGCCGCTGTGCTGTTTCCCGTTCCGCCGCGATTACGCTATTTCCGGTTCCGCCTAATTGCGGTCACCGCTAATTACGGTGACCGCTGACTACGGTCGGTGCAATGATGGGTGGCGGTAGGTCACCCTGCGCTGTTAACGAGGCCGGTAAGGGCTATTTACGGCATGGCGTAGTTTACGTTTTCGCCATGGCGTAATGCTCGTGCGCGATGGGTCGTAATATGGCGCTCTTATCGCCATCGGACCATGGCGTTAACACTCATTACGCCATGGCGGTAATTTCGATTACTTACCGCCTGGGTCGTAATGAGGGCCCATGAAAAGAAACTGGAGAGCCATGAAAATGTTCAAACCTAACTGAACTCTTGGAACTCAGCAAACCACAAGTAACAATTATGGAAGAAGCCGACCTGGACAAAAATGTAGCTTTACTCCACACCTGGATCACAACAACCCCAGATGACATCACAAAGGAAAAACCTTTCACCCCCTCACATAAAAAAACAATGGCAAAATGGTTCACTATACTACTCAGTGCCATGAAAAGAAAAAACGGAAACTAGAATCAGAGTGGAGGACCAGCAGCAATGCTGCAAAAATAAGACATTATTTCAACAGATCCACTCATACAATAAAGAAATACAAAAAGTGAAGCGGATACACTACGATAACCAAATCTTCAAAGCACCAAGCACCCAAAAAAAACTCTTCAAAATCATAAATGAAATAAAATACCCACCTGGATGCAACAACATGCCAATCCCATCGATTAAACTATGTAATGACCTAGGAGACCATTTCACAAATAAAATCATTACCATCCAACAAACCATACAAAACAGACCACACAATCCCACTAGAGACCCCACCTACCCTCACGAGGAACATCCAAACAAACTACAAAGCTTTCGAGAAATATCAGTGGAGACTTTTGTCAAACTGGTAAATCAAAGCAACAAATCAGGCTATCCCGATGACCCCTGCCCCCGAACCTATAGAAATCTATTCTCATACAAGGGACTCCCATGGAATACCATAGGAATTTCCTCAACCTTTCTATTGCAAAAGGTAAAGTACCACAGGCCTTCAAATCGGCATACATCAGGCCGCTACTTAAAGACACAGCAGGAAACCTAGAGGACTTATCCATCTTCAGGCCCATCTCCAATATCCCGTACATAGCCAAACTGCTAGAAACATACGTTTACAAAACAACCCAAGAATTCATAGAAGAGCACTGCCTACTAGACCAGGCACAAGTTGGCTTCAGGCCAATGAGAGGAAGGGAATCAGCTCTCCTCTCTATATAGAACAACCTAAAAACAAGCTCAGACTCGGACAACAATACTGCCTTGATACTTCCATACCTATCCGCAGCATTCGACACAGTCAACTACGACATCCTCATAACGAGATTAGAAAGACTGGGAATAACAGACACCGCCCTATTATGGATCAAATCCTATCTAACTAAGAGAATTGAAACCGTATGCATGAAACCGTTCAGGTCCAATCCAAGAGACTGTACAATCGGAGTACCACAAGGATCATCTTTCTCCATGCTCTTATTCAACATCTACCTATACCTATTAATCAAAATCATCAAAAGACATGGCCTCACCTGCTACAACTACGCTGACGGCACACAAATAATCTTCAAAATACAAGACTCTCGAGAAGAGAACACAACACTAGACACGTTCATGACAAATTCAACTGGATGAACTTGAACCACCTTAAAATTAACCCAGGCAAAACAGAACTAATGATCGTCACAAAAAGACAGAGGAGACACCAACTACATTCTTTGGCCAAAAGAACTTTGCATGACCCCAGTACCATCGTCGATTGTAAAAAAAAAACCTGGTGGTCCTGATGGACAACAAGCTCACTCTAGAGCCACAAGTAAACGCCCAACTCAAGAAATGCTTCTTTCTACTGCCAGAGGCAAAAAGGATCATACCATTCCTATCCTTCACCAACAAAACACTTACCATATTAGCTCTCGTCAAGTCCAGAGTAGATTATGCAAATAGCCTATACCTGGGTATGCTTGAACAACTACAAAAAAAACAATGCATACAAAATGCATCAGCCAGACTCCTTCTCAAACTACCCCGAAGAGTACACATCACACCTGCACTAAAAATACTACACTGGCTACCAATAAAACAACAAATAAAATTAAAATCAATGTGCATCACGCACAGAGCAATATACAACTAGGGCGCCAAATTCCTCAGGGATAAACTATGCCTACATCAGCCAACAAGAATACTCAAATCAAGCAACGACATCTGCCTGAACCCGAAACCCTACAACAAAAGAAAACTTGGAGGATCCTCTTTCTCTCACCAGGTCCCGAAAACTTGAAATGACTTACCAAAGGACATACGGAACACAAGAAACCACCTACAATTCAGAAAACTGCTCAAATCCTGGCTCTTCAATGCGTACCCAAAGACCGCCCACAAGAACACACACACTTCAAAACAACAATGAATGTAGAAACCGATCCCAGTTCCCAACAAGCAATCGAATACAAACAGAGCCCAGGGAACGTATTCAACAACATATCATACGGTACAAGGAGAGATACCCACGAGAGATGACAGTGAAGACTTAAAACCTGGTCAGATCCGTGAAAACTCACAAGCGACACACTTAGAACTATGAATGGTGACATGTGACGTGTTTGGATGGGATCGGGGATGTTGGCCTGCGCCGCACCTCAATTGGATGGTGGATGTTTGGCATGGATCCATCTCCAAAGGAGATGGATCACGAACAAAGAGGCAGAATTCCTTGTGGTAGACAAACCAAGGATCCTGCAATTCTATATTCTCCCAAAAATCCATAAATCCCTCACTAGACCAACAGGGAGGCCGATAGTCTCAGGCTGTGACTCAATTTTGGAGCCATATCAAAGTTTGTAGACCACTTCATGCAGTCTATGGTCAGAGCTATGGCCTCTTTCGTAAAGGATACTACCCAGATAATTAAAGAGTTAGAAGGAAGACCGTTTATAATCAATGAAGAGATCCTGATCTGTTTAGACATGGTGACCCTATACACAAATATACCGCAGAGGGCCTCATTGGAAGTGTTGGAAGAGAGACTACTTGCAGAAAATCTGATCACGAATACACCGATATCTTTTATCATGTGGTGTGCCGAAATGGCATTAATGGAGAGTTACTTACATTTTAATGGCCACTTTTATCAACAAATACAGGGCACGGCAATGGGGGCCACATTGGCCCCACGCATTGCGAACCTATATATGGAAGCATTTGAAAAAAATCACATCTACTCAGAAACGAACCCATATAGACAAAACATCTTACTATGGAGAAGGACATAGATGACGTTCTCATCATCTGGAAAGGGGATGAGACCACGGCAATCGAATTCTTTAGGTGGATTAATGTACAAAACCATCATCTTAAATTCACCAAAAACCTGAGTAAGGATGAAGTTAACTATCTGGATGTGACAATAAAAGTGAACAAAGACAAAGGGGAACTATATGTAAAACCAAATAAAAAACCAACAGATCGTAATGCTTTACTACATTACAGCAGTTTTCACCCATCCCACACACGTGATAACTTACCGTTTGGTCAGTTCTTACGACTGAAAAAAACAGCACATATAGGACCGACTACCGAGATGGGGCTAAGAAATTGAGAACTATCCTACATGAAAGAGGTTATCCGGTAAATTTGACCAAAAAGGCTATGAAGAGAGCGGATAATAACCATCGAGAAGCCATTCTTGAACAAACACCAAAAGTTAAAAACAAAAACAATCTAGTGTTCGTGAACACATACAGCAACCTGTCCAATGGAATTCGGAAGATTGTGCATCGGAATTGGGGAATCCTGGAAAAAGGGAAGATCCCCTTAGAGAGACCACTGATTGCGTTTCGGAGGAGCAGATCTATTAAAGATCAGATCATGCGTAACGATATCACAAAACAGATCAAAATGCAACCCACTTTAACAGAAACGTGGGGACTACGACGACCAGAGGGCCATTTTCCATGTGGATCTTGCACATGTTGTGGACAGACAAAAAAGACAACAGAAATAGATCTCGGTTTGAGCACCCCATGGAAACAAAAGGGTCTAACAAACTGCAATTCGCAATTTGTAGTATACGTGATCTGGTGCCCCTGTAAAAAATTATATATAGGGAAAACAGAAAGAAAGACTCGGATCACAGAGCACAAAAGTTGCATTAAAAATAGAGTACATGCAGCACCATTAGTAGGACACTTTATAGAAAACATACATAAGGTTGAAGAATTAAGGTGGTCCATGGTCTATCAGGTAAAAACCAGTAACGATACGAATTTGGATCGTAAAAAACTACTGTTGAAAGAGAGAGAATTCATTTTCCTAACTAGTAGTATGGATTTGGGACTAAACGAAAGAACTGAATAAAAATTGCAACAGTATGTGATCTGTCTTGCCAAAAGGGTAACAGACTGTGCCAAACCCTTCTGACAAAGCGGTAAATTAATCGGGACAAAACGAACATCTATAAGAAATGTACAACACACTGCTATCAACAGTTTTTGTATTATATTTAAAACATATAACCAAATTTAGAAGAGCATAGGTATAACATACTGATGCTGATGGGACACACCCGCCGGTGTGTAGATGCTGCAGGAATCCGTTTTTTTCGATGGCAGAGCTGATGATATGCCCGCGAACGGTAGATCAGTGGCGATGATGGAGCCAGCCGTCGGTGAAATACCGTTAGATAGTAGAGCTGCCAATGCCTCCGACAGCTAAAAAGAGGCAGCTTGTAGAAGAACGCCGTGTAACAGCATAAAAAAGCAAACCGCGGAAATGGAAGCCAATTAAAGGGGGCCGCAGGCGAAACACATACTAACACTGGAGGTATAGAAAAAAGCACCTCCCCACCACCAAGGGAACCACGTGACGTAATGGTCACATGACGGAGGGAGTTCCCGATAAAAACAGGAAATGAAGGTCTGCAAAGGAGTAAGTGAGCGCCGCACCGAAGGAACGCTGACAGTTTGATGACGCTGCAACATAAAACAGCCAAGATACCACATTGAGGCACAATTAAACTAAAATAATGCGGGTAGAAAATAAATGTGCCATAACTTAGTGAGGGCGACAAATGTATTCTAAGAAAAGAAGTAGTACTCCCCTAAATGGATTTGAGATTATAGAGGATATCTTTGTCCTCTATAACAAGTGTGAGACATGTGCTCACTGACCGAGAGGAGGAGATTCTCGTCCCAGCCCAGACAAACGTAGGGAACAATACCCAGTCTAGGAAGTACATTAATAAGACAAAAGAAACAGTGGTGAAGATTATTACAGAATGTAACACTACAACCCAAATTGCCTAGATAGTTAAAAGCACACAGTGATCGATCTGACATTTATTCTTGTTTGTGCTTTTTCTAAAACTGCAGTGCTCAGTTATTGTAGTTGGGTTAGCTACAATTGGGACATATGAAGCCACCAACTTAAAGGAGGAACGACAACTCACAACCCAGTGATATGTAGAGAACACCATCAGCCCTGGGAATGTTTCCAAAGATGGTAAGGCTAAATTTGTCCATAGGGTGACTGGTAATATCTAGAAGGCGAGATCCAACCCTGGATGGCAGAGCACAGGCTATGCCTCAACGATGAGAAAACTGAGCTCCTTCTTGTCGGCTCCCGACCACGGCCAAACAAACTAGACCCCCGTTACGCGTCCATCAACATAGACGGTAACCAAATCACAGTTGCCAAAGAAATTAAAACCCTTGGGGTTTATCTAGACTCCACTCTCTCGCTCAAAAGACAGGTAAATGCCACAGCCTCATCCACAGCTTACACAAATAAGCTTATCAACGCCTGCAAACCCTTCCTTTCTGCCTCCAGCTGCATTACGCTAGCCAGAGCACTAGTGCTCTCAAAAATTGACTACTGCAATACACTCTTTCTCGGCACGTCAGAACGCAACCTGAACAAACTACAGGTGCTTCAAAATAATGCCCTCAGAGCCGCCCTCAGTATCCCACGACACGCCCACATCTCCAGCATCAGGCAAGATGCTCACTGGCTTCCGGTACGAGACAGAATCACCCTCATATCCCTCGTCATTGTCCATAAATGCTGCTCCAATGATGCACCCAAATACCTGGCAGACAAGTTCCACAACTACACCTCAACTAGACCAACCAGAACGCCATACTCACACTGCCTCTCCGTTCCCAAATTTGCCCTAAAAAAAGCCGGCGGCGCCAGCTTCCCGGTCCTAGCTGCCAAACTATGGAACGCTATGCCGCTAACCCTCAGAACAGAACCCTCCTTTTGGACTTTTAGAGACAAAACTAAAACTTGGCTTTCCAACAGAAACTCTGCCTAATGTACTTCCTCTCCGCATGCCCCTGTCGACCAGTCTGCAACCTGGTCTTCCATATCCTGGTCTCCCACACTTATTGCTGTTATTTCTCAGTCTTGTATTATTGTATATTGTATATTCCTGCCACACTTATTGCTGTTATTTCTCAGTCTTGTATTATTGTATATTGTATATTCCTGACATGTTGTAACTGCATCTAAGTCCTGCCATGTTGTAATTGCATCTAAGTCTCCGGCGCCCAGTTACCCCAGGGTTCGGCGCGCGGTATAAATAAAGAAACTAAACTAAACTAAAAGTGAAAGATTGCTTTGAATGTATAGGGATGTAACTATTCCTAGACTCTGAGCCCAAGTATTTTGATATTTGTCCTCTTTAGCCGCAAGAAGGTTGAAAAAGTGCCATAACTAGAAGAAGACGAGAACTTGTGAGAACTAAGATTTTCAAAAGTAGCAAAGCAGAAACCAATTAATGGAATATTGGTTACCTGGGTAAGAACTCTTGTGGGGTGATGAGGAAGAATGACTCTTCTTTGAAACTGAGCTACGGGATAAATGAGTGTATTAAGTTACCAAGATACAATGAGATCATGCAAGGCCGAACACTGGAATTGTATAGCCTCAAGGTGTTCACCTCGTAGTAACTAGGAGGAGGCCTGAGTAGAGAAAACAAAGTTGAATAACTATTAAAAAGAGAAAGGAATTGTAATGAGACTGAATCATGTGAAACCTGTTCCATGTACCAAGGGTGGGTACGTCACTGATAGATATAGAGGAGGAGTACTATAGCTAATAACTTCCTCCTGCTGTGATATTAGACACAGCTAGTTGTATGTAATAAAATATACAACGTGGATGTATCGAACATTAATAGTCGATTGTCCTCTACTTGTTTCCCACAGACATCAATTCGGTGTATTCACTTGATGAGAGGAACAAAGGAAGGGACTAAGTGTGGATCCCCCATTGGTCCCAAGAAGAAAACAGACTACTGTATATGACAATTGAAAGTGGTTCTTTTACCCCTGATGAATTTCCGATGAAATTATTATCAATGATAAAGGAAAGAAACATGTTGGGAGCATGGTTGAATGCAGTGTGAATGAGTTGAATGAGTGGAGTGAGCACTGATAGGTTAAAGTGGTATGGACTAAGGTGGACCGTCTCATTTGGAGAGGGTTTCAAATTATTGATCCATGGTGTGAATTCATTGAATATGAAAATCATAAATATTGAGATATGAAGTGATCACAGAATATTGTTATAATATAGTGTTATGATGTGAAAATGTATTGTCTGTTTTAGATTGATGTATGCACAGTTCAGATAGAATAAGAGTGTATGCACTGTTTTTTAAGATTCTATGTTTTAGAGCGAAACTAATAAAAAGATATTTTTGATATATAGCAAAGAGTATGTGATGATTCTGTGTAAAATAAACATATACAAGTGAATAGACACGAATGGCACAAGGGAAACAGGTGACCCTGTGAATATATTGTATTGTACCATAGTGTAGAGGGCTGTTCACACGTGGTCTAGAGAAATATTTCCTCTAGTCTTTTGGATGTCAAAAGGGATGTTTGGCAGGTGCCACGCCCACTTGGAGTTGTAAGGGTCGACAAGCGACACATTTAGAGTTGTGAATGGTGGCATGTTCTGCATTGGATGGAATGTTGAATGTTATCGGACGCCACACTGGGCTGGAGTGGTGGTTGCTGGACTGCGCTGCATATGGACAGATCTATGATTATTAGCAAGAGCATTAAATGTATTGTGATGCCTGTCCCTCTTCCTATTAGGCAGCACCCCCAAGTCTAGATGTGCCTCTGTCTCTGTTATTTGCTGAAGCCCATCTACCGTGGAGCCAGACCCTTCTCCTATTATGCAGGACTGCCATATCTGGGGATAGCATTCGTCCTTGCATGCTGTATGGTGAGTCATAGTTTATTGTGAAGTCCAGACCTCTCCACAAAATGGCAGGGCACTCAAACCTAGGTCTAGTATACACACCTGTCCATTGTATGCTGAAACAGAGCCTCCTGTGGGACCAGGGGCTCCCCATGAAAGACCCGGGAATTCAAGGCTCTTAAGCATACTGTGAAGATCAATTCCAAATTATATAACCAATTTACCAAAAATTCAAACTCTCTGCATACTTTACTCACTCAAAAAACTCACACAACCACCTCTCGCACCGCAAGCCGCATGCACTTCACACACCGTAAAAACACATAAACCGCACCAACAGCACATGAGGACTGACATCGATCCGACAGGTGTATACCGAGCTAAGCTGCCAACAGTAGACCACCCCTCTCACTATCCTACTCCCTCTTAGCCTTACTAACCCATCCCGCATTCTCGTTTGCATATCCACCAGAGCGCCTGGGGACCAACTCTGTTGGTGATGGTGCGCGGTACAAATACCTTTAACATTTAACATGACATCCTTCTGCCACTATTTTTTAAAGTTGTACTTAGTGTGTTATAGTTATCACTTTTCACACAATAATTAATAATAAAAAAGCAAACACATGAATAAAATATTATCAAATGCAATTACACAATAAAATAAAACATGAAAACAGTAAAATATGAGCAGAAGGAACACAAATCTTTACCAATACTACCATTTGACTAAAAATACAATTCCTTCCTATATTCGTCAATCCCAGTACTTTTCTCCACAGTAAGCCCTCAACTTTATTTGTCCAATCCGTCAGATCTTTATAGGAGTGCTCTAAGTCATATAAGATATTTGAGACAAGTTTCTGCCTAAAAATGCATACTATACCAATAAGGCTGTACCCAGTGGTACACCTCGCAAATTGCTTTATCATCAATATTATAAATATAGCCTTAGAACGCTTTTTACACAGAAGTAGTTCATCCCCACTTCTAGACTGTGGGGGCCATTACGAGGTTGGAGGTAATGGAAAAACGATGACGGTAAATGATTACCAGCATCGCATACCACTGCGGGCTATTCCGACCTAAGACCCCGGTATTAGAGGCACTGTTAGCAACGGTGCCTCTAATAGCGGCAAGGACGGGGGCACGCGGCCCATCATGCGGGCAATACCGCCATGCCGCTAATGGGAGGACATCACAAGTCAGGCGGACATGCAAATACCGGCATCATGAAGGCACTAATAGGGGATACTGGCATGCCCGTAATACCGGCATTGTGAACCAATCGTAAAATGCCATGTGCAGTGTTCCCAACTGCCACAGGTGCACACAATCAGCACAGGTGGAGGCAATGAAGTCTGGGCCAGCACAAAAGGAGCACACCCACACACCACACCCCTTCCCACCCCAAAATGATTCCACTAGTAGTAGCAATACTGGGGATGGAGGACATGCTTGCATTGGTACACCAGCAACAACAACAACCGCAACAGCAGGCACCACAGAGGAGACGCAGGAGGAGAAGAAGAGTTAGACAGGCCCTGCATGCCCCACTAATGCAGCCAGTGGCACCACGCAGGCAGCCCCCAATCCCTCACATCAGAGCCAGTCCATTCAACCTACCCCCTGAGCAGATCCACTCCCTGTACCGTCTGGACCGGGACACCATCACCACCATCGTGGACATGATACACAAAGACATTGTCAGCCTGATTGAAATACGCACCGCCATCCCCCCTCTACTGAAGGTAGTGTCGGTGCTCCACTTCCTTGCCACAGGCACCTACCAGCACAGAGTGGGGCACATGCATGGTATATCACAACCCTTATTTTCTCGCATGCTGAACCAAGTGCTGGATGCCCTCCTGAAGCACACAAGGGTCCACATATCCCTACCATGGACTCCTCAGGAGATTTTTGACACAAAAGTTGGCTTCCATGCACTGGCAGGCATGCCAAATTGTATAGGCGCCCTCGACTGCACCCATGTGGAGTTGGTGGTCCCGCATGCCATGGTGGTGGAGTACCGCAACCGCAAGCAATACCACTCCATCAATGTGCAGATGGTATGTGATGCAAGCAAGATCATCAAACATTGTTGTGCCCGATATCCTGAATCAACACATGACTCAATGGTCCTGCGGAACTCTACGCTACCAGGCTACATGGAGCGACATGCAGGACAACATGCCTGGCTGCTTGGTAAGTTGCATGACAGGCATGTGGCAGTTAAATGGGGGGATAGATTCACACTCCACCATGGGGCATTGTTGATGTGACAGCACGATGTGCACATCAGAAAACACTGTGCCCCAAAGCATCCAAAACTGAACATGATGACAAAATCCCATAGCAATGAAGTAAGCTGGACACCTATCACAACATGCCAAACTTAAAAACACCCATCATCCCACAACACATCCACCACCCCTCATCGTACCTCATCCTCTGTAACACAATCCTGGAACATGCTGTGAATATTCCCAATGTAAATGACTGCAGCAAATCACTACACAGGACAAGCATCCATGTGAGTGCACTGAAGAACATCACAAAGGGAATCCACTGCTTGTCACAGAGCCGCCACCACCAATGAAGTGCAGCATGTCACCATCGTAAGAATCAGCGCTGAATGCCTAATAACGTAGAGCCTACTGCCAACGCTGCCAGTTAGAAAATCAGCCAGAACACTACACATCACAAATTTGACACAAACACTGTGGTATGCGTCCACAATGCATGAGCAACATCAGGGCAGTGTACACCATGTATCAACTTGGAGATGAAACCCACACCACAAGTCCATGGCACAGAACACATTGAGGGCATGAACATTGTGTGCATACAACCAGGGACATGTGCATGTGACCAACGATAATCTTCAGGCATGTGTGACTACTACAGCTGTCCATCATGAATCGACTAACATATACCTTTTATTGCCTCTCATGCAGGTGATAGTGGCTATCCCTTGAAGCCGTGGCTCCTCACCCCTGTCCGAAACCGACAGAACATGCATGAGGGGGGCTACAATCGTTCCCATACCCGCGCCCGTGTGGTCATCGAGCAGACGTTTGGCCTGTTGAAGACACGGTTTCGCTGCCTTAGCCGGTCGGGTGGGCCACTCCTCTACAGGCATGAGAAAGTGGCCAAGATCATCATGGTATGTCTCATGCTGCACAACATGTGTATCTGACGGAACGTTCCCCTGCCCCCTGACATTGAACTGCAACCACCTGGTGATGATGAAGAGGATGAGGAAGATGTGGCTGCACATCATCGCGGTGACGATGCACAGGAGGGACGTGCTATGCGTCAGTCAGTGATAGCACAATATTTCTGACACATGGGCGCAGAGGCTGACATGAAAGTTGGACAGAGGGCACTGGGAGTGGGAGTACATGTACACTAGGCACTGTATATGAATAAATGACACATATGCAGTGAGGAATGTCCACTCAAGATATTTATTTCACACAACAGTGTATTTAAATGTCAAATAAAGATTAAAGTGCTCAAACCCTCCACCACACACACCCTCTCCCCCCTCCCCCTCCCCTCCACAACTCCCCCACACGCCCTCATCCCGGGAGGATAGCTCAGCGGCAGCGTGCGCGTCTTGGAAGCAAGACGACACGAAGCAACAACAGGTTCGATCCCCGGGTCCGCGCTTAGAAACTTCTGGGTGTTTAAGCGCGTTATAAATACGTAACTAAGACAAAAAAAAAAAAACACTATTACGCAAACAATTCCTGTAACAGCGCCTCGGTGCCTGCGGGCTGTGTGAGCGCTTTATAAATGTTAAATAAATAAATAAATAAATATAAAATCCCCCTCTGCCTCCCCCCACAACCCCCCCAGGCACCCTCCTCCCCTCCCCCCACAACTCCCCCACACATGCGGTCCAAGCAATTGTCTATTGCCTCCATCAGGCTGGCCAGTCTACATCCTGCCACTCCCTGCACCTGGTGGCGGCATGTCCGAGTGGCGCAGGGTGCGCGCCGACCTGTGTAGGGGGCTGGTTTGCGTGGAGCTTGAGGAAGATGGGGTGGCTGCCTGCTCCATTCTGGGTGCCGAACGCTCAGCCTCCATTGAATCAGCAATGCGGCTGAGCACCTCCTCGCACAATCTACTGGTGCTATCCACGATGATCTGCCTCAGGGAGGCGGTGTTCTCGCGCCACTCCTGCCTTGCTTGGGCACTGTCTGTGACAAACTCTCTCACCAGGGCAGTTAGCTCCTCCTGCCGCTGCGAAGTGTGCCCTGCCTGCTGCACCCCCGCCGGTACACCAGTACAGGTGGAGGGTGCTTCTGTGTCATGCTCAAATGCATTTGGGTCCTCTATGGGACTCATGCTCCCTTGGATGTACTCCCCCCCAGACTGCTCCGGGGTGGTGCCGTGGTTGGAGTCGACAGATGTGAGCTGGGGGGATGGTGCCGGACTTGGTGTAGCCGGTAGGTCGGAGGAGTCGTCCTCGACGGGCGCCCACACCTGTCCCAGCACGTCGTCATCAGTCAAGGGTGCTGTAGCTGCCGCCTCCCCGAGAGAGCTGTTCTCTGCAGAGAGTGCCCCTTCAACTGTCTCCTGAGCAGGTGTCACAGGAGTTGTGGGTACAGTGGTGATGGGCCTTGGTGGCAACAGTGCCGTGTCATCCTGGGGTGGTTTGTTCTTCGATGCCTGTTGTCGCTTGTGTGGGGCTTTGGAGGTGGAAGGCCTGTTGCCTTCATCCCTGGCCCTCTTCCGGGGTGTAGTCGGCTGTGGGGGTGTGTCCCAGGCCTCGCTGTCAGGATCTGAGCCTGTGGGGAGCGAAGAGAGGGACGGCATGAGTGATGGTTTGACAAGCATCTTGCATACATTTGTATAATTGCTCATCTACACAATAGAGAGGAATAGGCAGTGGAGTTTGGATGACCACGTTGCTTGCTATATGGGTGGGTAATGCAGGCATCCGTCGGGGTCACTCATGTCGGCGTGGACGTATGATATGTGACATGCATATCTGTTGTGGCCTGCGTGCAGTGTGACGTATGCCATTGACATCTTAGTGTGGTGTGTGTCAGGTATGGCATTGCCTTGCTGCAGGCATCTGAATGTGTCTGTGCTGCGGACGACAACTAGGCTGGGAATGTGTGTGTATTGGGGCATGGCTTGCCTCTTTAGACAGACAAATTGGTGGACTATCATCAGACTTTGCATTACAGTGTTTTCTTAGGACACTCACCTCCTTCCGCCGATGAGGTGGCGCCACACTCCATGTCACCCATGACTTCGATGGCCTCTATGCCGATGCATGCTGGCACATATCTCCTCCCACCAAGCTCAGCTTTATCGGTGAGCTTGCTCCTCCACCAGTTGCCATGGCCTGGCTCCTCTTTGCGGACAGGATGTTCCTGACTCGCAGGCGCAGGTCATCCCACCTCTTCCGGACATCCTTAGTTGTGCGGGGGGTGTTGCCTACCGCGCCGACTCATTGCGCGGCTAGTGCCCAGATTTCCTTCTTCTTGATGACTGCCTCCCTCTTGAGGTTGTGAGCGAATAAAACATTGGCATTCTCAGCCAGGGTCTCAGCCAGCATGGTGAGCTCATCTTCATTAAAGCGCTCCTTGCGCTGGCGGGAAGCGCCTTTTTTCACTGCCTTGGGCATTATATAGTTGTTGTGGGTTGATGTAGGTACACAACAATATACTCCAGGTCCTTGGTGCTGAGGATGGCAATGGATTGTGTTTTTAAAGATGGCCGCTGTGCTCTTTCCCGTTCCTGTGCGATGACGCTACTTCCAGTTCCGCTTATTTACGGTGACCGTTATTGATGCCGGTAGTGCTGTTTGAGCTTTACATGATGCCGCTAAGGGCCATTTTTAGGACTTTAACGGCATGGCGGTAATGTCGTTACCGGCATGGCGCAAAGCTTGTGCACGCGAACTCGTAATATCCCTCTATTAGCAAGCTCTTTAGTACACAGACACAGTATTTGCTGCATGCCGGTAAGGACGGTTACTTACCTCCAAACTCGGAATGAGGCCCTTTATCTCATACCTGTAAGGAACTCATGGTATCAACAATACATATGACAAGACAATAGATGCAAGTTCAAAAACCTTCATTAAATTCTTGGGGTTTGTAAAACTCCTACTTTGTCCTATAGCTATGATGGGAGTACTCTATACCATCAAATAGTAGAGAAAACACAGTCCCAGTCAGTCTTTGTCAAATCAAAATGGCCTATACTAACAACAACTAATGCCTGCCCTATCTCTTATAGAAAAAGTGTGTAAAGGGGAATGTGTATGTAAAGGAAAGTCAGTGTTATAACATAAAGAATCAAAATGGCTGAGCCAGCTCTCCTCCCCAGTTCAAAGAAATCTTTCTCTTAAAATATTCACCTTTTTAACTTTCCCTTTCATCAGGGTTAATCTTGACGATTGCGCATTGCAGAGTTTGTTCACTTTGTCGCTTTATAACAAGACATCAAACATTTTGCGGAAACTTTCGAATGGGCTATCTCCTTTCACCAGACCACTCCGCTACTTTGTATCACTGGCTTCACAATTATCAGTAACTTTCAAGTTCACTAATGGTTTGCTTTCTTTCACGTCTCATCAGCACACATGCAACCTTCAATACACTCTTGCGGCTTCAATCTTTCCTTGACACAAACCGGCCTTTCATGTCTTTTGCTAACTCACCGGCTGTGTGCATTCCTTTCTTGTCTTTGCAGCTTTAATTCACAAGTCAAGTTTAATAGCACAGGATTGGCCTTGCCTCCCCGACTCTGTCTTTCACCCGGGAGAGTCGCTGGTGTCCTGGAAACACAATGCAGGTTTCTTCTTGTCTGGGATTTGCCTTTCTCTGCGTATCCTTCACGGTTTCCCACAGGCAACGTCGTCCTGCAGGGATCTTCAGGGTTTCCTTAAGCTTCGCTCTAGTCCCTCGATCGGTCGTTCTGCTCCAATGGGTTCGCCTTCGCCCTGGAAGATCTGCTCCTTCGTGTGTCTCACCTTGCTCAGCTTTTCCAACAAAAAAAAGTCTCTGAACTTCAAGTTCCACAATGCCTCACTCTTCTTTTGCTCCCACTTCGCCAGCTCCCCTTAATAGCATTCTGGCATTTTTGGGAGTAGCAAATTGTCTCAATGGGATATCTACGAGGTCAGGGTCTCACCACCTGCCCCTCAAAGGCCCGGGATTCAGTATATTACCCTGAGGAGGAGATCTTGCTTGGGCGCTACCAGGCAACCCCAGCTGCCCCTGGTTTGGCTTCCTGTGATGATTTCTAATGTGCATTTCGCCTTCCGACCTATTTCCAACATGGCCGCCACTTCTGCACTAGGAAATCGTCTACTCCACAGTCTAGTTGAGACTGATTCCAAGATGGCCGCCACAGCGGTTACCATCGCTAGCGTACAATGCAGGCTAGTTGTTGATTCCCAGGAAGCCTTGGAACCTTCCACCATCACTTCCTGTTCACTCCCTTATAATCCAGCAACAACAGAAGGAAGATGCGTTGCTACTCTCTCAGGAGCCGGCACACGCTTCGTAAGTTCGCCTCACTAGGATTACGAAGACATTTCCTCTCAACCATTTTTTGTCTACTTTACTTACCTTCTTGTTCTCCATTCCTCCCTTTTATTTCAGAAGGCTTTACGGAACCTTTCATTTTCATTTCTGGCATTTCCGGGATCGATTCTACTTCTAAGCACGCTTAGACCCGGAATCTCCTCCATACCTCCCTCCAGGGAGTCTCTAGATACTAATCTACTTTTCATCTTACTTCTTCAATCACTCCCGGCTATCGGACTTCTGTTTCTAACTCCTCACCCTTCCTTTATAGCAATACCTTGTTGTGAACCTCCAGATTTTCCTCATCCACTCAGGCTGGCTCAAAAGGACTTGGAAGTAAAAGGGTAGGCTTTCTCCTAGTTCATCCTACTCTTATAGAACTAGATACATCCACCCTAAATCTTACGGGTCTTTTCTTTCCCTCATCATAGTGCCCTCTTACTTTTGCAACACGACGGAGATTCCTTACCTCTCCGCTCTCTTCATGTTTAGCACATGGTAAGCTCTCAGAACCCTCTATAGGAACTTCTCCTTTCCTTACTTTCAGGAATAACTGTGTTCATTTTTACCCACTATATTTAGCTCAGTTTCAAAGGCCTCTCGTCTAAAACAGCCAGAAAGAATACCCAGACCAGCTCTCACCGGGTCTCCACAGGAAGACAACGCCCACCAGCAGCTCTTCCAGGGTTTTATCCCCCACGAGGGTTTCCCTCAGAGTTTCACGAAGGACAAGCTTTTGCAGGTCCTTTGAGGAGTTCTCAGGGGGATTTCTCCTATTCTTCGAAGATCCACCAGGATTTCTTCAGACATCTGTTCACCCTATAAATCCCCAAGTAGGTGGTTTTTTGTTTCTTCCCAGTGTATTTCGGAACAATTTTGTTCTCTTTACAAAACAGTTAACAGCTTCCTGGGGTCACAGCTCCCTTGCCACACTGCAGCCTCCCCTGTACACACAGGCTCAGTGATCTGGCAGTCCTTCCTCCCCTAGGTCTTCCAGGGTTCCTCCAGCTGCAGTTCTTCCCTCCTGGCCTCTGTGCACCATACAACATCCCGTGCTCGCTTAAAGTGTGCCTGTGTGCTACACCTTTTATGCTTGCTGGGAGAATTAACAGAAGTCAGGTGTGAGTGGTTGCCCCGCCCTGCCTGACTCTGCCTGACCTTGTTACTGGGACAAAATTGAGACTGCTTATAGGAATCCATTGCCCGTTGATTCCTATGGTTAATCCTTGTCTCAGTCTTTGGTTAGTTAAATTGGGGAATGGGATTGTCAGAGTTGTAGTGTTTCCTTTTCCCGGTTCTCCTATGACTTCCCCTTATTTTGTAACCTTTTGGAATTGGGAAGGGGCAAATGGGACAGGACTCACAACAGCCTAAGAAGGTTGAGGAAATGTCGGGTAGGGGTGTGTCGGAAAGGGGGTGATACCATGTCTCTCGCACAAGTGTTCCTCCCGCATTCCCCAGGGTCCCCCTGCCCAGGTGTTCCTCCCTCGCTTGTCCACCCCCAGAGTCGGGATCCAAGCACAATGGCGCTCTCCTGCCCACCTGAACAAAAGATCCCCGTGGTGTATAAGTGAGAACACCCTCATGTTTCTCACATACCCCAGATAACCGTAATTCTCGACTCTCTCAATAGTTCTTTCACTACACTGTATGTGTAAGCGACACTTCCTTGTCCTACCAACAGCCATGTACTGTACCCAAGCCATCCTATTTTAGTATGGCCCAACCTGGGAGGTGCATTGTTAACTCCATCTAATGCAAGTCCTACGTCAGCCGAGCATAGGTTAAACAGCAGGGGGACAGAACACAACAGTGTCTGACCGCCCACCTGATGGGCACCATAGTGGAAAGTTCACCTAAGCCATTCAATCTTATACAAGCCACATTATCGGTGACCGCCCGAGCATGGCTCTGTAAGAAAAAGGGGGGTAATTAGTTGGACAGTGGGAGAGGCAGTTGTGAAAACTGTAGTGTTCATGGCTGCAGGTCACCCGTGTGACGTTTTGCGTTCTATGGGTTTGGCAAAGAAACATGGAAGCATGTTACCCACTGGTAAGAGCCCAAGATCTGCTAGACTAGAGCACTTTGTGTCTGGTTAGCTGCTGATGTGGGAGAGTGTGATAAGGATGATGAGGTGAGATAAGTCATGGTTCAGTTAGTGTTAATGTGCTAATGTCTAGGCCTGTGGCGGTAGTCTGTGAGGAGGTGGTTTATATATGTAGTGTAAGGTGGCCCTCCTTAGATCCTCTGCTCTTAGAAAGCAGTCAGGAGAAAGCAGAGCTGGTCGTACAAGGCAAGACAACCTGCAACCCTTCACTCCAACCACTTGCTTCTTACAGACAGATGCCATTTCGCAAACTTACATTGCCACTGTGCCCCCCCTCTCTATTTCTCTCCCTCAAATCAATGCAACAAAACTAGCATCTGCAAGAGGAAGAGGCAATCTCGAAACTTCACTTAATTGCCATGTAACCCATTTTGCCTTTCTTAGTATGCTGGTTGGCAGGCTGAGACACCCCACACTGCCATTTTCAGGTGCTGTTTTAAGTGACCTGCTGGGAATTCTGCCCATCAATCCCATCAATCCCATCTTGGGCAGGGCAAGAAGGCATTTGTCAGGAATTGGTTGGGCCAGTAGCCAGAATCTCTGCTCGTTCCTCCTAGGGGTCTATCCTGCGGTCTCCCACAAGCCCGAAAACATTTCTGACACACGCCAAAAGGACATTATTCCTGCTCCCAAAGGCCACAGCTAACCACATTTCTAGGCAGCAACAGGACTTTGGTATCAGAGTGATGCTGCAACCCTGCAGGGGGTTCTTCATGATGAAATGAGGAGCAGAAAAGATAGAGGGTGCAGTGTGGAGCCATCGACAGAGCAGCACCTTGGCATAAATGGGGTGCAGCGGCTGCAGAAATGTGAAGAGCAGCATGCTGCTGGCAGCAAAGGAAATGGGGTTTGAGTGGGGGTAGGCAATGATAAGATGGACATTCCAACAAAACTAAAATCTTGAGTTTGCAGTCTCTCCGGCTCCTTACTAGTTAAGTCTCTGGCTGATGTGCAGGCAAAGTTTTCTGCATTAACTAACTTATGGAATCAGGGCAAGAACAGCCATCATTTTTTCATCCAAATATTAGGGGCTGTCCTTCCGAGGGTAGGGAGAGGCTTTCGGGAATTAGAAAATGCATGAAGTCTGAACTTGACCTGACAGGGTGTCTCCTGCAGCCAGGAAGGTATCACTTCACCCATTAACTACTATTTATGCTACAAAGAGACGAAGGAGCAGAAAGGCTGCCTTTCTGCTGAAAGTGGGGGGCTGACTGAATTGTGCTCTTGAATTTACTACTTTTACACAAGTTGGAATGACGTCTGTGGAAGAATGTCGGAGAATTGTGGTTACATAGTTTTGAGCTGGTTCCACAAGTTATTAAAAAGACCTTTGTTTTGGCCATGTGGGCTTCCTTTGGTTACATGGTTATGTTCTACTTTTTCGTAACACCTGTGCTCTTCATGTAGAGGGATAGCTTTGCTGTCTAAGGTTGGGCATGTAAGGTACAGTATGTGCAATTTAGGGAGATAGTTCTGTTGTCTAAGATCTGACCATGTACGGTGCATGATGTGCAATGTAGGGGGTATCTCTACTATCTGCGGCCTGACCATGTACAGTGCAGAACATGTGATTTACCTCTGTTGTCTGACTGTCCATGTGTGGTTCAGGACGTGCAATGTAGGTGTATAACTCTGGTGTCTACAGCCTGGCCTTGAAAGGTGCAGGTCATGTAATTTAGGGGCTAGCTCTGCGGTCTAAAGATTGAACTTGTACGATATGTGCAATATAAGGGGGATAGCCTACTGTGTAGAGCTTGAGCATTTACGGTGCAGAAGATGTGATCTAGGGTATAGCTCTGCTGTCTAAAGCTTGAGCATGTAAGGTACAGTGTATGCAGTTTAAGGGATAGCTCTGCTATCTAAGATCGGACTGTCTACGATGCAGGACATGAGACTTAGGAGGGTAGCAGTGCTATATGCGCCCTGACCATGTACAGTGAAGGACATGTGGTTTAAGGGAATGGTTCCCCATTAGTAATCCATTTCATTACCCCCAAATCCCTCTTCCTTGTCCAAGTATCACATTACCCCTGTCTCACTCTTCATCGTCCAAGTACCCCTAGTGATCTGTTGCATTATCCCTGCCTTCCTCTTTTTCATCCCAGTACTTTATTAATAATCTGTTACATTACCCTGCCTCTCTCTCTCCCTTGTCCCATTACCCCATTTGTAATCCATTGCATTACAACAGAATCCATCTTCCCCGTTCTAGCAGTTAATGGATGAGTTGATACCCCATAATTTTCTTATTTATTGTTTTATTTACAGGGAGGCACAATGCTCTTTTGGCCACAAAAAAAATACAACAGATAAGAAATCAAATTTTACTGGAAGCTGAGCCGCCCAGATAACAGCCCTGATCCATCAATTCACTATCAAGAATTGTGGTTATACCATCAAGGGAGTACGTCAATTATATATGCAGGTTTTCGTTCCCATGGTTGTCTATGGTCTGGAGGCACTGCTGCTTATCTATTTAAAATGGCTCTAAGTGCTGGAGGGTACATTTTGGAGGAGGATACTGGGTCTCCCCCAATGTATCCCAATGGCGATTATTAAACTTGACATCTGTCTGGCATCCTTAAAATCAATTGTGCTGAAATGGAGAGGAGAGCTGAACCGAAAATTGAGTAATAATCCGGCAAACCCTCTATTGGTCTCCATTTATCAAAAAATCTTAAAGGAGCCCACTGAATTCCCTCTAAAGCAGAACATGGACCACTTTATAATGAGATATGTTGGTCCAGTAAATGGAGGCGATCCGGGGACTCAACAAAAATAGCCTTGTCTAAGAGGGTAGATCTTTGGGACTGGCTGGAAAATTACGAGCATTTGGGCAAATTAAAAAAATATCAATTTGTACATTACATGTCATACACATTTAAGAACTCTCAGAATTACATGAACCTGTGCCGTTCCAGCAGGCTCAGACGCTTCATTCTCGTTTTGAGGATAGACCATTTACCAGTTATGTCCAATAAAGGATGCTAAAGCCAACTGCCCTCTACCAAAAGATACTGTCGGGCATGCAAAAAACGTCTGCTGACTGCTTGTCCTTCTTTGTCAGCATCTTATCGCATGCATTATGGTAATCATGTCCACGACATTGCATTTTTCGAGGAATTAATGTTTTGATATCACAGTGTGAACTCTTACAGCCTAAAAATATTCATGTCAATGTATAGACTTTAGTTTAGGATTGAAACCTTGTTGAGCATTTCTATTTAGGCTGATAGCCTCTGGTTATAGCGCCATTTGGCGCCTTAATAATATCTTAACTGGTTCTTGCTGTTAATCTTTATTTTTCATGCTTAATCTCCCTATTTATGTCATTTTCTGATCCTATATTTAGCTTTTTTTAATTATGTTTATTAGTATTGCTTGTCTCAAGTTGTTGAGCAATCTTAAGAAGAGAATCGGGATTCTATTTCATAGATATAGCTAATGATATGTTTATCTAACATTTCAGTTTTATTTCTTTTGAGAATTATGTAATTACTTTAGAATTATACAATGATTCATCAGTGTATTTTGTGAATGATAAGTCTGTTAAAATGTAAGTTTTTTAATATGTGAAAAGTTTATATATAAACTCTATCACATTATTAATAAATATGAATTACTGGAAGCGGTTTATAGTGACTTTTTCGAATGTCACATTTTCGAAATACCATTTTTTTTACACCAAAATGCTGGGATAAAAAAAAAGAATTTGAATGTTTTTTTTAATTTTATTTTTTAAATGGGGGGTTCCCCCCTAACCCCCTGTTTTATTTATTTTGACACTTTTTTTACGAACAAAACCAAAATAAAACATATAAAATTTTCAAAAAACATCAGAATTTCTTTCTAGTCCCTCGATCGGTCGTTCTGCATTTCGAAAATGTGTTTTCGAAAATTTAACTGGATACCACTGGAAGCAGAAAGCTTCTTACAATGGGGTGAGTTTCGGTGACATTCTGACTAGGTTGTGGAGAGGAGTAAATGGAACAGTCTCCGGGGACAAAACATAAATGAACATACTGAGATTAAGTGCAGGTAAGCGATACAGCTAGCTGTGTTCCACACGTGACCTTGATGGATGAATTGCTAGAGTGGAGACTCAGAAAGTGAGGGACAGAGTCAGATTAAAGGTGAGGGGAAAATGTTAGGTAGAAGGCAGATGAGATGTATCTTAAGAGGGTAACTTCGAAGGTGAGAAGGTAGGCTTTTAATTTTGTTTTGAACAAATACGCGTGGACTGTTTCTCCGATGTCTGGGAAAAGATAATTCCATGCAAGTGGAGCAAGAAGAGGGGAAACACAGGGAGGGGGAGGTGCCACTGCCTCTCCACCCTCCTCTCCATCCTCCCCAGCCCCCCCATCCACTCTCTTCCTCATCCTATTACCCCACCAGGATGCTGACAAAAATAACATGGTTCTTTTCTGAGTGCAGGGATGCTGACAGTGACATCAAATGACTGAATAATAAAACAGGGTGCTTCCAGTGACACCAGGGTTCAACGTAATATTGCAAGATGCTACCAATAACAGTAGGATGTGTGAGAAACCAAAGGGTGTCTCACCTGCTAGTCCCCGGGGATCTCTTTCTCAGGTGGCCAAGGCACAGCTGTCACCTTTAGATCCAGACCCTGGGGGTGGACCAGTGCGGGAGAATCACCTGGGTGAGGGGTCTTTGGGGTGTGGGGGTGAGGGATCTTCGGGGATTGGGGTTGAGGCAACCGATGGTGAGAAGCGGTATTCCCCCCTTTTCCGTACACGTGACCCATTCTATTTTATAGGATTCTCCAATATCCCAACTCCCCCCCTTTTCACACAAACACTGGGCCGAGGAAGAAGGCTACTGAAAGCAAAGAGGCTATCCCTTATATATCTCATTGTACATGTCCCGCTAATCGGGTCATGCAAAGACAGGCACTTGACTTTAAGTACATACATCTGATACCAATTAGCTCTCCCCACACGGATAAAAGGCGAAACATAAAGACACACTCTGAGCAAGGTGGAACACAAGCAAGAGCAACACCTCTGAGCCAAAGGCGAACCTACTAGAGCAGAATGACGGACAGAGGGACGTGGTGAAGGTCAAATCACAGACAAGAAGACTGCATTGTGTTTCAAATATGCCAGCAACCCTCCCGAATGAATGGCAGAGTCTGGGAGGGGTGGCCAAGCCTGTCATATTGACCTTGACTTGTGAATTAAAACTACAAAGACAAGACAGGAATGCACACAGCCGGCGAGTAGGCAAGCGACATGAAAGACTTGTGTGTGTTAAGCAAAGATTGAAGTTGCAACAGTATATCACACAATTGAAGGCTGCATGCATGTGGATGCGACGCAAAGGAAGGCCGACATGTGGTGAACTTTGTATTATCTATAGCTGTGAAACTAGCAATACTGAGTAGCTGAGTCGTCTGGTGAAAGCAAGTAGCTCATTCGAAAGTCTCAGTGAAAGGTGAAATGTTTTTGTTATGAAGCGATTAAATGAATGAACTATAAGAAGCAACATGATCAGAATTAACCCTGAGGAACTAAAAAGGTGAATGGTGAACTTTTGTGCTTATGACATCGAACTACCCAGTCCACACAAATAACACAAGACTGTGGGTTGAAGGGAAAGTCGAAGTGGTCCTGCGGAGGTCTATAGCAAGAGCCAGGCACATTAAAAAGTCTTCAACATCAGGAAAAGCTCTAAGCCTGACTGAGGGAGACAGGAAGTGTAATAAGTTAGGGGAATGGAACCCCTAAATGATGTGAATTAAACTTAGGGAAGGGAACCGATGCAAGTGTTGTGTTTGAAAGGTCTGGGCCCGAGTAAGGGAGGCCTTTGTGAACTTGCTGCCTTGAGAGGTCTGAGCCTGATCGAGAGAGACTGACATGAACTTTTTGTTGAACTGTGTTTTGAAAGCTGTGTTTTGTAAGCTGGAAAGGGAGACTTTAACGTGGAAGGCCAGGTGGGCCTTGATCCACGTTTTGAATGTTTTGAACTGCCTTTGTTTTAAGAACCTGCACCAGAGTTGTCATCCTGTCTACGGGAACCGCCTTCAGAGAAAGTAAAAGAAGATTTCCCTTCAAGAGTCTTGAATTTAAATGAGACAAGTAGAGGAGGAGAGAGATTATTGGAAGCAGGGGAAGCCCCCTGACATGATCGCACTTAGAAGGGGCAGAGTAGAGACTAGCCATAGAGCCGGCGACTTTCAAACAGGCGAGGATCACCAAAGCGAGATGCTGGGAGACCGGCAAGCAAAGCAGTGAAAGCAAAATTGGTAAATGCAGACAGTGTGTGGCCTGACAGTATGGGTGCCTGTGCTTAAATTACCAGAGAGAGAGAAACTACTGATTCTCATGGGCATGAGTAAATATTCAAACCATATGGGAACATGGGAGCATATGATAGCTATATGCTAAAGGAGATTCTAGAAATTCTGGGGATGGGACTCCGCTCTTTGTGCAATGGGTCGCAAAGGAGATATCAAGTTATGATTTACCATTGAAACTGGAAGAGCTGCTTGCAACACTGATTAGAGATAAAGGATAAATGGTTGGCCATCAAATTAAAGATGCTTGCAGACTTTATACAATGGGTGGGAATCAGGATGTGTTAAGAGGGTCCGCAGGGCTTGTGTAACTCCCCTCAGCAGATCTGAGAGACTACTTGTTTCGGCAGCTATTAAACTGAAAAAAGTACATCTTTGCTCAAGAGAGCGATGTTAGAGATTTTATCTATGGTTTAAAGGAGAGGACATCTTGAGACTGGTGTGGTGATGAACTCCATTGATGAGGGTATTGCCAGACTGCCATTGGCTTACTTTAGAGCAGAGGAGTTACTATTGACAGTGGTCAGAGATTTAACTTTTTAGGCAAATCACTATGCATAATCAAACTTTCTAGTACATTGATTCCTAAATTGTTGAGTTTTTCTGTGTTTCCCATTTTCCACTGCTGGGCTACCAGTGTGGTCTTATCATTTGGGGTGAAACTTTTTTAAGTGCACTACATATCTGTACTGTCAGCACTGATGATTGGTTTTCAATAAAGATATGTTTAAAAAAGAAAAGGAACCCGAGGGAGAACTTGGAAGAGTGGTTAAGCAGAGAAGAAGAGATGCAAAGAGAAACAGGACACAGAGGAGAGTGAAAGAGAAGATGGTACCAAACAAGAATAATCAGCTTTGAATCCTGCTAGGGAGGAACTTTGCTCACAATGTAGTGGTACTTATGGCCAAGCTCTTAGGCCATGCCTACACCCAGCAAAGAGAGACGATGTGGCACAGATGGAAAGAGGCGTTTTTAGTCTTTGGTCCTCAAAGCTGAGGACCATTCCCACAGCCTGTTGGGGACGATAGTCCAAATCCTGATCTAAGCCAAAGTCAAAATAAAGGAGAAATAGGCAAGTCTGCTAGTGGCCAGAGCTCCAGAACTCTGGTGTGAGGTCAACCGCTGGAGACTGTGAGCTTTTAGCTGGCTCCTGTGATATCACATCGCCCTTAGCTGGGGGAATAGAAGTATTATTGCAAGCTGAAACTTGACACCCGACAGAGGGGCAGAAAGCCTGTCAATATACTGAAGCAGAACCTGAAGGCTGTGCATCATGAGGGCCATACAACACGGGGAATCTTAAATAAGTTTACAGGGGTGCTCTTAAAACACTACTTTCACTAAAAGTGAAGGTGTGAACAAATTGGCAGGGTGCTACAGACCTACACTCGGATGTTACTAGATATGGGAAACCTGGTCTATTTCCATTAAGCTACATCAACACCTGTACTGTTGTATTTGTACACACCATATACCCTTTCACTGTTGTCTTTAGGAAAGCACAGTTATAACCAGACTTTCTGTGTCTCAAGTTCTATGTTGATCCATGTCGCACTGAGGCAATTGTCAATGACCATGGTATGCTGCTTAATATCTAGCCATGCTGGTGATATTAGGGTTCTGGCACATCTCACTTGGACTCATGTCCCTTTTGATGGATTGCACCATCGCTGATGCACAAATTCAGTGTTCTGTTTTCTGGCATGGTTTCTTTTTTATTAATAATATTCAGATTAATATGGATCTCTATTATTCACAGAATGGCATTTTGGTGTGGTTTTCTCCATTCACTCATCCATTTGAGATTTTTGGTATCAATATCACATTTCGGGTGATGACCTTTCTTTGGTGAAGTGTCAAAATGAAAAAAATAGATTAAAAATTCGGTATCCGATATCTCTGTAATCTAATACTGTATTCACATACACAATTATTTATTTCCAAAAATCATCTGACAACACTCTTGAGTCTTACGCACAGCCGTTCACTACCACCATCCTGCTCAGTCTCATAGTTGTTTCAAGCATCTGGCTAGCCTTACTTTCTAAATGCAGAATAAATCGTAGACATAAAAAACAACGTCACTTCACAATATTCTGTTTTGTACACATTTCTGCTATTAATACCTAATTTAACTAGTAAGATCATTTACTAGATATGAACTGCATTCTGTTAATGTCATTACCTAAACTACACTTGCATATAAACGATTACGTCAGTTTTTGGAAGTACCTTCATTATCGCCAAACTCAGAAATCCATCAGTGTTTGCAGTTAGTTTATTGTAGCCTTTAAATAGTTTAAATAGTTAATCTTCACATTGTTGTCTACTTCTTGCTGTCAGCTGTTTATTTAGTGTTTCTAGCAGCAACCATGTTCCTTGTATCATCATAAGTTTTGCAGTGATTCCTTAAAACTTGTTTTAATTACTGCACAGCTTGATGTGTTGACTTTTGTTGGTCTTCTTCTATACAGTGTTAGTTCACTTAATCATGGCTTGTTGGTGAATTTACAATTCTATGATATTGTGTCTATCTAATGATCTGGAAATACCTCCCAAACTTCATTAGTCAATCAGGGTGGTTGAAGTATCATTTCAATTAAGCAATAAATCCAGACGGGTGGGGGCTTTATCAGACAAAGGGCCTCATTACGACTCAGGCGGTAAGGGTTTTACGGCGGCGTAAACAGCGCCGACCCTTACCGCCTGAGTGCGAGGTCCCTTAGCGCCATGGCGGACTTAACACCTGCTTTTAGCAGGTGTTAAAATCCATGGCGCTAAGGGACCATGGAGTTAATTACGCCACCGTAATTTACGGTGGCGTAATTAACGCCTTCCCCACTCGCATTATGCCCTATGGGGCAAAAATGGGAATGGGGAAGGGTAAATGGGGATTGGGGACTTACCGCCCCGCCAACCTCGGAATGGGGCGGTAAGTCCGCCAACCACCATGGCGTAAACGTAGTTTACGCCATGGTGGTAAAGTCACGGCCCAGGCGGTAACTTACCGCCTGGGTCGTAATGAGGCCCAAAGTAATGCAATGGGCAAGTTAGAAGCCTGGGCGAAGCAAGAACTTTAACGTTAGCCCCAGGGCATTACCTTCCCCTGGAAAATACCCAGCCGGGAGGTGTTTATTGCTATTAGTATCCCAGCACGTTGTACCAGGATGGTAATAGTGGTTTTGTTCAAGTTAAGGAACGTTGTGTTTACCGTTCCTCAACCTGAAAACCACTACAATGCAAGATGGCCACCATTGATCAGGAAGAAGGGAACTACACATAGTCCCTTCTCCCTTTCCATGGCGACCATTGCCGTGACAGGGCTGCTTCAGGAACACTGAGTGTTCCCGGCACCAGCAAGGGATAAAAGAGCACAGGCTAAGTGGGGTGGGGGAGTAGTAAATGTGGAAATTGGGGTTGGGGTTTGGGGGGAGTAGGGGAAAGCAGCCACGGGAAGGCACACTTTCCTAATTCCCGGCGGGGAAGATGTGGCCTCCTAATTCCGAGAAGGCTTGGAACAGGGGTTTTACAATGTGGTAAATGCCCCCGTTCTGAGCCTCCTGAATAGCCGGGATGCCATCACCCCACACCACGCTGTGTACTAATTTTGCAATGTCTGCCGCTGAGTTATCTCATGCCCACTCATTAATCTTGTAACTAAAATATCTATCAGTCTCATGTTACATTAGCGCCTGTATCTTTACGGACAGCATGCTGATCTTTGTATTTCAGAGAAAAATGGACTGCCTTTCTCCTGTTGACTAATTTCATCACCGTTTATGTGTGCCACTAATCGAATATACATACCAATTATCCTCATATACCATTCACTTTAGAAACACATGTAATCCTGGGACCCATTAGGTCTTTTGGACTCAAGGACGAAAATCTGTGTATCGCAATTCACTTTCTTTTTGAGGCAATCTATGTTCACTATTTCCTATTTGGGGAGGTTTCGGTATCAATTTAAGAACAAAGAATTGTAGCTGACAAATATTATGATTCTGTGGTAAAAAATGTCTCACTGTAGACGATTTCATGTTATTACTCAGAATATCTGATGTATGCTCAGTTATATGATATTTAATGTTGCTCGTTGTTTGTCCTGTGTAGATGTGACTGCATGGACCTTTTAAATCAGAAATAGCATACACTGAAATCCAAGTTGCATGTGACCTCTATTGTATCTTTTTCCCAGTGCATGGCTTCACCATTTACTTTCTTATCCTCATGTTACTACTGCCACCACAGTTCAAGCAGGGATATGTCGCCTTTCGAGATTATTTGGTCAGCATGTCAATTTACACTGGACTTTTCCAAATGTTTGGCTGTCTTTTATTCACTACAAGAGGTTCACAGGAAAATATGTTCTGCAATTCTCGATCACTATCATATTCCCCAGTATTTATATATACTCATTTATTTGCGGT
Organism: Ambystoma mexicanum; assembly: GCF_040938575.1. NCBI lineage: Eukaryota > Metazoa > Chordata > Amphibia > Caudata > Ambystomatidae > Ambystoma > Ambystoma mexicanum. Next base: position 386,356,208 of record NC_090928.1, on the reverse strand, counting down.
GCTTGGGACCAGATGAAAGCACTCCTACTACTCTATCGTCTGTTTTAATCAGGGTTTTAGATTCCAAAAGTTTTATCTATCTTCCATCGAAACGTTCTTAATTACATGTTCAAGTAAACGTGCTTGATAATTCTATTAAATCTTGTACTTTATTTTCATTGCTGCTTCTTGGACCTGCTGTCATTGCTCATGGTTCATCCTATCTGCAGTTATTGTGAATAAGATCGTGTTTAATGGGTCAGGATGAACTGAATTGTCATGTTTTAGAGCCTTATAGTCTGTTGATTTAGAAAATGGCTTCACTTTGGGGGGGCACTGTTGCGCGCACACGAGATGGCTGCCTGAGTGTTGAGCTCCTCTCCGGCTGATATCCTTGAACATTAAACATCCTTTTTCGGGGGCCACCCAAGGGACCCATTTGGCACGCAACTGATCCCAAACCCTACGTGAACCTCCTGGAAAAATCTTGGAAGGAACCAAAGAGATTTGCCTGAGATATCCTTTTAGCCAGATTCGGCGTGTGAGGCGGGAGGCGGTGTGCGGGGAAGAGCACCGCACTGCAGCCACTTTAGCCCACTGGCTGAGAAACGCCTCCGGGCCGCATGGCGGGCGGAGCCTGCAAGGCTGCCAGGAGGTAGCATGTAGGCTCTCACTCCCCATTCAAAGCAACTTTTGGATGACGCAGCAGCCACTTGAAGGGGCAACCGAGCTCCGGGACTGTCTCTCTGCACTACCGAACGGCGGCATCTCTGCCCCTGCCGCTACAGATGATCCGGTGGCCGCAGTGTGAGTGGTCCTAGGGCGGGACTATCAGGCACGCTTATACCGGCTAAGAATAGTTCCCCTCTTTGCCCGGAGTGAGGACACCCGGGGCGCTGAACTTCTCATAAACCCCCGAAATATCCTTGCAGCCCCAAAGCCGGGATGAGGGAGAGCCTGCAAAGCTGACCCGCGAACCTGGATAGCGCTTGACTCCCCCAGGTGCTGATCTTGGCCTTGTGGGCCTGTAGAAGACATCTGCCATGGCTAGGTGGGGGGTGCTGACGAGTGCCGTGAGCCGCCCCGGCCCTTCGACTGCAGCCGGACGCTGAGTCGTGTAGGTGCGGGCGGTCAGCGGGGCCTGTCATGCGGCCCGCGGAGTACTGAATGCTGAGAGCCCATGCCCTGGAACATGAGTGCGATTCCCGTGGGGCACATCCCATGCCCGATCCCTTGCAGACAGACGTCAGGAAGGACAGGCAAGTTATCCGGTATGCTGGGCACAGAGCGGGTCCTGGGAGCTGCAGAAACACCTGAACTTGTACAATAAAGAAACGGTTCGGAGTTCCTTTCCGCCCGGATAAAACAACGGAGTAATGCGGAAAACTTAGGCTGCGTGTAGATTCAAGGTGTAGGCACCGTTTGGATCCTAATCTGGCTTAACGTGTTGGAGCAGTGGGGGCAAGTCCAAAAGTTGACACTAATCATACGGCTGCAAGGCTCATGACTGTCTGGAGCAGTGTGATGGGAGGAGAGATGCAGAATACTGGCACACACTACACACACTAAAAAAGGTGCCACGTCGCTGGCGGAGCACTGAGGCTTGCTTAGCGCACCTTGCTGGGCCCAAGACATTGAGTTTGCGGCCGACTGTTGCCACCTCACCTCCCCCCCATGCCACATAGGACAACTCTGCTCAGCACTGTCTGACCGACGCTCCAGGACAACTCCTATGCCGCTGGTTGCCGCAGAGGTACGGTGGTACCGTAATCCAGCAAACTAATCCGGAATAACTGCTGCACTCACCAGCTGGGCAGCTCAATCAAAAACATCTCTATACCACTAACAAGTAAGCAGCAGACTCATGATCTGATTACCTAATGCTAAATACTTACTAGCACGGATCAGAGACCCTCAAAAGGGGAAAAATCTCAGTGGCTATAGGTGCACCCCTGCTGTTGACAACCGAGGTGAGGCTACCTGAGAGCACACAGCGAAAGCACGAATATATATTAACTGGACAGCTTTGAGGATTGGCCTGGTGAATCACCTGCCACATTACGCAACTGGAACAACGAAGGAACTTGGGTCCGAGGGGCCAGAGCGAGAACTGCAAAAAACAATCTCCTTGTAGTAATTACGTGGGAGGACACAGCCCATTCAAGTAGTATACCACTGTACAGACAACCTGCTAAGCCTCCGTCAATGCCGCAGTGATAACTACACTAAGATATACAAATCCACTCCCGAGAAATACAGGAACTCACATGTTGCACGGACTGCACCCCGTACCCTGCCGCCCCCTCCCCCCAACCGTGTGCATTACATTGCTGGAGACTCAGGGACTGCACAGTGGTGTCCCATAAATCCTGAACCACTTTCTGGCAGGGTGATCCTGGGCCGAAACTGGATGGGGATCATCTGCAGACACACTGCTCCTACCACACACTTCCTCTTCAGACTTACTCCTCCTCGAAGTAGGGCTGCTGAGACAACAGATTTCATTTAGAGTGCCTCACTACATAAACTACCACGAAATGACCCAGCAATAAAGTTAGTAGATACTCTTAGTTCCAAGGAGTATTTATATCCGTGGTCCGCAATTGCCTCCCCTTGATGGGGATACTTGTATACGCCAGTCTCATCGGTGGCCAGGTGACTTCTACACTCCTTCTCTTCGGTGATGACAAGAGGAGCCAGCTCCAAGAAGAAGAAGACAGGACCTATGGACTCCTTCACAAGCAGCCAGCCCCTAGCTGTCATGCCGCCACCACCGGCTGACCCTTCAACGACATCCTCTGAAAACTCCAGATATGATCAACTCCTTGCTACCGTACAAAGTGGGTTTATGTCAGTCAACGTGAAATTAGACGACATCGTCGCCCCCATTGGCTCACTAAAAGCCCCTGTTGAAAAGGAAAGAGCACGAGTGATGGAAGCTAAGGCTCGGATCAGCAATAACGAAGATTCAATCAGACAAAACACTCATGATATGACTCTACTGAAAGGCGAGATGGTCAAACTGCGTGGCAAATGCAATGACTTAGAGTCCAGGTCCCGATGTAATAACTTCTGCATTGTGGGAGGGGCAAAGGCCTTCTGCAAGGGCCCCATGGAAACACATGTTGAAACACTGCTGAAATCCCTGTTTGGCGGTGATGCCTTTTCGGACCACTTTTTGATGGAGCGAGCCCATTGCCCGCTGACCCCAGCACCCAAGCCGGGAGCTTCCCCCCGTAACATAATCGCTAAACTGCTGAAAAAGGGGATAGGGACACAGCACTCAATTTGCCAAGAGAAATGGGACCCCTCCGACATGAAGGTGACAATATTCACATCTATCCAGACTTTGCTGCAGGGGTACAGGCCCAAAGAAAATCATATGACCAAGTCAAGAAACAACTCACTTGCGACAGGTCCCATATGCATTGATTTTCCCGCCAAAGCTGCGCATACAACATGGGGTCGTGCACACTTTTTTAACACCCTACAGCAGCTATGGACTACATAGAGGCTACAATCCCGCTTCCACCTTAGGGACAAAGACCTGACCAAAATAAACTCCCACATCCTGCGGCAGACAGGAGAGACCCAGTCGATTAATCATGTCGACCACAATATCCGTTGAATGTTTGCATAGTCGAAACGGGAGGCCCGTGTGGCACCGACTGACATTTGTTGTTATAGACCAGATGGATGGCGCTCGGCCGTTGCAGCTGTGGCCCGCGACATACGCACCTCCGGAGAGTTCCACAAGTTGTATAAAGGGAATCATCATCATGTTGGGGTTGATGGTGCGGGTGGGGGTGGGGTGGAAATATTGAGACATTTAACCCTCAGCACTAGGCTGGGGCATGTTGGGGCTGTTAAAAGTTTGAAATCAGAGCGTTATGTCGCCAGAGGCGCTATCGGATCGGCTGGTACACACCATCATACAAATGAAAGTACTGTGACTCATGGCACGCAAAACCCATTCCGATAGAGGGTTGACTGTTAAACTACTCTCCTGGAATGTTAGGGGCCTCAATAACCCGGTTAAGGCCAGAAAGGTTGCTGCGCATATCAAGGCACAGCCCACAGATACTGTTGCTTCATGAGACGCATGCACTCAGAAACGTGAACACTAGTTTTCACTCACGCTGGGGCCCTCTCCGATACTACACAGAGTATTCTGCCCAATGCAGGGGAGTCCTTACACTGAACACCCATCATTGGGGTTCAGATACTTGGACAGCAAGGTGGACGCCCAAGGCAGATTTGTGCTGGTATGGGGGGGAGGTGGCAGACCGTTCAAGAGTAATAGTAAACACCAATGGGCCAAACATTGATGACCCCGAATTTTACTGGATAATATTAGGTATGCTTAACGCACCAGATGATGCATTAGTGTTATGGAGGGGAGACTTCAACACGATTCTCGATGTATCACTTGATAGATCCTCCACTACCCCCCGTGGACTAACAAAGACAGCAACCACCCTACGACAGATATTGGCACGGGTATCCCCGATAGACGCATGGCGCACGTTTCACCCAACGGAAAGACGATACACATACTACTCTACCGTCCACAATTCGGAGTCCCGTATACACTATTGTCTCCTTAGCTCGTCCCTCTCAGATGCAATATCAAGTTCACTTCCGAACTTTCTCAGACCACTCCCCGATATCCCTCACCTTGATCCTACAAGACGTCTCACCGCGTGCTATATGCTGGAGAATGCCCTGCGCCATATGTAGAGACCCACATGTATGCAAATCACTCCACACTGAAATTGACAAATTCTTTGATTTGAATGAGGATTCAGTTAGTGCACACGCCACGCTATGGGAGACATTTAAGGTGTGGGTGCGAGGTATCATTATGGCAAAGTCTACTGGGCTGTCGGTAGCAGTTAGGAAAGAATTGGGAATAGCGGAAACTAAACTAGCAATGCTTGAAGCAGGTTACGTTGCCACACATAGTAAAGAGGTCCTCTCCGACATCCACGACACACTAAAAGAATTCAATAAACTGGCGGTTAGAGAGGTCCTATATTTGGCAACTCCTGGCCATGCCTGCAGATATGGCGAAAGTAACAAAGCAGGTAAATTCCTTGCCAACATGCTTAAAGTGGAGGGCTACCGTCAACTGATTGCTAGTATTTAGACCACACAGGGGAAGGTGGTGAATCGGGAAGAAGACATTAATGCCACATTTGCTGACTTTTACAAAACTCTATACACTAACCGAGATGTCAAATCCACAGAGGAGAAAACCGACTATCTACGGGAACTTGATCTCCCTACCCTTAATCTGGAACCTTGAACTGCACTTGATTTGCTCATCACACTTGAAGAAATTACTGCTGCTATAAAGACATTAACATCTGGCAGGGCCCTGGGCTCAGATGGCCTCGGTGCCGAACTGTATAAGGAGTTCTATGATAGAATAGCCCATATTTTGCTGAAGGTGTGGGAGGAAGCAACGGAGCGTGACACACTTCCTGAATCCATGTGCATAGCTGTGATCACGGTACTCCTTAAGCCCAGACGCCCTGCATATGACATGTCCTCATACAGACCCCTTTCCCTGATTAACACAGACACCAACATTTTTGCCAAAATCCTTGCGACCAGACTTTTACCACATATGCCCACCCTGGTTCACCCCGACCAGGCGGGCTTTATACCCACCTGTTCCACTGCCCTTAACCTGCAACAACTATTTAGAGTAATGGCACTGATCGACCCAAAAGCTAAGGCAGCAATTGCAGCCCTAGATGCTGAGAAGGCTTTCGACTCAGTGTCTTGGGCCTATCTATTCTCAGTGCTGGAACGCTTGGGCCTAGGACAATCCTTTCTCAAATGTGTCAGACTGCTCTACACTAACCCGGAAGCTAGGGTCCTTACTAACCACACTATACCTTCTCTCTTTTCCCTAGGCAGAGGTACCAGGCAGGGCTGCCCTTTGTCCCCCATTTTTTTTGCCCTTACGATTGAGCCCATGGCGGAATTTGTCCGGAAAAACCACGCACACAGGGGAAACGGAATGACAGGACCCCCAAAGATAATATTGTTATATGCCGATGATACTCTGCTTTATGTCCGAGACCTGAAAACTAACTTGGGACCTATCATGACAGGTATACATTTGTTTGCCGAATACTCCGGATATAGGATCAATGTCTCTAAGTCAGAGGTATTTCCCTAGCCCCATCCACGCCTGACCTGTCCAACATAAGCGGATTAAAATGGTCCCCAATACGTGACCGTTACTTATGAGTTGTTGTACCTAAAAATAAAAGCACATTGTACACAGATAATTATGAAGAACTCCTCCAGACATTAATGACCAAACTACATCTATGGACAAAACTCCCTATTTTCCGATATGGTCGAGTGGCACTCCTCAAAATGATAGTCATGATAGTCATCTCCAAGTTACTGTACTGTTTTGGTAATATTCCCATTTGGCCTGGCAAAACTCCAGTCGCTTGCTGCCTCGTTTGTATGGGGCAGGAAGACTGCCCGGATGAAATGGGCCAAGCTGGTAGAACCGTTCTCGAGTGGTGGCATTGCGGCCCCATATTTTGAATTATATTACTTAGTAGATCAGGCGCAATTCGCCAAACATTGGTTTGACCCCGACGACACAGCCACACATATCCCCATTGAGAAATATGCTGCCTCCCTCCGATGTTCTGTCAATTATCTTTGGCCCCAGCCATAAAGACATCTGCGATTTTGATCCGTTGAGCACTACTGTGCGTGCGTGGTCCAAAATATTCAAGAGGATTGGAATTGAGGTCCCGTATGATCCAGAAGTCCCATCATGTCGCTACCCAAGCATCACACCCACATTTGATAAAGCCCTACAGATATCGTGGGACCCGACTAAACAACTTAAAATGCGAGATATGTTCCCTGGGGGTACATATGTAGAACTGAAAGACTTTATGGACACGGTGGGGGGCGGGCTGCTCAAGCGGTTGCAGTACCATCGCATGAAGGCCGCATTCGCTGCTAAGTGGCGTACATTCCCTATGGAACTCCCTACTCATGAATGTACAAGGGCTATAACGGCAACAGATGGACGGAGAAAAGGGGTTTCACTGCTGTACACCCTGGTTCAGTCACATTCAACCTCCTACAACATCATAAAGGAATCCTGGGAACATGACTTGGGGGCCAATTTGAGTTAGGGACAATGGCGCAAATACTGTCAACTCACTAGATCTGTATCCCTTAACTCTGGGCTCCAGTTTATTCAATTCAAAATACTCAACCAATTGCACTACACCCCCGCTAGGTTGGCCAAGTTTGTGGTGGGATGCACCGGGAAATGCTTGAAATGCGATGCACCAGACGCAGACGCCTATCTTATGTACTGGGCGTGCCCCTCAGTAGCAGTGTTTTGGGGTGAAATATCTGTTTGGGGACATTGGTAAGGTAGCCGAGACTACTCAGCGATTATTTGATGTCACTGTGTAATTGTAAAACGTTGTATATTAAAGTGCTGGAAATCTGCTAATGCACCCAGCCGAGAAGACTTCCTTAAGGACCTTACAATGGTGAATGAGTGTGAGGAACAATTTGTATTAAATGTACCTGCAACTTGCCGCCCTAAAGCTATTTGGGCTCTGTTTAAGAGCTACCTTTGGAATATGCTTTCGGAAAATGATTTTACACCCTCGCCAACACCTTGATCTGTCATATGCTGTGTAATGCGATAATTGAAACTACATGTAGTATTTGTTGTGATGCTTGAATCTGTACCGGCTCTGTTCTGATGTGACTCACTATAAAATAAAGTAAAAAAAAAAAGAAAATGGCATCACTGTGAAATGACGCGGCGAAAGCGACTTGTGTATTCAGGAACGGCATCTTTTGTCTCCCTATAAGGTACATTTCTTATTTGGATGCAAGGTCTAATTCACTCTTGGAATGTCGCAACTTCCTGTTCAGTATTTTAGGCAAACAGAAGCTTATATCCCACCAGATATTTTTTATGAATATTCCATGTATCAATTAGTCATCATTCAATTCTTAACCTTCATCATTCATCATTCATGTACATTCAATGGAGCTCTCTCATAAGGAGAGCAAACCGCTAATTAATACCTTTATGTTTCTAAACCACACAGTCGCTTTAAAAATATTTATTTATTTTATGCTCTTTGAATTTCAGAAAGATTACTACCATACATAGACATAGGACAAATGTACACTATATACATATACGTATGAAAAAATAATCAGCCTATTACCATTTTCTAAAAGACGTTACACAGCTTTGAATCAATGAATACAAGCACACAAAAAACCGCCAATATTTGATCCTTAACAGAAGATATATAAACTTACAAGTAAAATGTACAAGAAAACTGCTTTAGAACTGTAGACCAACAATATTAGTGAAAGTACACTTTTGTTTTATTTACAGTGCAGTCTTTCCTTTTGCCGATAAGGGAAATACTTTACCTAGGGTTAGTTATGATCGATGTTTAGATTTTTGCACAAGTTGAAACTCCTTCATTAGAACTAAGAAAGTATTTTAAATCCTGCAAAGATGACATTTAATAACAACTTATTAATATTAATGAATCAAAATGAAAAAACACAAATTTAAATAACAATGGGCCTCATTATGAGTCCGCCGGTAGCTGTGCCGGTAAAAACGGCAAAGATGCCGCTGGAGTCATTTTTTTTCTGGCGCCCGGCAATGGGGACTTACCGGGGCATTACAACCCTGGCAGTCCCGGTAATTCCTCATTGCCGGGCACCAGAAAATATCACTCCCCATTCCCATTCGAGTCCCATTTGACTCAATGGGAATGGGGAGGACGGATGCACCGGCACCATTCATGAATGGTGCCGGTGCATCCGTCAAGGTCTGCGAGTGGGTGCCTTTCCACCCATCATGTGAGTCCTGGCGGGCGGGAAGGCACCTGCTCGCAGAACTCGTAGTTTGCTGGTCCGGTAACAACGGTGCCGATAGCTTAACGTCACCGTTGTTACCAGACCGGCAACCTTGTAATGAGGCCCAATGACTAACAATGTTTTTACTAAAAAATAAAAAAAAGCTACAAAATGAATTCATGCAATAAAGGCTTCCAGTTATCAGTAGGGAAAACACCAGAAAGGGTCCATCTGCTTGTCTTCTCAGTTTCTGTCATACCTCTAAAAGACATAGGGCCTCATTACAAGGCTTCATCCAAACCAGCAAGAAAATCCGGCACCCATGAATGGGCAATTACTGGGGTATTTCCGCCCCGCCAGACCCAGTAATTGCCCTTTCCCAGGTGCCGGAACTGGTATAATAGGCCCAGTGCACACAACTCAAGCACACCTAGAGACCTGATCCGCACCAGATGCCAGTTCCTCCTGGTTCTACAAGCGCAAACAGAAAAGCACAATTTCTATCCTACTCCCTCTCCTCCCACTAACCTACCCTGTGCGGTATAAGACAACTTAACATAACATATGGTGTCATGATGCATGCCTCCAGACGTCAGGATCAGACCAGCCTTCCCCAGTTGCAGGCTCCCATGGGGACCTTTAAGGCCCAAAACGTTGTCTGAAGCCTTCCTGGAGTCAGTCGGCGCCAGGCTCATATTATTTCCTCATGTGAACAAGGATTTGTGAACATGGAGGTACACATAGCCCAGTCTGGAGGAACTGAGCCATACAATCTAGCTTCCAGGGTGTGGCTGGGCTTGGGACTACTTTACCTGGGACTTCTTGTTCAAGGCTATATAAACCACACCCAAAGGACAGAACATGCTTCGCGTTATTCTGCACTCCTGCAGCGTAACGCTCACCGTTTCTGCTCAGCTCCAGTTACCCGGTCTTTAGCCATGCCTCAGGAACCACAGGCCATCAGCACCTGTTGGAGAAAAGGAAAGGAAAGAGAAAACAAGCAGAACAGCGGTTGTATCCTTACCTGAGAAGCTGTCCATCTGAAAAGATCTTCTCTTCTGCCGTTCTCAGGAACCACTGCATCTGCAGAAAGAAGAACAAGAAAGGAGAGCGAATACTCACCCGGAGGCTACAGTCTTCCAGCAATCCATCAAAGCGGTTCACGCGATCGCTGCTCCGGAGTCACACCGCACCTGCAGAATAGAAAAAGAAACATCAGGTTAGTCGCGCAAGAAAAAAGGAACCATTTCTAAATACATTTTGGCGCTGCGCCCTCGCACTAACACTCTCCTGCAGGAATACTGCACAGCGTCATAGTGAGGAGTATAATTCTTCATCCGGCACCTCTAAAACCGCACCTGCAAAGGAATAAGCACAACAGTGAAAACCTTGGCAACAAAAGAACACTTGAGCAAACTGATACCAAGAATCGATTTGTACAAAGACTTACTCACGGAGTCACAGCTGTTCAAGACTCCTCTACAGGCCGCAGGATCAGTGACGCAACTAGATCCAGAGAAAAGCCTATGAACATTAACGTGCCCCTGCATTCAGACGCAGGACGGAGAGTCCACCATTAAAACACCCAAGGCAAACGCCCACTCGTGAAAGAAGTAGTGAGACAGAGAAAGACACATGCAGATGTTTATCGCTCAGTTTCGTGCGACGCCCCCGTGCAGACCAGGTGAACATGACAGAACGCAAAGCCTTCATAAAATCCTCTACCTGGGCGTCTTGGAAACTTCTGAGACTGACCAGGAACTCAGGGCCGAGGTGCCATCTGCTCGACAAGAAACAAATGCTCTAAGAAGAGAACTGATTGTGACTAAAGATCGCACGGATGAACTGGCCAGACAATTACTTCAATCTCAGGCTGGTCAAACACCATTACCAGGAATGGAGTCATCAGTCCCAGCTCTGTCAAGTAACCCTGTCCAGGTGGTTCTTCCCGGGGCCGTACCTTTGGCTCCACCTGAATGCTTCGCTGGAGACCCAAAACGTTATGCGATTTTCATGAACCAGTGCCGCCTTCATTTCCTATGTAAGCCTGGAGCCTTTCCAAACGACCAATCAAAGGTGGCCTTTGTGCTTTCATATTTCAGTGGCAGTGCCGCGGACTGGTCGGTACCACTAGTCAATCGGGATGACCCTCTCCTACGGGACTTTCAGAGGTTTCAACAAGATATGGAGAAGTTGTTTGCCCGGCACACCCAAGTCGAAGCACTAGACTGTCATGATGCCTACCCCCAGGCATCCGGACCAAGCCCATCAGCTTGGGAGCAGGTATCTAGACATTTAGTAAAACCTCAGCAGCTCCGGCTAGGGGCTATCTGGGTTCAGTCCTGGCGCCTTAGGCACCAGGCTCATAGTAGGAATCAGTCCTGGCGCCTAAGGCGCCAGGCTCATAGTCATTACTTACCTCAGGCAGACCATGCTGCAAATGACTCCAATCCAACATGAAGCCTGAAAGGGACTATTTTTCTACAGGGACTATTTTTTACTCAGGTGTGGTTCTAGGGACTTCTTACCTGGGACTACTTTTGAGGCTATTTAAACCACACCCGACCAGCAACACACGCTTCGCGTTATTCTGCATCCAGTAGCGTAACATTCACTGTGCCTGCAGCCTGCATCCAGTCTTCTGCCACGCCCGCCTTGAATCCGGAGCTCCTAAAACAAAGAGGAAAGAAAGGGACAAGGTTAGAAAACAAACTTATTTCTATTCCACATCTGATTCTGGATCCATCTTGTCTCCGGACCTGTAACCTCTGCACCCCCAGTTGCAGCGCCGCGCCATACTCACCAGTCTTCACAGCATCCTTCGGGTCGGCGCTGCCTCCATCATTTCTTCGCCGAACTTCGGCACCCAGGAGACAAAACAAAACCACAAGGTGAGCCGAGGGAACCAACAAATATAATTCTTACCATCATAGACTTACCTGATTTACCACCGGAGGCATCCTTTTGTGACTCTCCATATTTTCACGTGCCGCATCTGTAAAGAGAGACAAAACAACACGTTTTCCTCGTGCAACATTTACCGGACAGCGCCGGGTAGTACAGACTCTTACCTGAGCGCCACCAGTTGCCACAAGAGCATCTTTTCACGAGTCAGCTGCAAGACAAGAAAGGAAGGGGGGAACAAGAGTGAACATCGGACATATTGAACTCTATGAACTTAATACTTACTGGTCCTCACCAGGAACCTCAGAGTCAATACTCTCTGGAACTCTCCCGAGCCTTCAAACCAGTGAAGTAACTGGAATCGACGCACCCCTGCAAATCCACGCAGGATGGAGAGCTCATCTTTCAAGAATATAAGGTGAGATTGCTGTGAGGGCATTTTCGGAGGTGATTAGTTGGGGAGGACTGTGGGGGTGCCATCACTTGAATCCACAAGTGGCTAAATCCATCTCTCCACTTGCAGGAGAATATTTCTACGGGTTAAGCAGACAAGATTAGGAGGGCAGATCCAGTCAGTCATCGCTGCACTACGCATCACATGGGTGGAGACCGCAGCTGTCCGGGTCTGACCGACACCCCTGTGGGAGCCAGATGAGCGAAACAGAACGCGAAGCCTATCTACAAATCCCTACCCGGGCGTTATGGAAACCTCAGAAACCGACCAACTAGCCCTATTGTTAGGGGAACTTAGGGCAGAAGTGCACTCCGTGTGCCAAGAGACTAATGCCCTCAGGAGAGAACTGATTGTGTCAAAGGAGAGCACTGATGATCTTGCTAGACAATTACTGCAAAACCAAGCTGGGCAAACACCATTACCTGGACTCGGGGGGAATCCAACTCCTGTTTCATCGAGTAATCCTGTGCAAGTGGTTCTACCAGGGAGCATTCCTTTAGCTCCACCTAAACGTTTTGCTGGGGACCCAAAAAAGTTCACCGTGTTTATGAACCAATGCCGCTTGCACTTTTTATGCAGACCTGGAGCTTTTCCGAACGACCAAACCAAAGTAGCCTTTGTACTATCATATCTTAGTGGCAGCGCAGCGGATTGGTCAATTCCATTAGTTAACCAGGATGACCCTCTTCTTCGGGATTTTCAAGGTTTTCAATTGAGCATGGAAAGACTATTTGCTAGACATTCACAGGGACAGACCCTGGATAACAAACTTTTATCATTACGACAAGGTAACCAGGATCTACTAACCTATATCGCCACTTTCAATAGGTTAGTGGTGGAAACCGGATGGCCAGAGGTGAAACGAATGACATTGTTTCATCGTGGACTTCGGGGTGAACTCAAAGACGTTTTGGCCCAAGTTGTGAACCCACCTCAGGATTGTGCAGAATATATAGACTTAGTGGTCCAGTTAGACCACCGACTTCAGAATAGAAAGGCTGATCGAGCTAAGTTCGAGAATCGGGTATTGGTTAAACCCAATGTTACCCTCAAATGAACAGATGTATCAAAACCAATTCAGATCGGGGGGGTCAAGGGACCCTTAACTCAAAAGGAAAGAGAAAGAAGATGGCAGATGCAATTGTTTCTGTACTGTGGGGCCTCAGGACATTTTCTTCGGGATTGCCCTATAAAAACATCTAAAAAAAATAGTCGGAGTTGCTGATAAAAATCAAACAGAGCCTGATTCGGGAAACAACCATGCCCGACAAGCGTAGAGGTCCGCTTGCCGAGCTTGAAGAAGGATACTCAGACCTCGCACTTCATCATACCAATGGTCCTTATAGATCCAAGGCAGCCATCACGTATGCACCCAGTGAGGGCATACATTGATAGCGGGGCCATAGGAAACTATGTGGACCACGAGTTGGCTTCTAGGATGAATCTATCTCTCTGCAAAAAGACCACTTCGGATGTCATCACCACCGTCGATGGAACTGAAATTGCCTCTGGGCCTGTAACTCATTCCACCGCAGAGATGACACTATTGGGTCAGGATGGGCATCGAGAGACTATTGTGTTTGATTTAATCAAAGCCCCGCAGTTCCAAATAATACTGGGGATACCTTGGTTGGAAACACATAATCCTTGTATTGATTGGCGAGAGAAGAGACTAACCTTCCCGGATTGTGCAGATACTTGTTACCCAAATAAACCCTCAAACCAAGGCCTGGCCACAGTCGCTACTCCAGTCATGCAGTTACCTCAGGAATATCAAGAATTCCAGGATGTTTTCCAAAAGGAACAGGCAAACACCCTACCACCTCACAGATCATACGATTGTCAAATCGATCTCATACCTGGTGCACAACCTCCATGTAGTAGGATCTACACCCTTACGGAACCCGACACCTTCACCTACGACAATACTTGGACCAATACCTTGCTAATAGCTTCATTCGTCCATCCAAGTCTCCTGCATCTTCAGCTTTTTTCTTCGTGCCTAAAAAGGAAGGTGACCTCAAAACGTACATAGACTACGGCGCATTAAATCAGATCACAGTTAAGAACCAATACCCATTGCCTCTGATCCCCGAATTACTAGACCAAGTAAAGGACGCTTGCATCTACACTAAATTAAATCTCTGAGGGACATATCATTTGGTACGTGTAAAGAAAGGCGACGAATGGAAGACTGCTTTTCGCACTAAGTACGGGTTAGTTGAATACCAGGTGATGCCCTTCGGGTTGTGCAATGCACCAGCAGCCTTCCAGTATTTTATGAACGATGTCCTTTCGTGAACTCATTGGGCCTCATTCCGGGTTTGGAGCTAACCATGGAGTAATTAGCTCCATGGTTGCCTCCGAAACCGTCCCAAATCCGGCATGGTGAATGGAGTAATTACCGGTCTATTCCAGGGTTGGAGGGACCAGTAATTCCCCATCCACCTTTTGCCCTTCCCCATTCCCATTTCTGCCCCATCGGGCTCAATGGGAATGGGGATGGAGGTAATTACGGCACCGTAAATTACGGTACCGTAATTACCTCCGAAGTACCTTTGCGGGTCCCGTACTTAACTCCTGCTAAAAGCAGGAGGTAAGGAAGGACCCGCAAAGGGACCTTGGAATACGGAGGTAAGGGATTACCGTGCATTGGCACCCTTACTGGTGCCGATAATTCCTTACCTCCAACCTCGGAATGACCCCCATTGACGTCAGTGTTGTTGTATACATAGACGATATTCTAGTGTACTCCTCTTCAGAATCAGACCATGTGAAGCACGTTCGTGCAGTCCTTGAGAAACTACGCCAGCACAAGTTATATGCAAAATTGGAAAAATGCATTTTTCATGCTACGGAAGTTGAATTCCTTGGATTTATCCTGACTCCAAAAGGAGTCCGAATGGACTCTCGAAAGGTGGACGCAATCCTCAAGTGGCCATCACCCAGTTCAGTTAAAGGGGTACAAAGCATGCTCGGATTTGCTAATTTCTACCGCAGATTCATTCCGGATTTCTCACATGTTGTACACCCTATCACAGCTCTTTTGCCAAAAAAAAAAGCTTCTTGTGGACCGAAGAAGCTGAAAAGGCCTTCCAAGAGCTGAAAGCAAAATTCACGTCTGCACCTGTCTTAAAGCATCCACGCCCCGAACTTCCATACATAGTTGAAACTGATGCATCCAGTTTAGCCATGGGAGCTGTCCTGTCCCAGAAGGATCCTGAAACCGGTCAACTTCACCCAGTAGCATTTGGTACAGAAAGTTCTCAGCACCCGAGTTAAACTATGCGGTTACCAATAAAGATTTATTAGCCATCAAATCCACCTTCAAGGCTTGGCGGAATTATCTTCTCGGTGCCAGGCATACCATTACAGTAATTACCGATCACCGGAACTTGCAGTATTTAAAAACAGCCAAGGCCCAATCGTCGCGTCAACTTCGATGGGCATTGTTTTTTGCCGAGTTCGATTTCGTGATCACTTATCGGCCAGGTTGTAAAAATGGCAAGGCAGATGCCTTATTCCGGATAGGGATGGGAGAAGCATATGCGAACCCGGAACCGGTGCCTATAATTTCAGAACAAAGAATCCTTGGCATAACAACTCTACAGACACTAGAGGATATTCAAGTAAAGATCCAACAACTCTTCGATCCAACAGCCCTGCAGGACTGGGTGAAGAAAGGCCCGGACTACTCAGTCATCAATGACCTACCTTATTATCAAGGGCGAATATTTCTACCACACAAGGAACTACAAGAACTAGTATCTCCAATTATCATGACACCCTGATGGAAGGACACCCAGGTATCGCAAAAACTGAAGCTAAAATTAAGAGACAATTCTGGTGGTGGCCCACCTGGCGAAAAGACGTAAAGTCATTTGTAATGTCTTGTGGCATTTGCGCCCAAAACAAAAGTCAGAAGAAAAAAACCAGCTGGCCTCTTACAACCTTTGGATATTCCACCTACACCATGGCACACCTTATCGTTAGACTTTATTACAGATCTACCTCCATGTAATGGATTTAACACCATTCTAGTTATTGTGGATCTTTTTTCCAAGATGGCCCACTTTATTCCTCTTAAGGGATTACCTTCTGCTTCAATTCTGGCCAAGGAGTTCCTAGAAAACATTGTTCAAATACACGGATTTCCTTCCGTATTGGTCTCTGACCGAGGTAGTCAATTCATTTCACATTTTTGGAAGAAATGTTGTCAACTGCCGCAAATCGACGTGAGGTTATCAACCAGTCACCATCCCCAGACCGATGGTCAGACGGAGAGGACCAACCAGACCCTTGAACAGTACCTACGTTGCATGCTACACCAGACCAAAAATAATTGGAAAGATATTTTATGGATTTCCGAATATGCATACAATAACTCTGTACATTCAGGAACCGGACAAAGCCCCTTTTATACCATATATGGACATCATCCTCGAACCTCAGAATTAGATTCGCCTCAGCATTTAGAAATGCCTGCAGTTAGTCATTTGCATTCTACTATTACACAAGCCTTTAAAGAGGCAACAGAACATTTGAAACAAGCAAAAGAGAAATATAAGAAAAATGCTGATCAACATAGAAGTGAAACTCCACAATACCAGATTGGGGATCAAGTTTGGCTGGCTACAAAACACATACCTCTGAAGGGAACTCAGACTTTTAACCCTAGATATTTGGGACCTTACACTATTAAGGCCATTATCAACCCGGTAGCCGTCAAATTGGAATTACCCTCTAATATGCGCATTCATCCTGTCTTTCATGTTTCACTTTTAAAACCAGTTCAACCAGGAACAAGATTCACCAAACCACCCGACCCCATCTTGATAGATGGAGAACCTGAATTCGAGGTAAAAAATATCCTGGACTCCAAGATGGTTAAATCAAAACTTTTTTATTTAATCGATTGGAAGGGCTACGGACCACAAGAAAGGTCATGGGAACCTAGTGACCATGTGCATGCACCTCGGTTGGTGAAAAGATTCCATCGGAACTTCCCAGACAATCCAGGGCCCAGGGGAAGAACAACTTTAGGAGGGGTCTTTGGGGGGAGTGCTGTCATGATGCCTACCCCCAGGCATCCGGACCAAGCCCATCAGCCCCGGGAGCAGGCATCTAGACATTTAGTAAAACCTCAGCAGCCCCGGCTAGGGGCTATCTGGGTTCAGTCCTGGCTCATAGTAGGAATCAGTCCTGGCGCCTAAGGCGCCAGGCTCATAGTCATTACTTACCTCAGGCAGACCATGCTGCAAATGACTCCAATCCAACATGAAGCCTGAAAGGGACTATTTTTCTACAGGGACCATTTTTTACTCGGGTGTGGTTCTAGGGACTTCTTACCTGGGACTACTTTTGAGGCTATTTAAACCACACCGACCAGCAACACACGTTTCGCGTTATTCTGCATCCAGCAGCGTAACACTCACTGTGCCTGCAGCCTGCATCCAGTCCTCCGCCTCGAATCCGGAGCTCCTAAAACAAAGAGGAAAGAAAGGGACAAGGTTAGAAAACAAACTTATTTCTATTCCACACCTGATTCTGGATCCATCTTGTCTCCAGACCTGTAAAGAACATCATTTCTGCACGCGCCACACCTCCAGTTGCAGCGCCGCGCCATACTCACCAGTCTTCACAGCATCCTTCGGGTCGGCGCTGCCTCCATCATTTCTCCGCCGAACTTCGGCACCAAGGAGACAAAAGAAAACCACAAGGTGAGCCGAGGGAACCAACAAATATAATTCTTACCATCATAGATTTACCTGATTTACCACCGGAGGCATCCTTTTGTGACTCTCCATATTTTCATGTGTCGCATCTGTATAGAGAGACAAAAAACACGTTTTCCTCGTGCAACATTTACCGGACAGCGCCGGGTAGTACAGACTCTTACCTGAGCGCCACCAGCTGCCACAAGAGCATCTTTTCACGAGCCAGCTGCAAGACAAGAAAGGAAGGGGGGAACAAGAGTGAACATCGGACATATTGAACTCTATGAACTTAATACTTACTGGTCCTCACCAGGAACCTCAGAGTCAATACTCTCCGAAACTCTCCTGAGCCTTCAAACCAGTGAAGTAACTGGAATCGACGCGCCCCTGCAAATCCACGCAGGATGGAGAGCTCATCTTTCAAGAATATAAGGTGAGATTGCTGTGAGGGCATTTCAGAGGTGATTAGTTGGGGAGGACTGTGGGGGTGCCATCACTTGAATCCAAAAGTGGCTAAATCCATCTCTCCACTTGCAGGAGAATATTTCTACGGGTTAAGCAGACAGGATTAGGAGGGCAGATCCAGTTAGTCATCGCTGCACTACGCATCACGTGGGTGGAGACCGCAGCTGTCTGGGTCCGACCGACGCCCCTGTGGGAGCCAGATGAGCGTAACAGAACGCGAAGCCTATTTACAAATCCCCACCCGGGCGTTATGGAAACCTCAGAAACCGACCAACTAGCCCTATTGTTAGGGGAATTTAGGGCAGAAGTGCACTCCGCGCGCCAAGAGACTAATGCCCTCAGGAGAGAACTGATTGTGTCAAAGGAGCGCACTGATGATCTTGCTAGACAATTACTGCAAAACCAAGCTGGGCAAACACCATTACCTGGACTCGGGGGGAATCCAGCTCCTGTTTCATCGAGCAATCCTGTGCAAGTGGTTCTACCAGGGAGCATTCCTTTAGCTCCACCCAAACATTTTGCTGGGGACCCAAAAAAGTTCACTGTGTTTATGAACCAATGTCGCTTGCACTTTTTATGCAGACCTGGAGCTTTTCCGAACGACCAAACCAAAGTAGCCTTTGTACTATCATATCTTAGTGGCAGCGCAGCAGATTGCTCAATTCCATTAGTTAACCAGGATGACCCTCTTCTTCGGGATTTTCAAGGTTTTCAATTGAGCATGGAAAGACTATTTGCCAGACATTCACAGGGACGGACCCTGGATAACGAACTTTTATCATTACGACAAGGTAACCAGGATCTACTAACCTATATCGCCACTTTCAATAGGTTAGTGGTGGAAACCGGATGGCCAGAGGTAAAACGAATTATATTATTTCATCGTGGACTTCGGGGTGAACTCAAAGACGTTTTGGCCCAAGTTGTGAACCCACCTCAGGATTGTGCAGAATATATAGACTTAGTGGTCCAGTTAGACCACCGACTTCAGAATAGAAAGGCTGATCGAGCTAAGTTCGAGAATCAGGTATTGGTTAAACCCAATGTTACCCTCTAAGGAACTGATGTATCAGAACCGATGCAGATCGGGGGGGTCAAGGGACCCTTAACTCAAAAGGAAAGAGAAAGAAGACGGCAGATGCAATTGTGCCTGTACTGTGGGGCCTCAGGACATTTTCTACGGGATTGCCCTATAAAAACATCTAAAAAAATAGTCGGAGTTGCTGATAAAAATCAAACAGAGCCTGAATCGGGAAACAACCATGCCCGACAAGCGTAGAGGTCCGCTTGCCGAGCTTGAAGAAGGATACTCAGACCTCGCACTTCATCATACCAATGGTCCTTATAGATCCAAGGCAGCCATCACGTATGCACCCAGTGAGGGCATACATTGATAGCGGGGCCATAGGAAACTATGTGGACCACGAGTTGGCTTCTAGGATGAATCTATCTCTCTGCAAAAAGACCACTTTGGATGTCATCACCACAGTCGATGGAACTGAAATTGCCTCTGGGCCTGTAACTCATTCCACCGCAGAGATGACACTATTGGGTCAGGATGGGCATCGAGAGACTATTGTGTTTGATTTAATCAAAGCCCCGCAGTTCCAAATAATACTGGGGATACCTTGGTTGGAAACACATAATCCTTGTATTGATTGGCGAGAGAAGAGACTAACCTTCCCGGATTGTGCACATACTTGTTACCCAAATAAACCCTCAAACCAAGGCCTGGCCATAGTCGCTACTCCAGTCGTGCAGTTACCTCAGGAATATCAAGAATTCCAGGATGTTTTCCAAAAGGAACAGGCAAACACCCTACCACCTCACAGATCATACGATTGTCAAATCGATCTCATACCTGGTGCACAACCTCCATGTAGTAGGACCTACGCCCTTACGGAACCCGAAACCTTCACCTACGACAATACTTGGACCAATACCGTGCTAATGGCTTCATTCGTCCATACAAGTCTCCTGCATCTTCAGCTTTGTTCTTCGTGCCTAAAAAGGAAGGTGACCTCAGAGCGTGCATAGACTACCGCGCATTAAATCAGATCACTGTTAAGAACCAATACCCATTGCCTCTGATCCCCGAATTACTAGACCAAGTAAAGGACGCTTGCATCTACACTAAATTAGATCTCCGAGCGGTATACCATCTGGTACGTGTAAAGAAAGGCGACAAATGGAAGACTGCTTTTCGCACTAAGTACGGGTTATTTGAATACCAGGTGATGTCCTTCGGGTTGTGCAATGCACCAGCAGCCTTCCAGTATTTTATGAACTATGTCCTTCGTGAACTCATTGGGCCTCATTCCGGGTTTGGAGCTAACCATGGAGTAATTAGCTCCATGGTTGCCTCCGAAACCGTCCCAAATCCGGCATGGTGAATGGAGTAATTACCGGTCCATTCCAGGGTTGGAGGGACCGGTAATTCCCCATTCACCTTTTGCCTTTCCCCATTCCCATTTCTGCCCCATCGGGCTCAATGGGAATGGGGATGGAGGTAATTACGGCACCGTAAATTACGATACCGTAATTACCTCCGAAGGACCTTTGCAGGTCCCGTACTTAACTCCTGCTAAAAGCAGGAGGTAAGGAAGGACCCGCAAAGGGACCTCGGAATACGGAGGTAAGGGATTACCGTGCATAGGCACCCTTACCGGTGCCGGTAATTCCTTACCTCCAACCTCGGAATGACCCCCATTGACGTCTGTATTGTTGTATGCATAGACGATATTCTAGTGTGCTCCTCTTCAGAATCAGACCATGTGAAGCATGTTTGTGCAGTCCTTGAGAAACTACGCCAGCACAAGTTATATGCAAAATTGGAGAAATGCATTTTTCATGCTATGGAAGTTGAATTCCTTGGATTTATCCTGACTCCAAAAGGAGTCCGAATGGACTCTCGAAAGGTGGACGCAATCCTCAAGTGGCCATCACCCATTTCTGTTAAAGGGGTACAAAGCATGCTTGGATTTGCTAATTTCTACCGCAGATTCATTCCGGATTTCTCACATGTTGTACACCCTATCACAGCACTTTTGCGAAAAAACAAATGCTTCTTGTGGACCGAAGAAGCTGAAAAGGCCTTCCAAGAGCTGAAAGCGAAATTCACGTCTGCACCTGTCTTAAAGCATCCACGCCCCGAACTTCCATACATAGTTGAAACTGATGCATCCAGTTTAGCCATGGGAGCTGTCCTGTCCCAGAAGGATCCTGAAACCGGTCAACTTCACCCAGTAGCATTTTGGTACAGAAAGTTCTCGGCACCCTAGTTAAACTATGCGGTTACCGATAAAGAATTATTAACCATCAAATCCGGCTTCAAGGTTTGGCGGCATTATCTTCTTGGTGCCAGGCATACCATTACGGTAATCACCGATCACCGGAACTTGCAGTATTTAAAAACAGCCAAGGCCCAATCGTCGCGTCAACTTCGATGGGCATTGTTCTTTGCCGAGTTCGATTTCGTGATCACTTATCGACCAGGTTGTAAAAATGGCAAGGCAGATGCCTTATCCCGAATAGGGATGGGAGAAGCATATGCGAACCCGGAACTGGTGCCTATAATTTCAGAACAAAGAATTCTTGGCATAACCACTCTACAGACACTAGAGGATATTCAAGTAAAGATCCAACAACTCTTCGATCCAACAGCCCTGCAGGACTGGGTGAAGAAAGGCTTGGACTACTCAGTCATCAATGACCTACCTTATTATCAAGGGCGACTATTTCTACCACACAAGGAACTACAAGAACTAGTCATCTCCAATTATCATGACACCCTGATGGAAGGACACCCAGGTATCGCAAAAACTGAAGCTAAAATTAAAAGACAATTCTGGTGGCCCACCTGGCGAAAAGACGTAAATACATTTGTAATGTCTTGTGGCATTTGCGCCCAAAACAAAAGTCAGAAGAAAAAACCAGCTGGCCTCTTACAACCTTTGGATATTCCACCTACACCATGGCACACCTTATCATTAGACTTTATTACAGATCTACCTCCATGTAATGGATTTAACACCATTCTAGTTATTGTGGATCTTTTTTCCAAGATGGCCCACTTTATTCCTCTAAAGGGATTACCTTCTGCTTCAATTCTGGCCAAGGAGTTCCTCGAAAACATTGTTCGAATACACCGATTTCCTTCCGTATTGGTCTCTGACCGAGGTAGTCAATTAATTTCACATTTTTGGAAGAAATGTTGTCAACTGGCGCAAATCGACGTGAGGTTATCAACCAGTCACCATCCCCAGACCGATGGTCAGATGGAGAGGACCAACCAGACCCTTGAACAGTACCTACGTTGCATGCTACACCAGACCAAATGTAATTGGAAAGATATTTTATGGATTTCCGAATATGCATACAATAACTCAGGAACCGGACAAAGCCCCTTTTATACCATATATGGACATCACCCTCGAACCTCAGAATTAGATTCGCCTCAGCATTTAGAAATGCCTGCAGTTAGTCATTTGCATTCTACTATTACACAAGCATTTAAAGAGGCAACAGAACATTTGAAACAAGCAAAAGAGAAATATAAGAAAAATGCTGATCAACATAGAAGTGAAACTCTACAATACCAGATTGGGGATCAAGTTTGGCTGGCTACAAAACACATACCTCTGAAGGGAACTCAGACTTTTAACCCTAGATATTTGGGACCTTACACTATTAAGGCCATTATCAACCCGGTAGCCGTGAAATTGGAATTACCCTCTAATATGCGCATTCATCCTGTCTTTCATGTTTCACTTTTAAAACCAGTTCAACCAGGAACAAGATTAACCAAACCACCCGACCCCATCTTGATAGATGGAGAACCTGAATTCGAGGTAAAAAATATCCTGGACTCCAAGATGGTTAAATCAAAACTTTTTTATTTAATTTTTTATTTAATCGCTTGGAAGGGCTACGGACCACAAGAAAGGTCATTGGAACCTAGTGACCATGTCCATGCACCTCGGTTGGTGAAAAGATTCCATCGGAACTTCCCAGACAAACCAGGGCCCAGGGGAAGAACAACTTTAGGAGGGGTCTTTGGGGGGAGTGCTGTCATGATACCTACCCCCAGGCATCCGGACCAAGCCCATCAGGCCCGGGAGCAGGCATCTAGACATTTAGTAAAACATCAGCAGCCCCGGCTAGGGGCTATCTGGGTTCAGTCCTGGCTCATAGTAGGAATCAGTCCTGGCGCCTAAGGCGACAGGCTCATAGTCATTACTTACCTCAGGCCGACCATGCTGCAAATGACTCCAATCCAACATGAAGCCTGAAAGGGACTATTTTTCTACAGGGACTATTTTTTACTCGGGTGTGGTTCTAGGGACTTCTTACCTGGGACTACTTTTTAGGCTATTTAAACCACACCCGACCAGCAACACACGTTTCGCGTTATTCTGCATCCAGCAGCGTAACACTCACCGTGCCTGCAGCCTGCATCCAGTCTTCTGCCTCGAATCCGGAGCTCCTAAAACAAAGAGGAAAGAAAGGGACAAGGTTAGAAAATGAACTTATTTCTATTCCACACCTGATTCTGGATCCATCTTGTCTCAGGACCTGTAAAGAACATCATTTCTTCACGCGCCGCACCTCCAGTTGCAGCGCCGCGCCATACTCACCAGTCTTCACAGCATCCTTCGGGTCGGCGCTGCCTCCATCATTTCTTCGCCGAACTTCGGCACCTAGGAGACAAAAGAAAACCACAAGGTGAGCCGAGGGAACCAACAAATATAATTTTTACCATCATAGACTTACCTGAATTACCACCGGAGGCATCCTTTTGTGACTCTCCATATTTTCACGTGCCGCATCTGTAAAGTGAGACAAAACAACACGTTTTCCTCGTGCAACATTTACCTGACAGCGCCGGGTAGTACAGACTCTTACCTGAGCGCCACCAGCTGCCACAAGAGCATCTTTTCACGAGCCAGCTGCAAGACAAGAAAGGAAGGGGGGATTATGAGTGAACATCGGACATATTGAACTCTATGAACTTAATACTTACTGGTCCTCACCAGGAACCTCAGAGTCAATACTCTCCGGAACTCTCCCGAGCCTTCAAACCAGTGAAGTAACTGGAATCGACGCGCCCCTGCAAATCCACGCAGGATGGAGAGCTCATCTTTCAAGAATATAAGGTGAGATTGCTGTGAGGGCATTTCGGAGGTGATTAGTTGGGGAGGACTGTGGGGGTGCCATCACTTCAATCCACAAGTGGCTAAATCCATCTTTCCACTTGCAGGAGAATATTTCTATGGGTTAAGCAGACAAGATTAGGAGGGCAGATCCAGTCAGTCATCGCTGCACTACGCATCACATGGGTGGAGACCGCAGCTGTTAGGGTCCGACCGACGCCCCTCTGGGAGCCAGGTGAGCGTAACAAGACAACAAACTCCTGTCTCTGCATCAAGGGAACCAAGATCTGTTAACGTATATCTCAACTTTCAACAGATTGGTAGTGGAAACTAGTTGGCCCGAAGAAAAGAGAACAATGCTGTTCCATCGTGGGTTGAGAGGTGAGCTAAAAGAAGTTTTGGCTCAAGTGGTAAATCCTCCAAGAGACTGTGTGGAATACATCGACTTGGTGGTGCAGCTAAACCACAGACTGCAGAATCGAAGAGCTGACCAAGCTAGAATGGAAAATCGGGTTTTTGTGCATCCAAAAGAAAATGCTTCCAAAACCACCAAAATTTCCGAACCCATGCAAATTGGAGGAGTTCGGGGTCCATTATCCAAGACCGAAAGAGACAAAACGAGACAACAACAGTTGTGTTTATATTGCGGGACTGCCTGCCATTTCCTCCAATAGTGTCCAGTGAAACCACCCAAGAAGGCAGTTGGGGTCGCTGACAAGGTTGGGGCAGAACCAGAGACGGAAAACTTCCACGTCCGACAAGCGTAGAGGTCCGTTTGTCGAGCGAAAAGAAGGATTCTCAGACCTCGCACCTAGCCTTGCCAATAATTCTTATCAGTCACCAACAACCGCCAGCAGAGCCATTGGTAACTATATGGATCAAGAATTGGCTTCAAGGGTGAATCTTCCTCTTTGCGAGAAGCCATCAACCGATTTGTTCACCACGGTCGATGGAACAGAGATATCCTCAGGTCCTGTAACGCACTCAATGACAGAGATTACACTTTTGTGGCAAGATGGGCATCGGGAAGCCATTGTGTGCGACATAATCAAGGCTGTACAATTCCAAATAATTCTGGGAATGCCGTGGTTAGAAACACATAATCCTCACATTGACTGGAGTGCTAAGAGGTTGATCTTCTCTGACGAATGTGCTCATACATGCTATCATGCAGGAGAACCCTTGATTAAAGAGGTGGCAACAGTCATGAGTCTAACAAACCCACTACCCCAGGAATACCAAGACTTTCAGGATGTCTTCCAGAAAGACCAAGCCAATACCCTGCCGCCCCATAGACCATACGACTGCCAGAACGACCTCATACCTGGTGCACAGATTCCATGCAGTGGAATTTATGCACTCACTGAGCCCAAAAACCTTCATTTGAAAAAGTATCTAGACCAATACCTAGCAAACTGTTTCATTCGTCCGTCCAAGTCCCCGGCGGCCTCGCCCTTATTCTTCGTACTAAAAAAGGAAGGAGATTTAAGGACTTTTATTGACTACAGTGCATTGAACCAAGTGACTGTGAAAAATCGGTACCCTTGCCCCTGATCCCTGAGCTGCTGGATCAAGTAAAGGACGCTCAAATTTTTACTAAGTTAGATCTCAGGGGGGCATATCATCTCGTACGAGTCAAGAAGGGAGATGAATGGAAAACCGGTACCAAATATGGGCTATTTGAATATTCTGAAGCTGAACAGAAGCCCACCGCAGCACTGCAGGAGCAGTGTCCCACCAGGGGAGTGAAGTAGGAGCTTCCCCCCACGTCGAGGTAGGCCATTGGGCACCTTTCCTCCGCTCGCTACGATCCAGAGCCCCGGGGACCGAAAAAGCACGGACTCATGCGCCTACGTCTCCCTGATCCATTGATTCCCACTGCTTGTTGCAGTCGCACGCTACGCGTGTAATCTCATGAAACAAGGCATTTTTGTGTAAGCAGCGCTCACTACGGCTGCTTTCCAAGATGGCCGCGCTCGCCTCATAGGCATTTCGCCCCTTGCCCTGCTGCAGCCCGGCCTCCTGAAGCCTCGCCATTGGTTGGTCCTGGCTTAAAAGCAGCCAATCAACCGCCAGCAGGCGTAGCCGGCTGCCTCCACGAAGGCCGCCGTACAAAGGCCTGCACCCTGTCCCAACCTTTCCACGCCTTCCACGCCGTGGGCCGGAACCGCTGCACAACGACCATCCTGCCCCTGCATGTAAACTCGAAGGTACTTTGTAAGCTCTGCTATGCACGCTAATCTAACCTCCAAGGCCTAACACTCAGAGAGCAGCTCCCAGGCGCTAACTGCTCTTGAGTCAACTGCTGTTCACCTGTGCCAGACCCATCTCAACCATGCCACCCCTAGATAAAGGCTTGCAGATCGTGGTTCCCACTATGCCCACACCACTAGCCCTTGCCATCCTAGCTGATACTCGAATCTAGGTAATGCATTTTACTGAATGTGCTAGGCATTGCATCTTATTGAATGTGCTGATACTCAAAATTAGGTACTGCATTTATTGGTACTGCGTACTAATGCACCCTTCTGCATTAAGGGTTTGAGCTACGACATTGCGCCCCATTGTATGCACTTTGTAAACCTATGTGATACTCAATGCTCGCTACTTAACTGTGTCACCTCAGTACACACTGGACTCTCTCTGCGATTACTGTGCCACCTTTTTTGCCTCTATGCATGACCTCGGACCTTGTGCCCTGATGCACTCCATTCAATGTGTGACCTCAGTGCATGCGTGCCCCTCACTGTGATTTCAAATGTAGGTGTCTTGATGTACTCCAGTTAATGTGTGACCTCAGTGCATGTGTGCCCCTTACTGTGGTTTCGAATTTTGGTGCCCTGATGTACTCTATTCATTGCACGGCCTCAGTGCATGTGTGCCCCTTATTGTGATTCCGTATTTAGGTGCCTTGATGTACTCCAGTTAATGTGTGACCTCAGTGCATGTGAGCTGTGTTGTGCCTTGTGGTCCCTTCCAGACCACATTTAAACAGTGTTGTGCCTTATGGTCGCTTCCAGACCACATTTAAACTGTGTTGTGCCTTATGGTCGCCTCCAGACCACATTTGAATTGTGTTGTGCCTTATTGTCGCTTCCACACTACATTTCAACTGTGTTGTGCCTTATGGTCGCCTCCAGACCATATTTGTATTGTGTTGTGCTTTATAGTCGCTTCCACACTACATTTAAACTGTGTTGTGCCTTATGGTCGCTTCCAGACCACATTTGTATTGTGTTGTGCTTTATGGTCGCTTCCAGACTACATTTAAACTGTGTTGTGCTTTATGGTCGCCTCAGACCACATTCTAATTTTTTTGTGCCTTATGGTCGCTTCCACACTACATTTAAACTGTGGTGTGCCTTATGGTTGCTTCCAGACTACATTTAAACTGTGCTGTGCCTTCTGGTCGCATCCAGACCACATTTGAATTGTGTCGTGCCTTTAGTCGCTTTCAGACCACATTTGAATTGTGTTGTGCCATATGGTCGCTTCCAGACCACATTTGAATTGGGTTGTGCCTTTTGGTCGCTTCCAGACCACATTTGAAATGTGTTGTGCCTTATGGTCGCATCCAGACTACATTTAAACTGTGTTGTGCCTTATGGTCGCTTCTAGACCACATTTGAATTGTGTTGTGCCTTATGGTCGCTTCCAGACCACATTTAAACTGTGCTGTGCCTTCTGGTCGCATCCAGGCCACATTTGAATTGTGTCGTGCCTATGGTCGCTTTCAGACCACATTTGAATTGTGTTGTGCCATATGGTCGCTTCCAGACCACATTTGAATTGGGTTGTGCCTTTTGGTCGCTTCCAGACCACATTTGAATTGTGTTGTGCCTTATGGTCGCTTCCAGACCACATTTAAACTGTGTTATGCCTTATGGTCGCTTCCAGACCACTTTTGAATTGTATTGTGCCTTATGGATATGTGCCTAGCCAACATACTGTACTTTGCCTATGTACCTAGTTTAGAGACCATGCCTTGCCTGATCTGTGCCTAGCCTAGACATTGCAGACCTTTTGTGGGTATGGCGATCCCATTATATATACCTGTGCCTTACTCACCAGTACCCTTGCTTGCCTGACACTCAGCTACAACTTGATACCAGCCCAACCCTCTGACTCTGTTGCTATCTGGCACTACCCTATTTCACCGATGCCCCTTATTCGCCAATCCTCTGCACGGTGCCCCAGCCCTAGCGTCTTTATTATGCTACTTTGCCTTACCGCGATCATGTTCCCCTTTTGTGTCATGCAAAGCACTATACCTTGCATTGGTAACAGCTACATTGCCCATAAAAATGGTCTAGCTAGACCTGCCTGCCCAAGACATCACCCTATCATCTGCCCCACACCATTCTTGCCTACCAGACCAGCCTTCCTCCCGGTCTCACAATCCGCCTATCCCACCTATGGCCACGCACACTTTTCTGATGTCCTTGCCAATAAGAACTCAGATATCTCCAAGCGGAACCCTACCGACACGAGAGCATCCTGCGCTACCCCTGACTACAGCCCCTCCATAACTACTGACCTAACTGTCTCTCAAACTACTACCCTCATCCCTACCGATCGTAACAATAGATTTGGTGCCAGAACCCACCACAGAACTAGCAAACGCCCAGCTAAACTACCCGACAAGACTAACAATCACACTGTAACACACATCAATTCCACCCCTCCTACACTAAAAGGAGCTCTTCTAAATGTTAGATCATTAGTCGCCCATTCCATAGAAGTAGCCAACATTATTCTGACCAACAACCTGGACTTCCTCGCTGTGACCGAAACCTGGTTGCATGATGCTGCGGGACCATCTCTTACCCTAGCTATCCCTGATAACTACACCATCCTCAGAGTAGACAGACCTAACGCTCGAGGAGGTGGTGTAGCTATCATCTTTAAGTCCTCACTTGATATTAGACTAGCCTCCTCTCCTCCACTCAAATCATGTGAGCATCTCACAGTTAAATTACAAACTTCCCCTAAGAGCACTATCACGATGCATCTAATTTACAGACCCCCGGGCCCACCTGGCTCATTTGAGGAAGATATCACCTCACTAGTTGCCGGAAGTTCCAAACCTTCAGCACAAATGATTATACTTGGAGACTTCAATCTTGGGTTTAATGACCCTCTCGACACCCCAGCCATTGCCCTGGCCATGGCATTAGAGGAGCATGGCCTCCTACAGCTCTGCTCCAAACCCACCCACTCGAAGGGCAGAATCCTTGACTGGGTAACCGCCCTTAATTGCAACATCACCCTGAAGGACCCCGTACATCTTATCTGGACGGATCACCACTTCCTCCCATTCGACATTAATATTAGCAATTTAGTGCATAAAAGGCCTGTTATTGCACCGGCCTGCCCAACTAGGAAAAAGAGTAATATCACAGCGGAAGCCTTAATACCCTTGGTGACCCCTATTCTGAACGCACTACCAGCTACAACTGACTT
Organism: Ambystoma mexicanum; assembly: GCF_040938575.1. NCBI lineage: Eukaryota > Metazoa > Chordata > Amphibia > Caudata > Ambystomatidae > Ambystoma > Ambystoma mexicanum. Next base: position 386,326,173 of record NC_090928.1, on the reverse strand, counting down.
GAACCTGCTGGTCAACGTCTATAATGATTACATGGCTAAAGCTATCGACATCATTGCCCCACTAAAAATGCGCAAAGGGGAACCAAAAGCGAACCTGAATACGTGGTACACCTCGGTGCTCAAATTTCTCAGCCAACAAAAAAGTAAACTTGAATCACTATGGAAATCAGTGCCTTCAGTAGATAACAGAACTAATCTCACCAATATCTCCACTCTCTACAAAAATGAGATTACACGCGCTAAGAAAGAATCTCTTAATTCCAGGATCTCTCAGGCAGGCTCTAGCACAAAGGAGCTCTTTAACATCCTAAAGGAATTAGAAAACCCCATTCCCCCCACAGATACCTGCACAAAGGATAAACCATGGTGCACAGGGATCCAGAATGCCCTTGCTAACAAAGTTTCAGGGCTCCAAACTAAAATTGAAAACAAAGGACAACAACTCACTTATGGTCCTACTTCCAGTTCCACCCTTCCTCCACCCACCGCCACTAGCTCAGGCTTCACTTTCAAAAAGGTATCCATACCTGAAGTACAAAATATTATAGCATCTTTGAAACCCTCGAACTGTAAGGGGGACAGTTGCCCCGCACAGATCATAAAAGATGCAGCCAGTGATCTTTCCCCCTTCATTACCAAATTAATAAACCTGTCATTCTCCAATAACACGGTCCCAAGTAATCTGAAACAATCCTGGGTCCTACCACTGCTAAAAAAACAAACTCGACCCAGATATACCCACAAACTACAGACCCATTACTACTGTCCCATTCTTACTAAAAATTCTTGACAGAGTGGCCTATTTACAAATTCAGGATTACCTTGAGACAAACCAATTACTAGGAACTCGCCAATCTGGCTTTCGTCCTCAACATGGGACATAAACGGCCCTTGTTGATCTCAAATGCCAGATAGACGAACTCAAAGATAAAGGTAAGGCTGCCATCCTTCTTCTCCTCGACCTCTCCGCTGCCTTTGACCTGATTGACCACAAAATCTTGTGCAACCACTTGTCATCGGCAGCACACTTCTCCCACTCTGCGGTCAAATGGATCCAATCCTTCCTGGACAACAGGACCATGCGGGTCTTCTCACCCCTAGCAGCGGCCGACCCTATCCCCATTACTTGCGGTGTCCCACAAGGATCTTGTGTCTCACCCACTTTGTATAATATATTTAGAAAGCCCCTATTCGACAAGTTGGACCATCTGGGTGTTACCTACACTAATTACGCAGATGACACCCAGATACTCCTCCCTTTATCCGGCAATTACAACTCGGACGCCAACCGGATCAATGAAGTTTTCTCCATCATTCAGGCATGGATGGCCACACATGGCCTCTGCCTGAATGATGACAAGACCGAACTGCTCCTTGTCGGCTCACCTAATACCATCTGGAAACTCAGTCCCAACTACACCAGCTTCACCATTGACGGTAACACCATTCCCATCGCCAAAAGTGTAAAAACCCTTGGTTTCTACCTAGACACGAATACCAACCTCGCCAAACAAATTAATATGACCGCCTCAGCCACTGCCTACACTGGTAAACTAATTAGGGCTTGCAGACCTCTGATCTCCCCCAACAACTGCCTCACTTTAGCTAGAGCACTCATACAATCCAAACTGGATTACTGTAATAGCCTTTATGTAGGTGCCAACAAAACGGTAATCAATAAATTGCAAGTTCTACAAAACAATGCACTCCGTGCCGCCCTAAATATTCCCAGAAGAGAACATATCTCGGCTACAAGAATTTCATGCAAATGGCTCTCCATCCAACATAAAATAGACCTAAAAACCATCTGCCTCACTTACAAAGCTCTTAACCACCTAGCCCCGCCATACCTCACCAATAAATTCACATTAAGACAGAATACTAGAACCACTAGATCCTCTAATACACTACAACTGACGGTGCCCAAATATTCCCTTAAAAGAGCCTGTGGATCCAGCTTCCCAGTTCTAGCCTCACAACTGTGGAACACCATTAATAATAATAATCGTTTGGCACTTATACAGTGCTACGTCGGGTATCTGAGCGCTGCTTATTACCATGGTGCGTGGTGCTCGGAAGGATGAAAGGCTGAGTTTGGCCCCAGAAGGATGAAAGGCTGAGTTTGGCCCCAGAAGGATGAAAGGCTGAGTTTGGCCCCAGAAGGATGAAAGGCTGAGTTTGGCCCCAGAAGGATGAAAGGCTGAGTTTGGCCCCACCGGGATTCGAACCTGCGTTAGCAGGCTCTGCACATATGTTAAAGCGAGCACTCTACTCACTGTGCCACTTGAATCCACCCCTGAAATACAGACCCCAGAGGCTTGCATGCTGGGCCGTTATAAGAGGAGTGCAAAGAATAAACCACTAAACAAGATCAAAGACTTGATGTACATTCTGGCTAAGCGTAACATAGCCAGGAGATGGAAGGACACAAAAGCACCTAGTATTACTAAATGGTGGGGAGGGGTGGATAAATGGGTGAGGGTGGAAACGGGAGCATGGGAAAAGGCAGTGGGGGAACAAAAACTTGAATTAGGACATTCAACGTTGGATTGCACTAACGAAGATTCTGTTGGCTGGGGATAAGGGGGAAGTTGACATGCAAGAAGAAGATGCAATATGACCTAAAACGTGTACACTCATTAATCTATGCTAGGGCAGGTTGGGATCATTTGAGGGGTTGGGGTAGATATTGTTGTTTGTTAATGTGTGTTTTTGGTATGGTGTTTGGTTATGATTAAAAGAAATAAAATAATTTTTAAACAAAGAAGTCAGGATGCAGTATTGTTTTCTTTTGAAGTGTAAGGGATGGAAATAGATTTGGCACTTAGGACAGCGGACTATTTGGTTTTGACGGACATTCTGACGCCAACCTTAGTTCTTCCTTATTTTCTGTTAATAAACAAGCATGCCACCTTTGTGTGCGCATCTACTTCTGCACCATTACAGATCCTGCAGTATCAATTTACCTTTCTCCCAAAAAATATTCTCAAGTAATAGAAAAGTTTCAATATTCATCTCCCCTGGCAAGTGTTCCTAAAGGACTGTAAACTCAGTACATTTTTTTTCTGTACCATCCTCCCTAACTCATCATATACGTTTGGCTGATTATCAGAGGCAGAACAGAACTTAAAAACAGATTCAGCCTGTTCCTTTTCACGACGGATTGCAGTGAATGCAACCCGAACTCGAATCTGATCGCTGCTATTGACAGAAATCGGTCGGTTTTCGCAGTGAACGCCAAATTCGACCATCCAGCACCACCATCCATTTCCATTTTTGAGTGTCAACCAGTTCCAATCCATAAGTTAAAACTGTTATGACTTTTGCGTTATAGAACTCAAGCAAAATTTGCATAGAAAATGTTACTACTATGTAGAAGAGCAATGGGTAGAAAAGTCCCGTTTCTTGACATATTTTTTTAATTCACATTTTAACATTTGAGCAGTTTTTTAAACAGTCCTGCTAGAATTCAGGTGTTAACAATGCTTAAGGCACTTAAAAGAGCTCCTTCTTTTACTATGAATAAACAATGGCACTTCAATGTCCTTCAGCATTATTTGACACGTGGCTTTGAATCATGCAATACATATATACAGATAACACACATGGTAAAATACTGCTGGCTTTGGAGAATAGGAGCAAGCTAGACCTGGAATAAGCGCCCCTTTTAGGAAGTGAGCAACAGAACGCATGTCCCCCAAAACAGTAAGATCTGTTGGGGCACAACGAGTAAGCCATCAGAGGCATGAACAAATAACCCTGACATTGAGCTTAGCCCTTCCCAGTACAAAGACTTTCTCCATCTGGCGGGACAGCATCTTGTACATCTACCAGGTGGAAAAGAGGACCAAAGGGTACATTGAAATCAAGTAAAATGCACAAATAACCAGCATAAAATACAAACATTGTCACAGATGGCACCCCTCTCACTCTAACCCAGGCATGGACAATCCCGCGCTAAACCAGGCTTCCCTCAACTCCGGACTAGTCCTAGTGATCGGTAACTCCTACTATCTAAAAGCTATCTTTCTATAGGGGATGGTTTAAAGGCAAATACCTTATGTATCTAGACTTCACCAGGGATCTAGATGTCACCTATCCGGGACCCCATTTGGATAGTACCTTCCAAACACTTACATGCCCTTCTACTCCTTTTCCTACCGTTCAACTCTCTGTCTCCCTACTTCCCTTCCTTCCCCCCTTTCATTTCCATTCACCATCTCTGCCTCTCCGATGGTAGCTCTCTCAACTACCTACTACTCTCTTTATCCCTCCGATCTTCCTCTCGCTATAGTCTACCTCTACCCACTGATCATATTCCTTACTACTCTCCACTCCTATACTACTGCAGGCTCCCCCTCACCACAGTTCTACTACATCCTCCTCCACACCACTGCTACTCTGCATCCTCACCACTACCATTCCCACCTCTTCATCACTACTCCCACCAACACACTACTTCTACTACTCCTACTTCTTTATCACTACTACTCCCACCTCCACACCACTACTACACCACCTCCTGCAACTCTAACCTGTTCTCTACAGCCAACTTCCACACCACTACCACTCCGTCCCACCTTCTCCTGACTTACCCTTTCACTCCCTGAGTCACCTTCCACTTACTTCCTACTCTCCTTAACCCCACTTTCACTTACAGACCTTACGCACTCACTCACAACACAGTACCACTTTCTCTGACCAGAAAATATCTCACCTTCACTAAAGTCTGCCTCCATTATCCTTTCCAGCATCCTTCTTCTTTCTGGTCTCTTGGTCTGCCATCTCCTCCATCTCTAACCTCCATCTCTAACCTCACCCAAACAATCCAGACCTTCCTGTTTCCTGTTGTTTCCTGTTGTTCCATAGATCCTCCCCGTCCAGCTCCATTGGTTCTTTCCTTCTGGTTTCCCAAGCCAATCTTTCCTTGCCTTACCAACATGGTGGGTGTTACAGACATCAAAGCTCATATAAGGGGGTCAAAGCCCTCCCCCTTTCTCTCATGCTGGTCCGCTGTGGATCGTCACTGGTGGCCTGCTACTATGAAAGATCCACTTTGTTTAAGAATCCAAGTTTCTAGTATGACAGTCCGTTAAAGAGCCACTTCACAGCTTTATTACTAGTAAGCAGTTGTTCTGGTTTAAACGGCTGACCGTCTGTTCCAAAATGCTGCGGCTCTGAAGCAGGTATGAGTGGTTGCTGTGAGGAACAGATTGCAGTGTTCCGCACACGTGCTGACAAACTGTTTGATCCCTTCTTCCGTGTTGTACAGTGGTTCCATGTTGTTAAGTTGCCAGTTGGGGTGCATTGACACTAGGTATCCCTCAAGTGGCTCTGGTGGGCTAGGGCTGTACAACACAGTAGTTCTCTAGCAAAAATAGAGAAAGACTGGCCAGCATTGGGAATTCGAGGTATGGGGTGATCAAGAGTGGTACCATAGTCAGTTTTACACCATAGTCAGTTATACAGGCACATAGGGAAGTGACAGGGACTGGGTCCTCCCAACTGTCACCTTCTCCCACTGGAGTAGGACTGGCTCTGGTTTCCCACTTGGTAGGCCTCCCACCACAGGGTGAGCAGGGACCCCATGCCTTCTTGACAGGGCCAGACTACTGACCCTGCCATACAATATATGCTGAGTAGCTACCACATTTGAAGTCACCAAGGCAAGAGACACCAACAAAGAGAATGGAATCGGAACTATGATTCTGAAGTGGCACAGTACTCAAGCAAGCAGGGAAGCTTCACGCGACAACAACGGACGCATTAACACATTGGGTACGCAGCGGATGCAAGTCCACGGACACTCGATGAGCAGGAAGCGTATTATGGACATTTGAAGTTCGGGGAGCCTCTGCTGCGGGATACAAAGATGGGAGCGTGAGAACAAAGGAAGTCTGAGATGGAACCATTACTGGCGAGTCAATAAGAAAGCCGGCGTCCGATTGCTGCTCACTCACTGAGAAATTATCTGAATGTGGCAACGAAGCCACGAGCTGCAGCCCCGGATCCGGAGATATATGCTGGAGGAGAGACGAGGATAAGTGGACTGGGGTGCACGGCCCAGCAGGGAGCCGTGACGTGCGCCTGTTTGCCCCGTCCCACAGTTGCCACAAACATAACCGCAGCGGGGTGCTGCGTTGTGAGCTGATACAACATTGAAATGAGCCCGTAACGTGAGACTCGGGGAGGACAGGCGAGGCTAACCCGGCGCAGAGTCAGTGACACGCTCGCATGGAAATGCCACAGTAACGAGCGCATGTGGAGACCTCCTGGAAGGCTGAGTGATACATTGTAGCCAAACACAGACTGCGGGCAACGCGAGCGAGTCCCTGAGGCAGCAGTAAATGCAGACGCTGGGCAGGCAAGAGCAAATGTCATAAACATGACGCCACCTTGACACAGGCACAGGTGAGGGGGCATCATTAAGACACTGGCAGGGCCACCAACAAAAAGAGCACACACAAGATCCCTGCACACACACTGTGACCGCATGAAAGTGGGATAGAAGAGCCAGAAGGGTGTGTGGCCAGGCGAGCCATGGAATAGACGTGCTCCTCAAGAGGCACCTGCGGACCCGGGACTGAGCTGACTGGAAAACGCGCCAAAAATTAGCCTGGAATCTTCCAAACAGGGAGCAGAAGCGTGGGAAGGCATACACCACACTGCACTAGAAGTGCGAGCACAAAGAGCAAGTAAAATGCAAGCACCGGGTCTTCGAAGTAACGAGGGCTCGTAGCGGAGGAAACCAAAATGGCGGATCGCCTGCACAAAGAGACCTAGCAGAGAAATGCCTGCAGTCCTATTATTATCCCTATGACCAGGAAGCGGCCAAACTAAAGATGGCATCTAAACAGCCCAAAAGTAAAGAGAAGCAGTCCACCCTGGAAGACTTCGCCAAAACTCCACCGATGATATCGGGGGCCAGTGGAACGGGGCAGGGCACGCGAGAAAATGAACAGTCAGCACCCAGCAATCAGCAGATACTGGATGCCATATCTGAGCTGAAAGGAGCATGGGAGAGTAAAATGAACACCGCCATCTCAGATCTAAGAACAGCACTAGAATCCAAAATAGACGCAGTGAACATAGATGTCAATTTGCTGCGGCAGGATGTGCGGGCGCTGGCAGAGCGCACATGGACTCTTGAGAAGGAGGTGAAAACCAACACAACCACAAGCATGTCTAACAAGAGTGACATCCACATGCTACAACAGCAGATTGCGCAACCTAGAAGAGAGAGCCGAGGAGGCGGAGGAACGGGCCCACAGGAACAACGTACGCATCATAGGAATTCCAGAGGGAGAGGAAGGAGCTGATCCAACAAACTATGTGGAGAACATGCTACTACAGGAGATACCGGGTGGCGCCCTGAGTCAGGGATTTGCAGTCGAAAGGGCGCACAGAGCCCTATCCAGAAGACCACCACCGGGAGCCCCACCAAGACCTATCATTGCCAAGATCCTGAACTACAAAGATAGGGAGAAGGTTCTAGAGCACTTCCGTAAAGGGGGAACTATAAACAGGGCATCAGCCTCTATCACTGCATACCCTGACTACAGTCTAAGGGTGCAAAGACAACACATGAACTACACTGCAGTGAAAAGAAGGCTACGCGAAGCAAACTACAAGTACATGCTACTGTACCCAGCGAAAACGAAAGGGCTCCACAGGAACAAAGCGTTATTTTTTGAGACACCCGAGGATGTGACTGCTTGGCTGGATTCGAAGAATTGCCCGATGGGAACAGAAGCCCAAAAAGAGAAGACAACTGAAAAGTGAGCCGGTGCCTTGCCACGCCAGCGCAGACGCACAGGCTTAATACACAAGAAATAAGTAAAGCTTGCAATGTGACATTGGGACTGGAATATAGTAGATGGCACTAGAAACTGATAGATATGGAACAGGATCCGTAACTGCACGCACCTGTAGCGCTTGGCAGGAAGCAGCACTGGGAGACATGTTACCACCCCCCTATAGGTAGTATAGTCGGGATACAGCCAGAGAGGTATCCCTCAGCTGAGTACCGAAATCGGTGGTACCGAGAGGAGGGCTAGATGCGGGGTAGCCTGAGATCCAGAGATGGAGCCGGGCAACAGTTTGGGAGAGTTAGAGGGAGGGAAGGGAAGGGTGACGGTTGGAAGTTGGGGAATTGGAAACAGTTGGGGACTGGGAGGGAGGGGGGAGAATTGGGAAGTTTGTAGTGAATATAGTTAGAGAACAAGCTTATATCCACATAAAGAATATAGGGGGCACAGGACAAAGTGGGACGGAGATGAGATGGGTTATAGATGGAGATGGGAGACCTCGGAATAGTAACCTGGAATGTCAGGGGACTGAACAGCTATATGAAGAGGAATAAGGTCATGAAGTACCTGAGAAGGGAAAGGATAGACATTGCCCTGCTGCAAAAAACCCACCTCACTAAAGAGAGACTAGAGGTGTTAAAATAAAAAGTGGAGAGGAACCACCGTGGGGGCAACATATTCAGCATATGCCAGGGGAGTGATCCCCTGGATAGCGCCACATGTGCCCTTCCAGTTGTTGCAGACTACAGAGGAGCAGGACGGGAGGATGGTAGTGATGAGAGGGATGCTTGAAAATATAGAGCTGTGCATCATTAACACATACGCCCCTAACCAGGACACGGTAGCCTATTTTAAGACACTATATAGCAAAATTAGCCCACATCTGGGAGGCGCGGTCATATGGGGAGGGGACTTTAACTGCACGCTAAATCCCAAAATAAATAGATCAGACACAAAATTAGGCAGACCTACTCCCGCAGCTAGAACCCTACAGGCCCTGCTGGCGGACTTTCAGTTGGAGGACGTGTGGAGCCGGCAACACCTGAACTATAGACACTACTCACACTACGCCGCCCCCCAGGGGCTATACACAAGACTAGACTACATATTAGCCATTCCAGAACTCATCGGGGAAATCATGAGCTCAAAATATAAAGCAAGAATACTATCAGACTACTCCCCTTTGATTCTGGCATGGTGACACCAGCCCCCCAGGGCCAGAATCCCAACACGACAGCTCAGGGCTGAAGCCCTGAAAGACAGTGCATTTCGGAAAGACCTAAGGGAGGAGATAATCGAATATTTTGACAACAATAATGGTAGCGTAGAGTCAGAGGGCACCCTATGGGAGGCGTTTAAGTTAGTAGTGAGGGGAGCGGCCATATCCAAGTCCAAAGGGCTCCATGGGAGCATTACGCGAGAATTACACTGAAAGGAAGATTGAAACAATCATGCATAGAGGGAATACCACACAGGAGGATGCTGAGACTATGAGTCAATTACAACAAGAAAGCAGCGGGCTCTGGGACAGGCTATGCAACTTAAATTATAGAAAATATATCGAAAGACAACACGCGGGAGGGGACAAACCGGGGAGACTGCTAGCATGGCTATATAAAAACAAGACACCTAGACCCGTGATCAGAGAGATAAAGGCGGAAACAGGCCAACTATGGGACACCCAAGAGAGCGTAAGTGAGGCTTTCCTCAACTTTTACCAGCACCTATATGAGGACACTGGGGACGAAGTAGACCAGGAGATTCGGGAGACATTAGAGGATATGGGATTACCAAAACTGAACGTAGAAGATAGGGAGAACCTGGAAGCCCCAATCACAATAGAGATAGTGATCAAACACAGCCCACCGGCAAAGCCCCTGGGGCGGACGGGCTACCTAGCAAATTCTACAAAGCATACGGTCAGGAGGTGCTTCCCGCGCTACTAGCAATGCTAAATGAGGCCTTTGAGAGGGGAAGCATGCCGGAATCCCTAAGGGAGTCGATAATAATTCCGCTACTCAAACCCAACAAGCCAAGTACTGAATTTGGGTCATACAGACCACTGTCCATGCTAAATCAGGACAGCAAAATTCTTACAGCGGTGATGGCCAATAGACTCAAACTGGTAATAAACAAGCTCATACACCCCGACCAGACTGGATATGTCCCAGGCAGGAATATATCGGATAACCACAGAAGGCTTCAAGGAGTCGCTTCACTAGATCGTAGGATCTCTGCACCACTTGGACCCGAGCTGCAAAGTCTGGATAAATATGGATTTTACTCGACTCAAATTGCAGGGTTCCCCACTCTCTTGACAATTTCAGAATGAGATCCCTGTCCCTATGGACCGGTGGAAGAGCACAATGGGTGCGTTACTGAAGGAATTGAGTTGAGAATTGTGCCACCTTTGGCATTTATTTCAGGAGCTCTGCAACAAATGGTTCCATCGCCACCTTCACTCGTTTTCAGGCACACCTACAATATGAATATTTCTGCGGTGGAAGCGCGATTCAAGGTCGTTCCATTTCACACGTATTCTGGCCAAATCCATCGATAATGCTGATATTTCGTGATCATGTTTCTCGACCTTGTCTTCCACACTGCCAATTCTGGTTTCAGTCTCTGTGATGCGCCCACTTTCCTTATCCAATTTGGAGTACAGGAAGCTAATATTCGCCACAATGTCAAAGCCACTTTGCATGGCAACCATGAGTGAATCAGTCTGTGCTGCTTCAGCTGGCAAAGTTGTTTCTGCGTTATTCACAGAGGCCTCAGGTCACAGTGCTTTCACTAGTGTATTGGTAAAGGTGTCCATGAGCCTCCTCTTCTTTCCAGTGCCCTTCGTCATGTTAGTTGCCAGCTGAGGAGTATTACCAGTGGAGATTATCCCAGCACCAGTCCAGAGAGTTGTTTCCCAGCGGTGGAGCTAACTGATATCCACTTGTACTATTGCAGCACTACTTGCAATGCCCAAAGTCGGCCCCAGCTGTAGCAGGTACCACCTCTCTTAATCCACTCACTCTACTTGAGTCACTGCCGCACTCTTCACCTGCGCTCATCAGCAGGTCTGGACTAGAGGGCTTACCTTTGAGACAAATCTCTCTTTTAGGCAGACCCCAGCAGTGTCAGTACGTCAGTGGTGTACTGCCTGTAGCCACATTGGGCCCCACACACTGTTCTCGGACCACGCAGCCAACAGGTCACCCAGCCACCTCAATGTAACACGTCTGGGTATGATGGTCTGGCAGCTACCCGGGCTTGGATCTGCTGCACCAGTCCAGCTGGTATGCCACCCGGTGCGCGAACTGCTGAGATGCTCAGGTCCCTTCCCCACATAGGCTGCATGCAGTCACGGGCTTAGGCAGTGGTGTCTAGGAGAGGTTGAATCAATGGGGTGCAGACACATGCACCGCCCACTGCTTGTTTTGTCAGGTCTCACAGCTCCCCCAAAGCTTTGATCCCCTCAGGATTAAAATATTGCCACCTGTATACCTTCTGCCACACAGGACCACCCAGCAGAGCCACAAAGCAGGCACAGTGTCAGATTAATTCCTCGTCAGGATATCGTCGGGGACAGAGCTCATGCTCTAGACCACTATCTTTGTTGCTGGTCAGCAGCGCCCTGATCCTTCTCACTTCCACTTCAACCTCCTTCACTCTTCCTACTCCCTTTGTCTGCCTCTGTCTTTCCGATATCTCTCGCTCCTTCTAAGCCTCACCTCTACCCTTTATTGTTATTGAATTCTCCCTATTACTATACTCCCTCCTCCACACTATAGCGCCCATCTTTACATGACTGCTCCCTCTACCAAACTACTCCCTCCTCCACACTACTACTCTCTGCTCAACTCTATTATTCCTTCCAAAACACTACTATGACAACTCCAACCCACCTTCTACTCAAACACCCTCATTTTACTCACACAATTACTTCACATTCCCTCACTATAATTCCTCTCCTACACAAACATGCATATTTTTCACACACACTCACAATGCAATACTCCATGCACTCACTAAACCGTCCATCCACTTGCTGCTCTTTTGGTCTGCCACTTCCACCTCCTTCGGACCTCAGCTGAGCAACCCACAACTTCCTGTTTCTTGTTGCTCCCTTTAACCCGCTCTCTATCTCTTCATTGGTCCTCTCACCCTGGCTAATCTGGACCTGTCTTCCCCATCCAGGTGAAACCAGCGTTACAGAATGTTTATGCCCGCTGCCGGTCTGCAGGAATGGCTGCCCAGGCTGCACAGTGTTCATGTCCCTTTTAGCAGACTGAGTTGCAGTGCCTGTTAAGGTAAGTACATTCCTTTGGAGCAGCCCCCGCTTTGGAGCGCAGTCTTCCCTGTACTCCTCCTCTGGCGTCCTGAGGCTGGAGTGCAATGCGAGACTTTGGGGATTGCTGTGTAGGAGCTCCAGATCCTGTCTCTATTTGTTGCCCTCTCAATGTGATGTTTGCATAGCGCTTGCATATTTTCGCTCGTGGGGAGACCTGGGCCCTCATTATAGGGTTGCCAGTAAAACCCGCTGGTAGGCGGTGGGTTACTGGCAACCCGGTAACATCGTTTCCACCAGCAGACATCCCGGTGCCACCGGGATATCATGGCAGGTGGCAGAACGGTAAATCCCCATTCCCGTGGAGTCCCATGGGACTCCACGGGAATAGGGTCACTGAAGCACACCATTGCTAATGATGTTGTGCTTCAGTGAAAACACTGCCAGTAGGGGCCTGACCTCCCGGCAGGTCAGGCCTGTCGGTAGTTTTGTGCCCCTACCAGCAAATCCGCAGTGTGACGTCCGAAAAGGGTGGCGGGATGTTGCTACTGGCACCTTTGTTTCCGGACTGCCAAACAAATAATGAGGCAACAGGTCTCACTCTCCAGTGGTTTTATTTATCTGCCGGAGTGTTCAGGAGTCCCTGTGTGGGGTTCTAAAATGAGAAGAGAAATCTGTACCAGCACTTTGGGTTATAGGCACGAGTGATCCAATTTGGTACTGCACGTATACAAGTTGGCACATGGGGGAGGACAGAAATTGGTGCTCTCCCAACTGCAACTGCCCCCATCATGGGTGTTGGCCTTCCTGATTTGTTGGGTTTCTAAAATGAGAAGAGAAAACTGTACCAGCACTTTGGGTTATAGTTTGGGTTATAGGCATGGAGTGATCCAATTTGGTACTGCACATATACAAGTTGGCACATGGGGAGGGGACAGAAATTGGTGCCCTCCCAACTGCAACCACTCTCTCTAGGCTAAGTCCTGCACTGGATTTGTCCCTGTTAGGCCTCTCACCCTAGGCTCAGAGGGGCTCCCATCCCCTCGTCACAAGTACAGGTTACTGGCCTTGTCACATAGAGCAATTTCATTAATAATTGTGACAAAAATATTTTCAATTGAAGAGTGAAAGGAAGATATTAGGGATGCCCTCATATGTCCATCCTTTGAGAGATTCTACACACAGCTATATAAATCCGAAGGGGGACAATGGCCAAGAATTTAAACTATCTCTCCGATGTCACTCTTAAATGCCCCACGAAACAACAGAGAGAAATCATAGAGGATCCAATTAGTGAGTAAGAGGTTTGGGGGGTTATTAAAAACTTGAAAATAACAAACATCCTGGTCCAGATGGTTTCACTGCACCATTGTATAAAGCAGTGGCTTAGAAACATCACTGACAATTCCTTCAGGCAGGGTATGGACCGGTCTGATTCCATGAGAGAGAGAAGAATAGTATTAATCGCTAAGTATTAATCCCTAAGCCGGATAAAAATGCAAAGTTCGGTCATTCGAACAGGCCGATTGGCCTTCTCAATCTAGACATTAAGCTTTTCACTAGGATTTTTGCCAACACACTGGACTCAAAAATTCCCTCTTTACTAGATCCAGATCAATCAGGCTTTATACCATAGAGAAAGAGATTTGTCAATAATCATAAAGTAAGGCTCCTTGTTGACAAATCACAGAGATCTCCAATCCCCTCAGTGCTGGTGGCACTGGTTGAAGAAAAGGCATTTGACGGGGTGGATTGGGAGTTCATGGAGGCTACCCTCAAGAAATGTAACTTTGGTCCAAACTTGCTACGCATCATCATTGCTAATTACAAATCCCCTGTGTCAAGGGTTCTTTTAAAGTGTACATTATCAAATACAGTTTTGCAAACTCGAGGGGGCGAGACAGGGATGCCCATTCCCCAAATCTTCTTGTTATTTGCGTTAAATAAGTAGCTCTTGGCAGACTGGACCAGGTGAAATGACGCCATGAAAGGCATCCCCATAGGCAACATGCAGCATAAGACCATTCGTTTGTGCAGATGATGTGATTCTGTCCCTGGCTGACCCGGCTGTCTACTTTCTCTCACTACTTAAAAGGAATTGCGCTTATTTAGCGCAGTCTCGGGCTTTAAGATCCATGAGGCGAAATCAGACACTTTGAACCTTAAAATGAAGCAGGAAAATGTAAAAGAACTATTTAGAAGGATGCTGTTTAGGAGGGCTGAGAAATCCATTCGATATTTGACCGTGAACTTAACATCAGCCTTGAGGAGCTATTCAGTGCTAACTATCCCGACCTCTTCCAGGTTCTTACGAAAGATCTACCTAGCTGGAACATCCTATACCTTTCTTGGATAGGCCTGCTCTCCTTGATAAAAATGAACATTCTCCCTAGGATGTTCTATTTCTTTCAGTCAGTCCCCATACATAACCATCCTCAAGGAATTTAAGAGACAGCAGGAACTAAGTGTACAATGTATGTGTGTAGGCAAATGGATTAGAGTCAAGAAAGTGATTTTGTAACACTGAAGACAGCAGGAGGTCTGGGGTGCCCAGATGTCCTTAAATACTATCTAGTGTCCCAGCTTTGTACCCTCTGCAAAAGAATGCAATTCTACGTGAAGAAGAAATAGCTTTTTATAGTACAATGCATCGCAATATGGTCTCAACCTGGCTTCCTAAGAGGTTGAGGGCCTGTAATCTATATTTAAATGCGGTATCGAAGACTACGATATGATTACCAGGTCTTAGACACCACCTCTTTTCCCTCTCCAATGATCCCGATTAGGGGCAATGTAGATTCCTCCCCAGGACTTCTTCATGAGGCATACTGAGTATGATGCAGGAGCAGTTCCTGGAATGGGGAAGAAATGTTTCAGGCGGGTTTTATCAGGTCCTTTGAGGACTATAGGACAGATTCTAAACGTTGGGAAGGCGAGAGAGTTAGGTACTGGCATCTCTGACACTGATTGTCCCATCCATCGGCAAAAGGAGGAATCACCCCCACTAGACTTACACACACGCTAAGTGGGAAAAGGTATTACAGGCAGCTGAATCCTGCAAGAGGTTGATCTCCAAAATGTATAAAGTTCCCATCTCCCAAAAAAGGTGTGATAGGTGGTGCCAAGATGGCAAAAAGAGTTCAGCTGTCATAAAGAGGATGAGGCATATCTTCACCAGAGCGTGGCACTCGTCTCTAAACTATGACACAGTCAAAACCTATAAGCTATAGTAGCTGGGAGTTCCCTGACAATCCATTGTTTATCGTGTTGAGAATCATGCGAGAGCATGAGCCCCGTAGCTGGTGAACAGAGACTATTTATGGACTCAATTGATTGCAGCAGTGAAACAGGCCATAACAACATTGTGGAGGAAACAAGACCCCTCAAACCCCAGCCTTTGTATGGCTATGAAGAGTCTGGCACACACCAGCGATGGAAATGATCAAGGCACATCTCTGAGATCAGAGGACCCGGTTCTCGAACACCTGGTCCCCCTTTTTAGACTATGTAAATATCAAATTGGGAATTTCTACTTTTTCATCTGGACTGAGAACCCTGAACGTCTTTGAAATAGACATTTAGTTCCTTCAAGAGGGGTGTTTTTGTAGTTTATTTTCTACCCAAGTCAAAAGAGGTGTTTTTCCAAAGTTTTCATGGTCATACCGAGGGAATTTACATTTTTGGGGGATAGGGGAATTATTTCATATTTCTTCGGGGATAATAATGAGCTCAAAAGTATTGGGGACGTGCACTGTTGTAGAGTTTGTTGATTAATTGCTTGTTTCCTTTTGGCTTGAGAAAAATAAAATGTTTTGATAAAAACATACTATGAAGGAAGTGTTGAGGGTGGGGGGCATGGCAGGCCACCGCTGTGACTGGATGTGTTAAGAGGGGGCTCTTTCTCACACTGTGATGATCCTGTTTCAGTAAGGTTGCACGCCTCTGAAGGCATGAATATGCTGTACCGACTCGGAGGGGCGTGGTTTATAGTTTGATATGTTGCAATTAATTCAAAGCTGCAGGTAGCCCATTGACCCCGCTCAGGTTTGTACCACAAGTTAACCTGCTCAATGCCGGCATTTGATAGAGCCAGGCAAAGAGGTGTAGCAGCGTTCTACCTGAAACTTCTCAGTGCTGAAGTGAGCACTCTGACAGCGGTGCATCAGGCATTGGGAGAAGTTGGCACCCTAGATCGGGCCGACGCTGAGCTTGCAATCACCCTGATGGAACCACAGGTGTTGCTGAGGCACCAAGCAGACTGTAAACTGCCCCTGGAATGGTGTGAGTTTGTGCTACCGTGTTCTGAGGAGGGGGAGGAATCAAAAATTCAACAAGCTGACCCAAGACAGGACCAGTGAGAGATGATGATAGATACCTCATGATATGAATTCTTCGTTGAGACTTTACAGAGATGAGAAACCTTCAGCTGATGAATAATATGAAGAGAGACTAAGCAAATGGTGTGACCTGAACACGCTCTCTGAGATGCAAGAGTAACATAGACATTGGCAGTTAAGCACATTGTGTGATGCTGCATGAGCAATCTGGCACCACTATTGAAATATAGACAAAGGGAGGTGATACTGTTGCTTTTTACATTCCTGAATCTAATATTATAAGAATTTGACAAGTGAAAAATCACATATGTCCGTAAAACAATCTAAATTGGACCACTCCACAGTACTGAGAACCGTGCCTCGTATATGGAGGGGGATAACATGAGCACACAGATTCCTAGTCAAGAAATATTGCAAGTGATAACCAACCGTGCACTAGTGTTAGAGCAAAAGATTGGTGAAGTGTAGACCAAATTTTCACTAATTTGTGATGATCTACACAAAGTAGCTGAGAGGGTGAAAACGACACAGAGAAAGGTTTCAGAGTTGGAGGCTAAGGTGTAGACATTTCAAATGACATTAGCTGAAGCCATCGAATGAAGCAGATGATTAGAGAGGTCAGTTCAGGATGCCAAACACAGGGCCCACCTTTGCTATTAATGGGCAGTGGCCCTTCCTAAGGCGAACAAGGTCCTGAGCCTCATACCTTCTTGGAAATTCTATTAACAAAGAAAATAGGTGCATCAAGACTATTGCCACAGAGCACTTACCAAGCGACCATCGCTGAGAGACCCACCTAGGACACTCATTGCCAGAAAACTAAATTTCAAGAATAGGGAACTAATATTGTGACGTGCATGAATGAACAAAAGGACCTATCAAATATGGAAACATGACTCTATCCATCTAACCGGCCTACACTACGTAGGTGCATAAGGCTCTGCAATCAGTCCTAGATGTGAAGAAGGCATTATATGCTAATCAGTTTAAACACATGCATGCTGTCATGTTCATCCAAACTTAAGATCCTACATGATGGCACATCCCTATTTTATGAGAAGTTGGAAAGTGGCTACGGACTAGAAGGGGTCACAGGGCTTGATTATATTTCCCAATAAAAAACCAGGTGGTCAAATACAACAGTCTGTCCCTGCCTACAAACACAAGGATGAACAGGCATCTGGTCAGAGATGGCTGAGGACCAGCCCAGCACTTGATACATTCTCTTCCACAAGAATATTTGGAAGGTCAACAGACATTCCCCAGCTCTGAGCTGGGGGAAATCCGCCGAAAATTCGCAGCCATACCGCCGGCGGGAAATCCGCCGGCGGTATGAGCGCGAAATTTCCCCATTGAGCCCAGTGGCGAATGGGGCTCAATGGGGAATTCCAAATCCGCCAAACCCGTGATCCGGCGCTAATAGCGCCGGTGGGTTTGGCGGTAGGGCAGATGGCGCCAGCGCTATAAACGCCGGCGTGACCGCCAAACTCGTGATGAGGCCCATACTGTGAGTTCTTCGGAAGCAAAGAGGAAAGTCTTGAGGTGCTTCTGGAACCGGAGATGGTTCTCCTCAAGTTTCAGAGTGGCAGGGAGGCTATTCCAGAGGTAGGCCCCAGCCGAAGACAGAGATCTACCTCCAGCACATTTCTCTGAGAAACAACTGATGCTGAGGGAGTTGGAGGCGGAGGAGCGAAGCGCTCGATAGGGAAGGTATTTGCGGAGGGAGAGTTAAAGGTATTTTGGACCCAGGGCCCAGAAAGCCTTGTGGACAATGCAGAGGGTCTTGCATTTAATCCTTGCAGCCACAGGGAGCCAATGAAGAGATTTCAAGGCTGGAGATATATGAACCCAGGGCTTGACACCCAAGACAATTCTCACAGTCCTGTTCTGGATGAGTTGCCTAGGGCGGAGAGTAGAAGCAGGTAGATTTAGAAAGAGGCTGTTGCAGTAATCCAGTCTAGCGAGAACCAGGTCTCGAGAGACAGTGAGCTTCTGGGGGAAGGAGAAGAAAGGCAGAATACCTCTGAGGGGGTGCAGTAGGAAGTTTGACTTTTTAGAGACATCAGAAATGTGGGCAGAAAAGGAAAGCGTGGAGTCGAAGATGACCCGAGGTTCTTAGCCTCACAAGTGGGGGTAGGAGGAGGGCCAAGGGAAGCCAGCCAGAGAGTGACAGGAAAGGAGGCTAAAGGTGTGCTCGTGAGGAGGATCTCCCTCTTACTGGCATAAAGGCAGAGATTGTTGGCGGTACACCACTTCTGAATGGCAGACAGGCAATCAGAGATGAGAGAAGGAGAAGAGGTGGCAGAGGGAAGCCTGGAAATGAGTTGAGTGTCATCTGCATAGCACTGAAAATTGGAGCAGAAAGAGGCAATGTGATGGACAATAGTTGCCAGGTATTGGTTGAAAAGCCAGGGAGAAAAGTTAGACCCGTGGGGAACACCGCAGGTCGAGATATAGAGGAAAGGAAGGACCCAAGTTGGACCCGGGAGGGTCGTTCCGAGAGGAAGAAGTCAGCCAGGCCAGAGCCTGATCAGTGATGCCCTGATTGTCACAAAGACGGTTGAGTAGGATGGCATGGTTGAGCGTGTCAAAGGCAGAAGAGATTCAAGTAGGGTGAGGACAGAAGGGACGTTAGAGTCAAGGTTAAGAGAGTAGGTCTTCACTGATGTTCAGTAGAGCAGTTCCTGTGCTTCTGGAAGCTCTAACACCAGATTGATGATCATGGAGACAGCCACAGAATCGGAGTGGAGGTTGACCTGCGAGATGGCCAGCTTTTCCAGGGATTTGCCAAGAAAAGGTGTAATGGAGATCGGGCGATAGTTTGCTGGGTAAGAAGGGTCGGCTGTGGGTATCTTGAGAAGGGGGTGCACAAGAGAGTGCTTCAGGGTAGAGGGGAAGACTCCAGAGGCAAATGAGAGGTTGCAGAAATCGGCTAGGGCAGGACCAAGGGTGTCAATGTGGTCCTTGATGGTTTTGGAGGAACAGGGAGGAACCTGTTTTGACGAGACAGACATAGATCGGACTTGTCTGGAGACCTTGTCAGGGGAGAAAAGAGGAAAGGAAGAGAAAGAGGGTAGGTGGGGGCAGTTGGAGGAGGGCCATAGTCCACATAAGGAGAAGGGAGAAGGGGGATGGGATTAGAGAGTGGACAGGATGTCCTGAGTTTTAGAGATGAAGTGAGTGGCAAGGGCCATGCAAAGGGCCTGGGAGGCGACAGGAGTGGTAGAGACTGCAGCAGGATTGGCCAGCTCCTTGCAGATTTTGAAGAGTTTGGCCGAGTTGTTAGATGCCGCAAAGACACGGGCATGGATGTGGGCTCTCTTCTTATTATGGACAGAGAGTCGGTATTGCCTTTGGAACAGGCGGCAGGCCAGTTTGTCAGAGGATAAACAAGAAGCCCTCCATTTCCTCTTAGCCGCCCTGCGCTTGCATTTAAGGGAAGCTAGGTTAGAGTCCTACCAAGAATTGCCCTTGGCTTTGGGCTTCAAACGTATCCTCATGACAGGGGCAAGGGCATGAAGAGTATCAGAGATAGAAGAGTAGAGCTGTAGAGCTTGGAGAGGGCTGTGTCAGGATGTGAGTCAGCCGCAGGAGGATAGGGGGAGAGAAGGTGGTGGCGAAAGCCTCAACTGACACACGCTTCATGGGCCGGATGTCCACGAAGGTAGGTGTCAGTGTTGGGGTAGGCTTGGCCTGGGGGGTAGACAGTGTGAGATGGGAGGAGAGGAGGGAGTTATCGCTCGAGGAGAGAAGAGTGGTCAGAGGGATGGAGAGGGGGAGGTCGGAGGAGATCAAAGCATCAAGCATGTCCCTTGCAGAGTGAGTCGGGCCAGAAGGGAGGATAGAAAGGGAGAGGGAATCACAGAGGTCACTAAAGAGTACAGACGAGGAACAGGTAGAATCTAGATTAATTTTAAGGTCACCAGGAAGGAGGAGTTGAGTGGTTGAGGCCAGGAGAGGAAAGAGATGGTCTGACCAGGAGGCCGATAGATAGTAGCCATGGTAAGAGAGAGGTTGAGAGCGAGAGAGATCCTGCAGATGAGGCATTCGAAAGAGGAATATGTCTGCGTGGGAATGATAGAGGCAGGAATCCACTCAGGCAAGATCAGGGCTACACCCCCTCCAGACCTTGTGGATCTGGGTGCGGAGAAGATCTTGTAGCCATTAGGGAAGAGAGTGTCAAAGCTCGTGATGGAGCTGGCCGTGAATCAAGTCTCGGTGAGGCCGAGGGCATCAAGGTCGAGTTCTTCAAGGAGGTGGCAGATGTCAGAGGAGTGTTTGACAGCAGAGCAAGAGTTGAGAGTGGCAAGATGAAGAAGAATGCCAGCCTTAAAGGCCTTCCAGGGAGAGGTACAAATCAGAGGAACGCCCTGTGGAGGTGAAAGAGCCCAAGAGGGGTCAGAAGAGAAAGGAAGAGAGGGCAAGGTAGCCAGTGGAGGAGGGAGGCAGGAGAAGGGATAGAGGGGACAGCAGGAGATGAAAGTAAATTGATGAGTCGGGGACATGTCTATCAAAAAGTAGGAGATTGGCCTAAGGACCTTGGACCATGACGGTGCCATTTAGGTAGACATTAATGATGACCATAGAGGAGTCAAAGGGGGACTAGAGGGCTTCCCAGCAGGTTCCACCATTAATGGGAGAGAAGGAGAGAGGACAGAGTACAGAGATCATATTAAGAGTCCACAGATCTGGCGAAGGAACGACAAAGAGGATGTTTGTGAGGGTCTGTCTGGAGGAAGCGCTGGAATAGGTCTCAGCGATAGGGAGAACAGGGTTGGAGGCCAAGATATTCTTTTGGAAATATTTCTGCCTACCCGACTTAGTGAGAAGGGAAGGATAGTCAATCGAGAAACAGTTAGAGAAGATAGGAGAAACTGAGAGCGTCATGGGAGAGGTAGAGAGAAGAATGAGGGTGGGGGACAGCGGGTAGGAATAGAACAAGTAGAACGGCCCAGTCACTGGGCCAGTAGATTACAGAAAAAAGCATGTAATACAAGCAAATGGCACAGCAAGTTTGAAAAACACAGCTAGATTTGAAAATAAGCTAAATGCAGAAACACAAGCTAAATGCAAAACACAGTTAGGATTGAAATTAAGCTAAATGCAAAAAGACAGCTAGGATTGAAATTAAGCTAAATGCAGAAACAGAGCTAGATTTGGAATAACAAGTAATCAGATGCAAACAGTGGGTGCCCAATGCAATGCAATCAAGAGTGTAAGCATGGGAGACAGGCAGAGGAGGAAGGTGAGAGTCTAAAGAGGGTAGGAGTGTGACCTGAAAAGGGAACAAATTCATAGTTAAGGAAGTCTGAATGTCATGGTAGTCCAGATTTCTTTGAAGCGTAAGGTAGCAGCATCATGAAAGTTCAGCAGGAGGGCTGCAGGAATAACCCCAATAGTGTCCTGGTAGCTGACAGGGAGCAGACAGGGGCCTTCGATGTGGGCCTCAGTATACTGGGCCAGCTCCTGTCCCCGGTTGCTATGATTGACCTATCTAGACCAAGGCAACCAAGGGAGGGGGAGTGAAGGCCAGAACAGCTCAGAAAGTTGAATGTGGACCGGCCATCTTAAAAAGGCCACAAGACATGAGGCACTCAATGCGGGGCAATCGAAATGAAATGAAAAACACAGGAAATGGTTTGGAAAATAAAGAAAGATTGCTCCTCATGCAATCATCGGCCTGCTGGGCTTGTCCGGGAAAGGGAGCCTGAGGGCAAGTCCTTGCAAAAGATGCAGGGATACTGGTGGGGGTTGGTCTGGCCCCTGTATGACTCTGAAGGAACCATTCCCCAGTCGTAGCGGAAGAGGGAGAGTTAGCATGGGAGGGGTAGAGGGAAGGAAGAGGAGAAAAGAAAAGTCTTGAGAAGTTTCTGGAACTTTAGAAGATCCAGCTTAAGACAGATGGGGAAACATAGTCATTCCAAAGGAAGGAGCCAGCCACAGAAAGGGATCTACCTCCCACCCTTTGCTTGGAGAAACGGTTGACCTGCAAAGAGTTGGAGCCAGAGGATCAAAGGACTCTGGCCGGGAGGTATTTAGGGATGGAAAACTGGATGTAAAGAGGTCCCAGGCCCCACACAGCATTGTGGATGATGCAGAGGGTCTTGAATTTGATCCTTGCTGTCACCGGAGCTAGTGGAGAGATTTTAGGGCAGGAGAGATGCAGTCCCTGGCCTTGAGGCCAAGGATAAGTCTTGCAGTCCTATTCTGGATTAGTTGGATGGGGTGAAGGGAGGAAAGAGGCATATCGGAGGAAGAGACTGTTGCAGTAGTCAAGCCTAGTGAGAACCAAACCAGGACTCCAGAGACATTGAGCTTCTGGGGGAAGGTGAGGAAAGGTTTGAATGCCCCTAGAAGGTGGAGCTGAAAGTTGGACTTTTTGGCAAGGACCATGATGTGTGGGGAGAAAGAGAGAGAGGAGTCAAAGATGATCCCAAAGTTTTTTGCTTAGCATGTGGGTGAGGGGATATGATCCAAGGAGGGTGGCCATAGAGAGGGGCGAAACAAGAAGCAGGCGTCCCAGTGAGTAGGGTCTCAGTCTTACTGGCATTAAGGCAGAGGTAATTGGCAGAGCACCATGCCAGAATAGCAGTCAAGCAGTCAGGTATGACTAAGGATGAGGAGGAGGAGCAACAGGAGGAGGAGGGGGGGAGGATGGCATTTTGAAAGTGAGCTGTGGCTCATCTTCATAACACTGGAAATGAGGTGTGAAAGTGGAGATCAGGTAGGCCACAGGGGCTAGGTAGATTTTGAATTGCCAATGTGATAGAATGGACCTGTGGGGACGCCACAGGTAGAGGGTGTGGTGGAGGAGAGAAAAGTACCCATTTGCACTTGGGAGGGTCTGTTTGAAAGGAGGGAAGTAAGCCATGCCAGTGCCCTTTCCATTATGCCTAGGGTATTACAGAGATGGTTTATGAGGATGGAGTGGTTGACAGTGTCAAAGGCAGAAGATAGATTGAGGAAGATCAGAACAGAGGGGAAGTTGGAATCCAGGCTGGAGAGTAAGTCTTCACGGGTGTTCAGGAGAGCAGTTTCTCGGCCTCATTACTAGTCCGGCGGTAACCGAGGTGGTAAAACCGCCTGGTTACTGCCGGACTCGTATTACCATTCCGCCTCCATGATTCCTGGAATTACCGGGGCATTACAACCCCGGTGACCCGGGAATTCCAGAGCCGGAATGGTGTAAATCCCCATTCCCATTGAGTCCTATAGGACTCAATGGGAATGGGGACCATGGAAACACTGGCACCATCTCGTGATAGTGCCGGTGTTTCAACGTCCGCCTGCAGGCAGGCAGTGGTAAACCTGCCAGGTCAGACGTTGGCGGGAACGCCACCTCCGGCCTGCAGGACTCGAGATCGGGTGGTCCGGAATTAACAGTGGCAGCGGGTTTACCGCCACTGTTATTTCCGGACCGCCTAACCTGTAATAAGGCCCTCTGTGTCTCTGGCAGACCTAAAACCAGACTGGTGATCGTGGAGGCAGTCTGCCGATTCGGTGTGGAGGGTCAGTTAAGGGGGGTGACCAGTTTATCCATGAGTTTGTCCAAGAAATGGGTAATGTTGATAGGGCGATAGTTAGCTGGGTAAGAAGGGTCAGCAGACAGCTTTTTTAGGAGAGGGTGCTGTACGGATGTCATGGTATCAACAGTAAGACAGACACAAGTGACTACAGTTCAAGGGTGTTTATTGAACTTCAACAAGGGTATGATAAACGCCTATATAATCATAAATCTACTGATGGGAGCAAGCTACAACCATCAAATAATAATACCGCAGTCCCAGTGGTGTCTTGTCAAAATAAAATGGCCTATACTAAAAAGACCTATTGCCAATCCTTACTTCTGAATACAAATAGTGTGGGGTTAGTGTTTATGAAAAAGAAAGAAGTGTTCACAAAAATGATATGTCAGGATGTTCAGGCCGTTGGCCTCCCTTCCCCACATTTTCAGCACGGGACAAGGCGGTTTACTCAAGCGTAGCATAATCTCTGGCTTCTTTTGCATGAGGATGCAGTTTAATCACTAGCATCAGGGCCTTCTTTTCCCCAGTCTCTTTGCCTATCAAAGTCTCTTGATTCAGAGGACTTGATGCATCAAAAAAATGAAAAGTTATTTTCCTCTGGCAAGTATTCAATTCAGGTGATTCACTATTCACCCCGGATTCCCCTCAGTTGGGCTCAGATCCCCTTAATATAACGATTGTCACTTTGGATCCCCCAATTCTGGGCTCAGATTCTCTTTCACAGTGTTCATAGAATATTCTTTCTCGGGTGACTCACGGTTCACCCCGGAGCCCCCTCTAGTGGGCTCAGATCCCCTTCTTAATACAATTAGTCACCCTCAGCCGGGTTCGGACCAATTTCAGTTAGCATCAACTATCGAAGACTTTCAAATGTAAACAGGGTTTGGCTTGACCCATTGCAGGATCACTTTGATTTCACGATTCCTTTTTAAATTTGCTACCTTTCAGTTGGATACCTAACAAAGACCTTCAAATGAGAACCCACATGTTGCCGGACCACTCTGTTAATGGTATCTGTCTTGGCTTCAAAGGTTCAGTCACTCATCTGCTGTTTAATTATATTTGCGTTGCTTGTCACATACGCTTCACACACTGTTCTATTTAGTTTTCGCTATACAATGTTGCTGCTTTCAACCTTGGCTTTAACACAGACCAGTCTGGTATTAGTCTCCCCAACTCACCGGCTGTGCGGACTTTACTGGCGCTGCTTTGTTGCAGGAGCCAATGATAGTACCACAGCAGCAAACGATCCTCCCGGCCTTGGCTATCGACGTGGGAAAGCCCGGGGTACCTCCAACACACAATGCAGGATTCTTTAGCTTTGATTCCGGGTCTTATGTTTCTTATTCTCGAAGGCTCATGAAAGTAACAGGCTTCCTCTGAAAAGGTCAAGGACACCTCCCTCCTTGCAACCCTCTTCGGTCTTGCCATCTTTCTCCTTGTATCAAACTGCCATCTTGGAACTGCTGCTTCCTCGTGTTTGCTTTCCTCAGAGTGTGCTTTCGTGCTCCGATGTTTATCCTTGTGGTGAAGTGTGATGGAAATCAGGTGTGTGTGTAATGATCAGTAATTGCCTGACCCTGCCTGACTATTGTATTGGGACATGTAAGGTATACGGCTCGGGTGTTTGTCCGTTTTCTCTCACAGTGAGCTGTCTGTGAGACAGTGTTTGTGTCGGAAAAAGGGGTGGGGGTCAGTTCCTAAGTATCCTACCTGGTAATATGGGGAAAAGGTGTTACAGGGAAGGGGATACTGCCTCTCGCCATCTAGTGTGCCACTTCCACTTCCTGAAGACCCCTCATCCAGGTGATCCTCCTGCACTGGTCCACCCCCAGGAACTGGATTCAAAAGCGATGGCTGTGTCCTAGCCACCTGGATGACACATCCCCAGGGACTAGCAGGTGAGACACTTTCAGGCTTCTCACAGTGCATAAGAGAGTGCTTGAGGGGTTGGGGGGAAGAGTCAGTGGCAAATGAGTGGTTGCAGAGGTCAGCCAAGGCTGGAGCGAGAGAGGTAATGTTGTCCTCGATGATTCTGGAGGAGCAGGGGATCACCTGTTTAGAGGAGACTTTCATAGAGCGGACGACTCTAAAGATCTCATCTGGCACAATGGGAGAGAAAGAGGAGAGTATGGGGGTAAGGGAGGCCAAGGTAGGTGAGAAAAAGGTTGAGTGGGTAGAGAGGGGGCACAGAAGACATAGAAAACAGGAGGGCCAGAGTTTTGGAGAAATGGGCGGCCAGAACAGAGGATCTGGGAGGGGGAAAGGGAAGAGGAGACTGCAGTAGGATTGGCAAGTTCCTTGCAGATTTTAAAGAGTTTAGCCATGTTGTTGGTGGCTCCAGAGATACGGGCTTGGGCATGAGCCCTCTCCTTGGAGTAGATGGAGAGGCGGTATTGCCTTTGAAGTAGGCAACAGGCCAGTTTGTCAGAGGATGAGCTAGATGCCAGCCACCTCTACTCTGCAGCTCAGTGGGCATGTCGGAGTCCTACCATGAGTTGCATTTGGAGGCAGGCTTCATGCGGATTCTCATGACAGGGGCAAGGATGTCCAGGGTGTTGGCGATAGAGAGGTGGAGGTTAGCAAGAACAGAGTCAGAGGGAGAGTCAAATGAGGGGGGCAGAGGAGGGATGAAGGAAGAGGCAAATGCAGCGATTGACACATGCTTCATTGGTCAAATTACAGAGAAAGAGACTGGTGCTGCTGGTGGAGGCATCAGGGGACTGGGACGGTCACTTTGCGATGAGAGGAAAGAGTGGTCAGACCAGGAGAGAGGGGTAATGAGAGGGTTAGAGAGAGGGATGCCTGTTGCGATGAGAGCATCAAGGGTGTGACCGGACAAATGGGTTGGGCCAAAAGGAAGTACAGAGAGGGAAAGATGGATGTTGAAGTTCCCAAGCAAGATATGTTTAGGGGAGGAGGCAAGAAGAGAGGTGGACAGGTCGGCCCATTCTGAAAGGAAAAGGGAGTAAGGTCCAGGGGCTCTGTAGATGGTAGCGAGAGTAAGAGAGAAAGTAGGTTAGACAGAGAGCGTGCAGACTAGGCTTTCAAAGGATAAGTAGGCATGGGTGGGGATGATGGAAGCAGGAACCCACTCAGAGAAAATCAGAGCCACTCCACCACCAGCCCGTGAGGGCCTGGGATTGGACAGGATCTTGTAGCCTTAACGGAGTAAAGTGTCAAAAGCAGTGACTGAGCTGGCCTTGAATTACATCTTGGTGAGAGCAAGGTCGTCAAGGTCTTCAAGGAGATGACAGATTTCAGAGGCGTGTTTGATAGCAGAGCGAGAATTGAGGGTGGCTAAGTACAGTTGGTTGACCCTTTAAAAGATTTGCAAGGGGGGGCACAAGGGTGGGAGGCCACCACTGGGGGGAAGAGGGGTGGTGAAGGAAGGAGGGGTGGAGGGAGAGGGGGGAAGTTGAAAAGAAAAAAAGAAAGACACCTGTCAAGAAGGTGGAGGTTGGGCTGAGAGCCCTGGGCCATGATAGTGCCATTATGATAGACATCAATGGTGCATTGGGAAGATGCAAAGTGCGCCAAGAGCACTTCCCATTTGTGGCCACCAGTAATCGGAGAGGAAGAGAGGAGGAGAAAGGGGAGAGGACAGAGACTATATGGAGGGGTCCATAGGTTGGAAGAAGGAAAGTAAAAGAGAATGTCAGTGATAGTTCGTCTAGAGGAGACCTAGTGAGGGAGGGTATGAGATGGGGAAGCAGTTAGAAAAGATAGGGGAGACGTAGAGAGCCATGGGGTGAGGGACGATTTGGAGGGGGAGCCAGAGGATACCAGGTAGAGGGATTTAGCACTATGCAACAGTAGAGTCACACCAAGCGTCCAAGCAGACAGAGATCATTGAGCACGTTGGAAATGCCCAGATATACAGATCAGTTAACAAATTTGTTGCACACCAGAATTCAATTTGAGCTAAAAGTACTAGAAAACAGTACAAAAAGATGATGAGTGCTGTGAGAAACCTGAGGGTATTCTCCCAAGTAGACCTCGGGAATCCCTTATTCAGGTGGCCTGGGGAGGGCTGGCGCTCTCAGATCCCCACCCTGGTGGTGGACGAGCAAGGGAGGATCACCTGGGTAGGGGAGTCCGTGGTTGTCCTCTGGGAGGTACCCCAGGTGAGATGCAGTACTCTACCACAGAAAAAGAAGAGAAGAATGAAGTGCCTGAGATTTTCTTTGGTTATTCCACAGCTACCTCCCATCCGCCCAAAGAAGCTCCCTTCATACAATCCTGCCACCCCGACATCTCCAGTAGACCAACTAGGATCCCCGTTACCCTCAAAAACCACAACTCACAGAATCATTGTTTTCCTGTTTTCCCCCTGAATACTCTCAACTGTTCTTTTCCATGTCTCTATGATTATTCTTTCCCGAACACCCAACCTACCTTGACAAAACCCTACCAATCCTGTCCCTCTGATTGTCATTTTCCGAACTCTCAAACGGCATTGACAAAACACTACCATTCGCACAAATCCCCCTGTTCCTTTCACGATAATAATCCCGGTCAGACCTGTATGTTTCAGGAGCCCTATCCATCTCATCCTTCCGAGTTAACAAACCAACCCCAGGCTTTTAATACCTTTTTCCCATCTTACCATGTAGGATACTCAGATACTCTAACCCCCCCCGCACCTTTCCCGGCAAAGACACTTTCACAACCACAGAAGACAACGGACTAAGTCCAAACCTGTTTATCTGACATGTCCCAACCTAAGGGCCAGGCAGAGTCAGGCAATTGTCCAGAATCACACACACCTGACAGCCCTTTCCCTTCCCCACAGGGATAAAAGGTGGAGCACTAGAGCACAAGTAGAGCAAGGCAGACCGCACAACGTCAGAGCTAACTCAGCACGGCGGTTCAAGAGGAGGTGGAAAATGGCACATACCGAGAGGGTGACAAGGAGAGAGCTTGTGAAACCTCTTCAGAGGGAAACATAAGACCGAAAACAATAGCCAGCGTGTATTGCAGCAGATGTCAATGGCACACGAGACCCTCCTCCGCTGATTACCTAGCCAGGGAGAGACACTTGTCTCAGAGGTACCTACCTTGACTCCAAAGAGAAGGAAAGCCAAGCAGTTCATCACAGCCGGTGAGTCGAGGGGTGAGTCGATAGTATTGATGAAAGATAGGGAAAACCAGCAACAGAGGCGTCCGGCACCACGTGGGTGTTCAAGCAGGAAACTCTGGGTGATTACCCGATGGTAGAGACTACCGTAACCAGAAGGCCTTGGGAAGAGGCGAAGAGAGGTCAATATGGTCATACAGGGGTTTGACACTAACCTAGGAGGTGTTAGTACTCTCACCTAGTTAAGCAGCTCTCACTCTGGGCTCCTCACGGATCTGAAGAAGCCATCAGGATTCAGAGAGAGCCTAGAGCTAGTGTCTTCATTATAATGAACTAAGGCTATTGTAATAGTGAACATCAATTTTAACCTTAGAGAACCTCGGGAAAAATCTCAGTATGTCTATAGGTTAATACATTGAATTGCACCTGCAAATAGGCTTCTGAACAATGCCATAGTTGTTCTCTTTTTAACTTATGAGTGAAAGAGTGTGGTCTAAGAGGGAATTTTGGTAAATACTCACAAGACAGTGAGTTTAGAAGTACTTAGCAGACAGTTGTCTGTTTTTCTCTTCTTTTTCTATCTACTTTTAGATAAGCGTCACACAAGTGTAACTTAGAATTAGTCACCAAATAGGCAGTAATACGTAGAACATTCTGCTATCCTGACTAGTGGATGTATTTTCAGTCCCTCCCATGACCATGGTTTGGATGAGAAGCCTGTTGCTTAGTACTATTGTACAAATGTGTTGTGCCCTTTTTTGTACTAAAAGATCTCTTGAAGACACACCAGGCAAGTACGCTATAGCTTGACTGGATGCTGAGAAGGCATTTGACTACATGGACTCGACCTTCTTGTCCTGTACTATGGAATAGATTAACTTTGGTCCAGTATTTTTGGGAATACTCTAAATTGTTATATCCATGTCTATTTGCTAGGATCAGTGCATGTGACATCATATCAGATATCTAGAAAATAGACAGAGAAGAAAACTATATAGCTGTCCCCTGTCTCCTTTACTATTTGCACTTCCAATGGAGCAACTAGCTAATGTGCACAAAGCAGACTTGAATGGGATGGAAATAATGATTGATGGGGTACAACACATTGCAGCACTAAATACAGACGATCTGCTCTTATTCCTAAGAGATCCAAATAATAGCATACTAATTATGCTGGAAACCGTGGAGAGAGTTAGGCTTTGCTCCGGACCTAAGAGAAACTGGTCCAAAACTTGTCTATTTCGTCTAGGTGATTTGAAGCATCAGATGCCTGAAAGCCTTCCAATGCTGCCATTATCATGGTCATGATAAACATTTCCTTACCTATGTATCATTTTCTTTTCATAGGTAGATGACTGGCTAAAAGAGTGTTATCTTGATTATCTTGCTTTTTCAAATTCTGGATTAAGTTATCCCTTTCAGTGTTTGGGTGAGCGACATTGAGCAAAATGATTATGCTTCCCAGGTTATGATGTGTTTGGAGGCTCTTCTGTTCAAATCCCAGCATCCATATTTAGAGAACTGGATAGCTTGTTGTGTTGACTGATATGAGGTAGTCAGAGAAAAAGGGTACATTGACAGCAATTCGCAGTAACTATCAATATAGGTTCATAGGGCTAACCTTCGTCTGCAGCCCAGTTGCAATTCATATAAAAATGGATTGAAATAAGAGGGGAAATTGATAGGCAAGTCTATATCCCACCCTATGTGAAAATGCCCACAATATGGAAGGAAACCGCCCTCGTGTTCACCGTTTTCTTTGCTATAGCTTGGAAGAAAGGAATGGATTAGGGATTTTAGGATGCCACTAAATGAGAAGTGAATCATGTATGTAAACCGGTTTATAGTGAAAATTTCGAAACCAATAATGTCGAAAGTCATTTTTTCGAAAAAAAAATGTCGAAAAAAATAATGTCGAATGTTTTTTTAATGCATTTTTTTTCGAAAGGGGGGCTTCCCCCACCCCCCTTTTTTAATTTTTTTTTTGTTTTACCCATTTTTTTTTATCCCGAACCCCAAAATAAATATATAATTTAAAAAAAACGGAATTCGACATTATTTTTTTCGACATTATTTTTTCAAAAAAATTGTCATTCGACATTATTTTTTCGAAAAAATGACCGACCACCATGTAAACCAATGCCCTTTACAAGTTCTGGCAGCACTCATTCAATACGTGAGGTCGAATGATCTTGGCCCATGGACAAATGATGGATGTATATATATAGGTGGCCAATATGGGCCATAGGAATGCCTCACCTTCTCTGATGTGAGAGGGAAATACAGAATACACTGTGGGTGCTTCTTTTGGTTAGCTAGAATTACGAAGTCAATTAGCGATAACTGGGAAATATTTCTAATTTCCAATATATTTTCCAGAGGATTGGAAGTGGGACAGGGGATCACTTAGTATTTCAATTGGTTAAGGCAATAATTCCTGACAAAATAAAGATTTAGTTGCCCAAAAAAGCCTGATGGGAGACGAACAATGGCAGTGGGTTTGCAATCGATTAGTGGCAGAGGATCTTCCTCCATGTAAAGAAAGTCTCCATGAATGCAACCTATATCGCACCTATTATAAAGTGTAAAATGGATTGGTCCAATTCACGCAGCTGTCCAAAATGTATGGTGAATGAGGTATCCTGTTACTGGATGTCTGTATTTAAAACCGGCTGATCATTTGAATCTACATTTGGATGGCTGCTAAACAGCATGGTTTATGATCAGGATATGAGAACAGTTATTAAATGAACTATAAATGTTGGGACTTTTATAACAGTCATGCTGCCATGGCATGGGGAAGTGAGTTACGGGGTACTAAAATTAGTATTTTTAACACTTGCCCATTTTGTTGGGTTAACCGGAAGAGTTGATCCTATCGGAGACATGACCACTTGGGGTCTTCTAACAGTACTATGTTTTATTTGTAAAACCTAATGAAGACATTGTTGAAAAAAGGATTTATTGAGAGCAACTACATGAACACTCAAACATATGCAGGGCTGTAAGCTATAGATGTTACATTGAAAAAGATGTGCATTTAGCAAAACTCAACACAGCTACTGAGATGGTGATTGTCAGGGTGTACTGGAGATATCACTGGACCACTCTGTCAAAATATGGGATTTGATTATTGCTTTAAAGAAGTCCTTAAATCATCAGGCTGCTTTGGCAGTAAATTGAAGGTTGTCGCTGTATTTGTTAATTGGTAAAGAAAAGAGGATGGGATGTCCTCCTTCAATGTAATGACCTGCTCCTTACTAAGATGTGCTATTATATATTATATTATATAGCACCACTGCTACAGTTGTGATGGTCTCATGTCGCATTAGGACAGGCAGGAGAAAGGGTTGGGTTTTGTTAGTAGAAGCAAAGTGAAGTAATTTAAGAATGTGCTGCTAAGGCAATGCATGTTAATCATACAGAAATGGGCTCTGTGTTCTGGTTAAGCATCTGGGTGTTTTTGGTGTGTCTACACAGGGAAGGATACACACGTTTCAATCTGGTCATTGTTTTATATGGTACGTTTGAGCCTTAAAGTCAAGTGAGTTGAGACTGCATGATAGTTTTGTTGCTTCCAGCGTGGGCTTGTCAGAAGACCCACATCATTCCATGCCTTTTGGGTCTATGACTTCTGGCCCAAAGTGTCATTGTAAAATGGGAGGTCAGTTATGGTGGGAGACTAAAACGATTAGGAGTGTGCAGTTTATGTACCAAAAAGTAGACACAAGCATGACATCACATGGTGTAGTATAAGCAACAGCAATTAAAAGGCAGCAGGGCAGCAATGGGTACATCCATCGGGAAGTACATCAATCAGGAGCAAAAGCATCAATGCCAGCAATCAAAGTATCTTGTGTTCAGTTAGGAGCAACATATTGCATGGCACAGTCCAGGTGCTAAACATCATTCAGGGACATATTTTCAACTGGGTGCAGTCACAGGAGCAACAGTTTTAATCAGGAGTAACCTACGACAGGGCATAGATCGGGAGAACACATAGTCCAGAATAAAACATCTCTGGGGAAAATTAGGGGAGCAGATACCAAAATGAGGAAAAATCAATGGAATGGAATATTTGGTGTTGGAGTGCTTGCATTGTTAGCCTTATTTGATCCAATGCTGTTGATTGGCTTCCTACGGTTTAGTAAATAGCCCTTTACTAATTTCTCGAAAGAGAGGTGATCCTGAAGCAGTCAAATTCCCTTAAGGAGTGAATACCAGAGTTTGGTGGTCATGTTTGTGAAAGTAGATCCTCTATGTCACTTTCTGATGTAGCATGGAACTGTTATGAGTAAGTTGCTGCTGGATCTTAATGGTCTTGTTGGATGGAAGAGTGTAATGTTCCTTTGGGAGAATTCAAATCAATGGCCCTGAAGGGCAGAGTGAGTGATGCAAAGAACTTTGTATTCTTTTTCTGACTGTTAGTCATTATAGACCAGTAGGGAGTTCGAAGTGCAGGTGTGACATGGGGCCTCCTTACACGGTAGGCGGTGAGCCATGGCGCTATTAGCGCCATGGCTCATGCCGGTAAAATACCGGCACCGCCTTGGCGGAAAGGGGATTTACCGCCCGATTCCAAGGTTGGAGGGGCGGTAAATCCCCCTTCCACCATTGCCCTTCCCCATTCCCATTTCTGCCCCATAGGCTCTATGGGAATGGGGATGGCGCTAATTACGGCACCGCAATTTTGCGGTGCCGTAATTAGCGCCAAGGTCCCTTAGCGGGTTGGATTTAACGCCTGCAAAGGGACCTCGTAGTAAGGCGGTAAGGATTTACCGGGACCGGTATTTTACCGGTACCGGTAAATCCTTACCGCCATCCGTGTAATGAGGCTTCTCAGATAGGTAAGATAAGTACTGTGAAAATGATCATCTTTCACTGTTTTATTATTTATTTGATAATGCCCTCTGTTTTTCCTCAGTTCTCTTCAATAAAATCCAATTTATGGGGCACTTTTTTGCATGTTTTGGGAATTTGCCTACAGATGTTGGACTAAACTAACGATACCTAACAGTCTGGGGGAGAGGTAAGCCCTCTCAGATTGGGCTTCCTCTATGTAGAACTATCAATTTACAGGGAATATAAACAAGAAACATCTTCACAAGGCCCAAACGTTTCCATTGTATCCAGTGGATCCAATGCGAAATTTGAATGAGGAAGTTACAGGTAAAGTTCAGTGTGAAGGGGGGCGCTGTTGAGCAGCCCAGAAAATGGCTGCTTAGCCTGTGAGCTCCGTTCCCACCCGATTGAATCTGCTAAATATCGGCGCTAATCCTCACTATCCCCCAATGATACTGCCACGATCCGGCTACTGACACTCTCCTCTCCGTTTGGCCGAAGTTTGGTGCGGATTCGGTCCCTGGGACCGGAGGGGAGACATCTGGGGCTGCGGCGGCCTTTGGATTCCCTGGCTGTGCCGCCATTGCCGTCTCGCTGAGGCCTGCTACGTCCCTGCCGGGAGGCGCTGCCCTGTTTTTTGCCCAGGCGCCACCTACCGCAGACTCCCGGCGGCGCTTCCTCTTCGGGGAGATCTGCTCTCCCACTGGTGCCTGGTGAGGTTGGGTCTTGAGCCGTCAGCCGCCCCGGCCGTGGAAGTGCGCTGGGGCGGCCCGGAGCTGCTGCTCTGTCAGCTGTGGGACCAGCCCTATGTCCATTTAGCTCCTGCTGCCGTGGGCTGGGTTGGAGCCCCTCCCCGCCCGTGCATGTGCGTGGCCTCCCCCAGACTGGAGGTGCGGGGGGCTCGCTTGTCCCGTGCTGGGGCGCCGCACTGGTGCACTGAAGATCCGTGCACACCTCGTCTCCTGGCAGCCCGAATACTCGAGCGGCTGCATCGGCGGCCGGCGGTAGCTGCGGGGCGTTGGCGCTGCCCCCGCGGCTCCCTACAGGCCCGAGCCGCTGCCCCACTAAGGATTCCCTGGCCTGCCCCCCCGGCGACGAGCCTGGGCTGTGAGGCACTGGAACATCGCCGCACCCTGCTGCTGTGGAGCCTGCAACACTCCCCTGAGCCCATCCAGGGCCTCCGTGCCTCGCTGACCCCAGGTATGGGCTTGCCTGGGTGAGGTGGGCGCAGACCAATGAGGGCGCAGTTGCACGCCCGGACACATGGGTTTAGCCACCCCGGAAGCTATAAGGTGGGTGCTGTAAGCTACGCTGTACCCCTCTGCGCCACCCTGGTGGGGCCCCCCTACCCACCCCAATACTTGCACTCTGACCTGCGTGCTTGGGATAACTTAGGAAGACTGCCTACACGATTGCCTGCTTTGCTCCCCCCAGCCCTCGCTACCCACTGCTCTGGCGGCGGCCCTCTTGCCCACCTTTAAGGGTTCCGGAGCAACGTCTTCCATGGCCCCCTCGTCTCGTTGGAATCCACGTATCCACGGATTGGAGACCTCCGACTGCATATCTGTGACTCACAGGGTTCCATCAAAAGAGGGAATCACCCCACTCTCTCAACGTACGTAGCTGAGGATAATAGCTCCCCCTCAACCTGCGGGGGGCCCCCTAGTCAACCCTCCTACAGCTCCAAGCACAGCAGGTCCATCTGTACCTCAAAGTGTCACTAACCATACAGGGCTCAATCGACTTCCCCTAGTTCTCTCCACTCACAGTGCCTGTGCCTGCCAAGAAGCGACTGCGAAGCCCAGTATTATACAGCTCCATCGGCTACTCTCTACGCACGGCCTCTCTGCCACTGCTGCCCAGTCGCAAACTGTCCACCTCCAACACAGCGGGGAAGTACCAATACCACTGAACGCGAGCTACCTACACGCCGCCAACGTAGGCCCACTTCCGCCCCCTCTGCGGGTGCCCCGACCTGTTGCCACCATCTACCCTATCAAATTTGGAGTTCCTCCACCACAGCGATGCCCAACAGGGCGTGGGGAGCTGGCAAGGTAGGCCCCATGGATAAGTTCACCAAGGCAGCGCCCAGGGCGGACCAAGCATCCTCTTCTGCAACACAAGAAGATGGTGAGGTACTGCCGAACCCCCCACAAACAGACTTAACTGCCATGATGGAGTCTATGGCCAAAAACTTTGCAGCTTTCCATGAACAGCTGGATGATATCAACGCTAATGTAGCCTCCTTAAGAGCTAAACTCAATCAACATGGGGCCAAGATCAGTGAAGCGGAGCAAAGAATAGGAACCAATGAGGACAACGTCCACACCCTACAAAACCCAGTCAATGAGCTCGTCCGTGACATGAAGCAAGTCAAGGCTAAGTGTGATGACCTTGAATCAAGGTCGCGAAGGAACAACATTCGCATAGTGGGGGTTCCCGAATCTGCGCTAAAATGTCGCATGGAATCCGCAGTTGAACAGCTCCTCAAAGACCTCCTTGACAACCCTGAGCTCTCACCTTTTTTCACAGTTGAAAGAGCACATCGCTCACTGGCACCCCGGCCCAAACCAGGAGACTGCCCCAGGCCAATAATTGCAAAACTGTTAAGCTACAAGGACAGAGACCACATACTCCATCTGGCCAGAGAGAAAGGGGAACTAAGGCTGGACTCACAAATCATCAGGATCTTCCCTGACTTTTCGGTGGGAGTGCAGATGGAGAGACGCCAATTCGGACGTGTGAAAAAAATGCTCAGAGACAGGAAAGTCGAGTACGCGATGCTCTTCCCTGCTCGCCTAAAATTCACTCATCGCAATAAACTCTATTTCTTCACGGTCCCTGACGAGGCAGTCAAGTTCATTGAGGCACATATCCCACTGGTGGACCCTCCACTGGAACCTATGGATGACAACTGATACCAGGGCCCCAAGCCCCCCACTGTAGTCCCCATCAGCTGTGGCCAACCTATGAACTGCCCCCCTGAGGGGCTGATGATCCCCCTCCCTCCATCCTACTTCGGCCCAACACTGCCCAACATCAGTGTATCAAGATCACAGTTTCTTGGAGGGGACACGCTCTTAATCCGCCCGGCTATAACACCACACACTGGGCCCGAACTCCGGTTGCCAGGCCTTACTGTCATACACTGGCCCAAGGCAGTATAACACTAGATCTTGCTATACTAGATCATGTGTATCCTTTCTTTGTAACCTAAGTTTCATCAGCTGTTCTGAAGATTTATGATGTTAATCATAAAATGTATTGGCTGGGGTGTTGCTAGGTCTGGCAAAGATCTGGGGCTACGCTGATGTCAGAACTGCCGGGACTGGGGGCTAGCTAGCCTTTTGGTTGTAGCTCCTGAGATTCTATCCCCCCCTAGCAACGCCTCTGTATTGGTAAATGTGGGTCGGACGGCAGCAGCAGCCCCCACTGCAGTTGTAATGCCTTTTAAGGCAAAATGTTCGTGTTCAAGCCCCGGTTGGGCTACTGGTCAGGCGCTGCCGAGTTGGGGATGGCACGCCATTGCTTGTTCTGGGGGTGGTTATCATCACACTGCTAGTTTGTACCGGGCGTTGAGGGTGGGGGGTGGGGTAGTGGGGGAATGTTTGACAAAAAATGGCAGAGGGGTTGTGACTGGTTTTACAGAGAGGCGTTTTTGCACCACCGTAACGCACATAATGATGGTCAGAGACAGATTCTAATCCTGGGATATCCCATAAACTGTCCACATGGCTATTAGAATACTGACATGGAATGTTCGGGGGTTGACGAACTTTACTAAGTCTCGTAGGATCACAGCATATGCACAAAGACATGGTGTCAAGGTACTTCTGTTGCAGGAAACACACACTATGAAATTCCTATCATCAAACCTAGCACAAACCTGGGGCCCTAACAGATACTATACCCAATACTCCACTCAAGCCAGGGGAGTTCTTACTCTCATCCATAAATCGGTGAAGTTCACACTCCACACATCCCACATCGACACAGAAGATAGATATGTAACTCTCCACTGCTCCCTAGCTAATGAAGAATGCTTGCTTGTTAATTCATACGCGCCCAACATCGATTCCCCCGAATTTATCGACGCAATGACCGACCATGCTTATGAGATACGTGGAGGTCCCCATTATATGGGGAGGAGACATGAATCTTTTACTTGACAACGTCCTAGATAGAACAACCACCTCCCACAGGGCCACAACTCAAGCTGCCAACCGACTTCTTGCGCACATGAGTTCCCTAAATCTACACGATGTGTGGAGAAAGCTTCATCCCCAGGATCGAGACTATACTTTCTATTCCACGGTACACGACAGCTCTTCAAGAATAGATTTGTTCCTTCTGTCCGGGAACCGGGTGGGCAGGGTTTCTGATGTCAAGATCCTCGCACGCATGCTATCTGACCACTCCCCGGTGCTCCTGCAGATCCAACTGGGTTCTGCACTGGCGGCCGACCCGCCTGGCGATTTAAATCTGGCGCTCTTTCCGATATCGTCTTTAAAGCTGAGATCCTAGCGGACATAAACACGTTCTTTGAAAAAAACAAAACTCCCGACACACCTGAGGGGACCTGCTGGGAGGCATTTAAGGTATACATCAGAGGGATGTGCATTTCGAGGGAGGCGGGGGTCCTCAAAGCCATAAGACAGGCCTTAAACAACTCCGAAACAAAGCTCAAAACCCTTGAAATGGAGTACGTTTCCACACCAACTCCAGCAACCCTAGCAAAAATTAGAACAGAA
This sequence comes from Ambystoma mexicanum, assembly GCF_040938575.1. Taxonomy (NCBI): domain Eukaryota; kingdom Metazoa; phylum Chordata; class Amphibia; order Caudata; family Ambystomatidae; genus Ambystoma; species Ambystoma mexicanum. The sequence continues at coordinate 386,287,550 of NC_090928.1, read as the reverse complement.
CTGGAACTATTTGAGTCTCACGCCCTAAGCGAGGTGCGATACTATGCTCACCCTGTGGCAGCCCGCAGGTACGGCGAGGGAGACAGGCTTGGGAGAACCCTAGCCAGACTGGTGCGCGTGGAGGAGGCAGGACCCGAATAGATAGCATTATCGATGAAAAGGGCTTGAGACATTGGTCGGACCAAGTCATCATTGACACCTTTGCTAGCTTCTACACCACCCTGTATGGCCCCCAACCGGAACACACAGCACACGACCTGGACGATCTGCTAGAACGCATCCCTATGACCCTTATCTCCCAGAGCACCAAGGAGCAACTCGACGCTCCGTTCACGTTGGATAAGATAGTCCAGGTAATTTCAGACCTTCCTAAGAATAAAGGGCCGGGCCCCGATTGGGTTAACATCCGAGTTTTACCAGGAACATGTAGCCATTTTAGCACCCGTATTGTGTGGGGTCTGGATCGAATCACTCTGATTAAACACCCTCCCCCCCTCCTTAAGAGAAGCCCTAATAACAGTCCTTTCTAAACCAGGGAAACCCCCAGATGAATGCGGGTCCTACAGTCCCCTGTCCCTCATCAACACAGACATGAAAATCTTCAGTAAGGTAATAGCTAACAGGTTCCTCCCATTCATGCCCCATCTGGTCCACGCTGACCAAAGTGGATTCGTTCCCGGTCGCTCTACGGCACTCAACATCCGCCACCTATTCAACGTGATGTCCAGAATTGATCCGAATGCTGATGCAGTGGCGGTCACACTAGACGCCCAAAAGGCATTCCACATGGTTTCATGGCAATACCTGTGGGCCATGCTGGGGAAAATGGGAGTAGGACCAAATATGATCTCATATATTAAACTACTATATACAGAGCCATTGGCCCGGGAGCTAGTCAACTCTGCTACTTTCCGTCCCTTTGCGCTATACAGAGGTACCCGTCAGGGGTGCCCATTCTCCCCCATCCTGTTCGCACTCGCCATTGAACCTATGGCTGATCATGTCAGGGACTGACACACCCGCAAGGGCATTTGCCTACAGGACACGCCGGAAATCATCTCCCTGTAAGCTGACGAGGTATTCCTATACGTCAGAAACCCCTCCACATACCTAGACCCGATCATCCGAGACATAACCAAAATAGGGACGTACTCCGTTTTCACCATCAACTATTCTAAGTCAGAAATGTTCCCTCTCACTATAGCAACCCAGCAACCGGCATGTGAATTCCCCCTACGCTGGTCCCCGGACGGCATTAGGTACCTCGGTGTGCAAGTGTCACTAACCAAAGCTTCCTTACTGACAGACAACTACGAGTCAACGGCACAGCTCATTGAATCCAAAATGCTTAAATGGCACAATCTCCCACTGTCCCTTGTGGGCAGACTGTCCCTGATAAAAATGATAGCGGTCCCCAAGCTCTTCTATATCTTTGCCAATGTTCCGGTGTGGCCTGGGAAGCATTACTTCGAGAGGCTCCACTTGGCGTGTGCCCAATTTCTCTGGCACTCCAGAGCGGTCCACAAAAAGTGGCAGCATATGACTTTACCCTATGAAAAAGGGGGTTTCACAGCCCCAGACCTATCCCTATACTGGAACGCGGCACAGGCCGAGCACGCTACTCACTGGTATGCACACCTGAACCCGCCCCCTCACATCAAACTTGAGAAACTGGCTGGTGATAGGACTAACATCATGACCTTACTATTACACTGCACATTCCAGACGAACCCCCCTACATACCCTGTGGCCACCACCATCAGAGCATGGAACAGTATCCTGTACTCTGAGCAAGAGCACTGCCCATACTATAAATGGCTTCCCATATGGCAATTTCCTGGTCTTGCTCCCACATACGACCAGCACTTCTCGCGACACTGGGAAAACCTGGGCTACCGGGCTCTAACTGACCTATACCCTGAGGGCACATTTATCACCCCGCAAACATGGCGGCCCGAACACTCGAACTGCGCACTTGAGCTACTTCAATACTGTAGGCTGAGAGCGGCGGTGCGGGCAATGTGGCCCACGTACCTAGACGAACCCCCAGACTCACCTGAACTCCAAGACATAGCGAACTCCGCAGGGGGCAGGGGCATAATATCCTCTCTGTATAAAATGCAGCTGGGAAAACTGGAGAATGTAGCCCTCAAACCACGGGACGCATGGGCCAGGGAGCGGGAGACGGAAATCACTGATGAAATATGGAGCAAAATGTGTGCACACACGCATACAATCTTCCTTAGTGCCAGATTCTGTTGCATACAATACAAACTCCTCAATAGGCTTTATTACACACCGCACAGAGTGGCTAAATTCTCACATACCCCGACTCACATATGCCCGAAATGTAAATCTGGAGAGGCAGATCATATACACATGTTCTTGTCCTGTGCTGCACTACAGGCATTTTGGATAGAAGTGACAAAGGCTCTTTGGGAGATAATTGGGTCCCCAGTAGACTTGGACCCATTAGCCTTGCTGTTCGGAATTTGGGCTGGGGAAAATGTAAGAAAAATGTCAACATTTCTAAATGTGAGTGTGATTGTCGCCAAAAGATGTCTATTGCAATGTTGGAAGAGCTGCACCCCTCCCACCCTCGAGATGTGGCTCAAAGCCCTCACTTGGCTACAAATGTGTGAGGAAGAGTATATCGGATCCCTGCCCATGTCATCCCGCCCCAAAAATGTGTGGCTGGAATTCTGCAGCTATCTGAACAATAGAGACAGGGTTGAGTGGAGCTCTGCCCCCCCACCGGGTCCACCTAACTCGCCATAGGAACTGAGTGGGTCTCGACCCTTTGGACTGTCAACCTCCCCCTTCCCCAATCTGCAATGCCTGAAATAACTACGATTTACTGCCGATATGTGATACTGTGGTGTTAGCTTATCTCTGTGCACTCTGTATTGTACCTGTCTTAACTCTCTGCCAATAAACAAAAGTTCAGTGTGAAGTGGAGCCAAGTCCTAGATATAGTTGGTATTTGTTTTCTCTTGAAGTGTTTTCATTATTTAGAAATCCTAAATGAACAATATTCAGTAGTCTTTAGAAAGTGGCATATGAACAGTTTTCTGGTATAAGGTGGAAATCATTATTGAAAATGGAGGAAGAATTAAAGAAAATGTTGCATGTTTCAAACATATCCAGTTTCAGCACAATATGTGGCAAACTATTAAGAACGAAAAGGCTGATATTAATATAGCCCTAGAAGACATCTTGTTAAACTCTACAGATCCCTTTGAAGATATCAACTGCTTCCAGGTTATTGGCGGCACAAAAGTAAAATATTGATCAAACAAAAGAGCAATGAGTCATAGGGAATTTAATCCAGGAATCAATCAGAAGTGTGTCAACACTGTTTGACTTATATCATATCCCCAAGAAGCTTAATCAAATTAGTTTGGATAAAGAAGAAAGCTGGAGATGCATTAAGGATAGTGTAGATTGGCTGAATATAACGCATTAATTTGATAGTCTACTCAGTTTTTGGTAATTGGTAAGCAGAACCCTTTCACTATAAGCTATGAATAATATACTCATCATCATCCTATGCTTGGAGATCTGTGGAATGGATAAGTACACTGTTTTTTATCGAAGGAAAAGTATCCTTTATCCAATTCTGATAGTATGCCTAACGATGATAGGATTTTGGCTGAGGATACGGATCTGCGTGATTTTTGCATCACAGAAAAAAATGTGACGGAAAGGTTTGCATGGGAAATGTACACACCACCAAAGGTTTGTACATTTCCCATGTGAACAAACACTACAAATCACTGCATACCCACACCCCCACCCACACCCACGACCCCCACTCACACCCACGAAATCCCCACCCACACCCTCAACACCCCCCCACCCACAACATAAACAAACCCTAATTACCTTTTCTTCATGCTGTGTCCCTGCAGTGCGAGTTCCCTTTCACTTCCGTGATCGGGAACCCGCGCCGCAGGGTCCTTCTTATTTTTCTTTTTTCATTTGTTTTTTTACGGGCAGCTGCAGGGGTTTCATCTGCAACCCCTGCTCACTATACTATAAAGTATAGTGAGCGGGGTGTTGCGGGGGACACCCCCGCAGCCCCCATTTATTAAACATTTTGTTTACTTGCCTACAATGCATGCCACCAAAGGTTTGAACTTTTGGTGTTCGGACCTTTGGTGGTATGCATTTTCGGACTTTTTGTACAGTCTGACCTTTTTTTCGGTCCGATGGTACAACTCCGAAGATACAGCTCAATAGGGAAGAGTGATGTGAGTTGGCACTTCATTCAAGGAGTAAAATCCATAAACTGGTCCTTTGAGAGGGAAATTAAGCTGCCCATATAGGCAAATAGGAAAGAGATAGGCAATTTAACAATGAGTTTTGTCAAGGAGGAGAAATTGACCGGGAGTAAGTGAAAATGTCCTTTCCATCTCTTGCACAAGGTTTCCCAAATACACACAGCATAGGCTGTCCCAGATCATTATAGGACCTCTTTAGTATTTAGCGGATACCCTTTAACAATACTATACTAGGGTGTTGAAACCCACTTCTCAGAAACTAGATGCATGATAGGACAAGGGGTGGGGCAGATTGCCCCACCCCTTGTCCTATCATGCTGGACACCCTCTCCTGTCTACTGATACTGTCCACCCTTTTCTAAGCACTGCCTACCTCATGAACCTGATGTCCTTTCTAATTATTGGGTTTGTACCTCCCCCTGATACTGTCCAATGGCATGGAATGTCAAACCTGCGGGCTAAGGATGTATCACTGCTCAGAGCAGTTTCCACTAAGGAACTCCCTACAAATGGGTACAGGCCCCAGCATTTCCAAGACATGCCTTGAGAGGCTGAGCATGTAGACGCCAGACCCTTGGAGTTAACGACATGTCCAGAAAAGTCTTGGATGCACCAGGAACCTTGCAGAGGCCTGAGTGCCATCATGGGGCCAGAAATGTAACACGTTCTGTACAGACATTAGCTTTGTTGGCAATTACTAACTTTAACTGTGACTTTGCTCATTTTGAGAGCTTCATTGTTAGCCTAATTGGCAGTGATTGACATATTTTCGAGTCATTACCACTGGGATCTGCACGTTACTTTCACAAAGACACAACTCAATGCAGGCAGCAGTTGGCTACTTAGTATCCACTTGTTTTCAAGAGTACACAAAGACTGAATCACAAGGTAAAATGCTTTCTTTAACTTTGCAAAACAGTCTCGTGCCTTTCCACAATGTCTGTTTACAGTAGGTTTTAGTCAAACTTCACATTCTGTTCGGGAAATGCATTCCAACACACTGCACGCCTGTGTCATGCAACAATTGAAAGTATGTAACTTTATCTCAAGGTTTCATATGGCATGTCTCATTTGGAGTATCTTATGCTGCTAAAAGTGTATCCGGGAGAAGAGTTTGCAGATATCTTCTGTTGTCCCAGATGGTCCAAGTTTTACAACAGGATGTGATTACAAAGGAGTTATTTGGTGTGCAACCAATTTTCGCTTATAAGCATTCTAGAAATTATAAGGATCTTTTTTTTAGCTGAAAAAATCGTGCTTGTGTTGATGACAGAGATGTGACACAGAGAAAAGGGACGTTCCCTTGTTTGCATTGTAATAACTGTTCCTCTATTATCAAAGGATTATCAAAGGGCCAGTTGTATACCCTCTGTATAATGGTTCAAATTTATAATTACAGCATTTTGCAACATGTGACACTCAGAATGTTGTCTATTGTATTCAGTGCCCATGTGGCAAATATTGTGTTGGTCAAACAGTACGCAGAGCAAAATTAAGATAGAACAAACATCGTTCGACTGTGCAGATTAGCCACACAAAATCTGTGGTGGCTCTGCATTTTCCATGTAAACATCACACAGTGTCACAATTGAGATTTCAAATCTTAAAGGTACTGAAACCTTATCTATGTGGAGGTCATTTGTTCAAACAATTGCCCAGAGGTAAATGTTTTGGGTTCAGAATTTGGATTCCCTTTCCCATAAGAAGATGAATGAGGGTTTTGATTTTTCTCTGTTTTTTCTAACACATTTGTACAAGTTGGCTTTGTAACATGATATTGGGATTTACAGATTCTGTCTTTTTTAGAAGTATCCCTTGATGTTTTTAATTATTTCTTATAGTTACAACATATTATTTTTGCTAGTGGTTCATAGATTGACTTTGCACATTTAGATTGTGGACTGTGATCATCGTAATAATTTTCTTGTTAGTATGTTTTGGATTTTGGAAATATTGGTTTTAGTTTTATGTTGATTTACACTTGTAATTTTCCTTGTTTGTTGTACTTTCATTCTTCCCTGGTTGCGTTTAATGTGCATTCATCAATTCTATTTATATTTTATTTTGACTAATTCTATGAATTATTTATTTTTTACTGATTTGGGGAATTAGGTTGTTTTTTTATTTTTTATGATTAGCTGATTTTTCAATTATAGTCTTTCTTTTTCTTTATTCTTTGTTAATGGGGTGACTCTCTCTTGAGTGCCTGTTTTTATTATAGTCTGTTTTCCTTGTTAACGGAATGAGTGTTTTTTTCAGTGGCTGTTGACTGTTTTTAAGCCAGTGTAAGCTCTGTTAGGACAGTTATTCTGATGTTTATGTCTGATGCTAACATTGTTGTTTGGGGAGGTAAAGTGGAATTAGATTAAGTGGGTGTTTTTATATTTGATATTTGGAAGTTTGAAGGATAATCTAGCATCTGTTTGATTCAGTGTTGAATTTAGAAATTCGTAATGGGGATCTGGTTTGTTTTTTCTATTTCAGATAGACAGTGGTGGATTTCCCATTTGGTGAGGGACTGCTACAAAATTGGGGTCCAGTAAATGGACGTTTTTGTTTTGTTGGGGGAAATGGATAAGATTCTGGGTATGTGTTAGGATTCAGGTTTTGGCACTATTAATTTTAATGTGATGGCTTTATTTTTCCTTTTTTCAATATTAGCCCTTTAACACTATATTTTTGTAAGTGTACTATCTTGGTATATATTTCTTATTATTTTTTCTTTGTTTATGGAGTTAGTCTTTCTTTAATGGCTGTTTTGAGTATAGTCTATTCTCTTTGTTTATGGAGTGAGACTTTCTTTAGTGCCTGTCATTATTATGGTCTGTTTTCTTTGTTGATGGAAGGAGTGTTTTTTCAGTGACTGTTGACTGTTTTTGTTTTTAAGCCAGTGTACGATGAAGCTGTATTCGGACGGTTATTCTGGTGTTTGTGCCTGATGCTTACATCGTTGTTGGGTGAGGTAAGGGGGAATTAGATTAAGGGGGGGTTTGTATATTTAATATTTTTAAGTTTGAAGGAAAATGTAGCATGTGTCTGACTTCGCTGAGTTTAGAAGTTTGTAATGGGGATGCAGTTTGGTTTTTGCTATTTCAAAGAGACTGGTGAATTTCCCATTTGGTGAGGGACTGCCCCAAAATTGGGGAATGGATGAGATTCCGGGTAAGTGTTTTCTTTATTTTTAAGAAATGAGAGTACAAATTATTGTTTGTGAGGAAAGTTGCCAATAATTTGTCATCATTATTAGCTTCACAGGACTTCACTATTTCCTCATAAAATATGGCAGCCTACAATATCCTTACAAAAGCCTATGAATAATTCTCAGTAGAGACTAGTTGTGGCATCACTACAGACCTGTATCAATAATAATAAAAAATGTTTTATAGTACTTTAATCTAAAGCGATTTACATAAGGCATATTTACATACATCACTATTATTACCCAATTGAAAATGGTGTGACATTTTAGGAACATGACATCACTACTACTCAGTTACTACAGTTGGATTGTGACATCACAATGTCTGCTGCTTGAGCCAGCAGAGAGCTCCAGCTGCCACAGCAACACTTAATTGAAGCAATGACAAGCTTTTCAAAGACCTTTTTTGTAAAATAACTTTCAGTGACGCTTTGCAAACTATTGATAAGGTACCCTGTATGATACAATGTTTATTTTGTCTGCTGTTTGCGTTACACACATGAGATCAAGAATCAACCTACATTACTAAATATTTACTTATGTTAAAGTACAAAACGTTTTTAGATGCATTTTATTAAGTTCTTTAAACTATTTTTCTCCAAGACATTAAAAGCTGTACATTGTTTTAACCAGAGTCGTAGGTTATAATTTTGTGGCGGAATATACACTAATAAGAGCATGGTTCATAAAAATGTTGTCCCACTTCCTCATACTAAATATACACCAGAGTGGAAAAACTGTGCAAATTCCTTTGCCCATGTAATTTTACCAACCAAATAGCATTGCAGTTTTTTGAGGGTGTGCTGGTGGTTGAAAGTTGCATCACACTGCTCATCCTTTTACAGCGTAAAGAGCACCTTGCACAACTTGGTCAGCAGTGGTGGCCTACAAGGAACTCTGGAGATTTTCCGGTCGACCACTGTACCGTGTGTTATGGGGACTTGGGGGCACGCAATGTCCCCAGACAATAGCTGTAGGCACGTAGCGAATCTTCATGTGGCCACGATCACGTTGCAAGGAGCACCCAGGCACAGCAGATAGGCCCGTGGGCACACAGGCCAGCCATACGTACAAGCCGTGGTCACACGGCTGATATCAAATAACTGAGCCGGACACCAGCTGCCATGCAGGGAGTCTGCCGCTGTACTGCCATACGTGCCAGCTCAAGCTCCTTTCATTGTGAACGTCTCATGACAAAGTCATGACACAACATCTTGAAGGAGACAAAACCACACAATGGGCCTCTTTTGTCTGGGTAGCCTGGTTTTCTTTTTCTCATACTCTGCCTCCCACGCACACTGCCCTCTTCATTCCATCTCTCTGCCACATCCCTTTCACAATGTTCTTTTGGGGAAACGCCAAGCCCTAGTCCGAGGGCTTGGGCTTGCACCCACAATGTAGTATGGGCCAATTTGAAAATCATTTCCAGGGCATCCTTTTGTTGACAAGACATCTTAAAGGAGACAATGCAACACTACTCCAACAACCAGAAACAACAAACCAGTGAAACAACATTACAAACGTGGATGCATCCCAGTCTGTGCACACATTCTGTTATGGGGAAAACATTCCTCCCATTAACTGGTGATCCTAGATCCCTGGATCAAACTCTTCACTCTGTGGATTCTTACTCCAGTCTTCCTTCGATTGCTGGTGACACTGCTGGTCATCTCCCTGGGCACAAAACAGGAAGAAAACATACTCACTTCTTCTTCCTCCCGTACGGACGTCCTTCCTTCTGGTGGTGCCAACAGAGCCACCAATGTTCCACATATGGGCACTCTTCCTTCTGGTGATGCCAGCTGAGCCACAGATGTTCTAGGCGGTTGCCTTGCTGCTGCTTGTCCGGTATACTCCCTTGAGGTGGTGAGTGAAGATGGGGCTAATGGGGCAGCCGGTGATGGGGTCCGACAGACCCTTGCAAAGTTGTCAGCTTTCCGTACCTCTCACACGTGTGTCCTTTGGCCGGGCACTCGCGTGCATGAGGCAGGTCCCATCCACACTGTGGACAGAGGGAGGCACCTCCTACGCCAACATCATTTTGAGGCCACTCCCCTTTTCTGAAGGCCTTGCTTCCCTGCCATCTTCCTACTGCAGATACATCCTCCAGCTTCACTCTCTGCATGAATTTGTCAATGGCAGATGCTCTTACTTCTGGAAATTCATGGGAATGTCCCATCTCCAGGATGCTCACCAGTGTTATCCCCGGTTCTATGAGGACCTGCTTCCCATCATTGTCAGGAGGGTCATCCATCACACGAAGGTCGCTTAACGCCGCACCTGTAAAACAATAATGGACATTATAACGGACATTAGTTATCTTGAACAGAAAGACTTAAAGGCAGTCATTCCAAGCAGTTATTGGAATAGAGACTCACCTGCTTACTCCTGGGCCTTCTCCTTCAGCAACTTCCTTCGGATCAGTGATGTAACTCGATCCAGGAAAGACTGTGAACCGCGCCCCTGCCAGAGTGTGCAGGACGGAGAGCTCGCCCATTAAAAATCAGAGGTGAGCCAGAAGAAGTGAAGGATAGAGCGGAAGGAGGTGAAACCACTGACCAGCTCCCTTCGGTAGCTAATATCTTGTTTCGACTTGCAGGCTAACATCTCCTGAAGCAAGGACTAAGGGGAGACGCAAGCTAGCATCACCAGCCCAGCAGAGCAGCATCAGGACAGACTTTCTTCTCAGGGGCCTTTCCTTTCCTTTCAGCCTTTTGTTCACGGTTCACAATTGACACTTCAAAACATTATTGTCTTTCTTTAACTTCTCTCTTCACTTCACAATTCATCTATTACTTTTCCTTTTAACAGTGTATACGCTATCTCATACACCCTTGTCTTCACCTGGTATATACTCTCCTGCCAGGACTTTGTACATGAAGCACTTTAACTTATCTTCACCTGGTGTACTTTCAAGTCAGGACTTTATAACTGAAACACTTTAACACGCCTTCACCTGGTGTACTCCCCTGACAGGACTTTATTACACAACTACCTATTCCTTAAGGTATGACTTTATTGCTCCATTACAATTTGCTTTACAAATACTTTCATCGGTTTAATGGATTACCAATTGCTTTCTTGCTTTGTTTTCACAAAGCAATATCATTTTCTACACCAGCTGCTTTCCAACGCATTTATATTGAATTCTTGAATAGCTACGGCCTTCTCTCGGTTTTCATTACTTTCCTTTCAGTTTGCCTCTAAGTAATGGTATCGGTATGCTGGAAACCCAGTAACCCTTTCACTTTCCTTGTGCTTAACGGTTGCCTTCGGCGTTGTTTCTTCTTCAATAGCTCTGCTGAATTGGCTTGGTGTGTGCCCGGACAAGCACACTATTGCCGCTGTACTTGCTTCTATGGTGCGTGATTCCCATAGTGGTTCCCTTCTCCACAGTGAACTGCTAGCACTTCCTTTCTGCCTTCCAGAGGTCGCATCGCCTTCTTTGCAGTTTTCCACAGCAAATCTTTCCTCCAAATCCTTCCTCCACGTGGTATTCAGCAGTGTTCCCGACCAGCAGGCAAACCCGCGTCTGCAGCTATCTCTTCTCCTTCTCCCTCCCGTGACTGCCTTGATCTCCATCCGCTGAGTCCGGGTTGTATTTAAATTTCACAGCTTGGCTGTTCCTTCTCCAGCAACTAGACCATTGCACTTGATACTCCGTCCTAGTAATCATCACTACTCCGCCATTCTCCCTCGTGTCAGTGGCCATGGATTTTCCTCTTTCATGGTATTGAGAAATTAAAGGTTGAGCTTTATTGGCAGTAGTCTTTACTATTCCTAGTCCCTTCCTGGTGTCATTGTTTAGTTCCTGGTCTCTACTGGGAGTTTGGAGTTTGGAAAGGGACATGAAAATATGCCATTACGGTCTGGGAGATTAAAGGAAAATCTTTAGAAGGGAGAGGGGTGTATGTGATGTCCCACAATGAGGTAACCTTATCTCCTCAAAAGTTACCTACCCCCAGGTTGTTCTCCCTCATATAGCCGCCCCCAGGGTCAGGAAATTGATCCTGAGAAGGCTGACTGAAATGAAAGCTGCTATAGTATTCATACAGGTAACAGACCTGCTGCTGCGGGATGAAGGGACATCTAAAGATAGGGGATTCCCACTGCAATATTTTGCCTTGAGTGGGGAGAAAAAGCATGGAGTGGCCATACAGGTGGGCAAAGGTGAACGTTTCACTAAGCAATACATGTGTAAAGTCCCGGAAGGTAGATATCCAATTGTTAAGGAAATCCTTGATGGTCAATTGTACACACTGGTCACATTTTATGCCCCGAATGATCGCCAAGACCACTATCTAAATGGGCTGCTGGGGAAGTTGGGCAGACTCTGTGAAAGACAGGTGGTGATGGGTGGGGATTCTAATTGCGTGGTGTATCCAGAAATGGATAAAACCCTTCCTCCCACTGACACGAATCCGCGCAATAGAGACGCTTTTGCACGGCTATTCAGGGAATTGGGTCTGATTTAAACGTGGTGATTTTTTCATCCGGAAGAAAGAGAATATAACAATTTTTCTACAGTCCACAGGGGTTACTCCAGGATTGATAGGATGTTAATCTCATCTGGCGCGTTTTGTCGGTAGTTATTTTCTTCGGTATCTCTCGGATCATGCCCCTGTGATGGTTAGAATCCTGTCTGGAGTCACTAAGGAGAGATTAGGAAACCATGGCGCCAAAATGACTTCATCTTAAGAGAACTGGTAATTAAAATACAGATGGAAGAGGTACTTCAAAACTACTTTCAAGAAAAAGATAGAGAGGGAATGAATTGGCGGATCATCTGGGACGCTAGTAAGGCAGTGATGAGGGGAGAATTTATTGGAAAAACAACAGCATTTATGAGGGTGAGGGAATCTGCTTGTATTTAATTAGAGCAGGTGGTAAGGGAGGCTGAAGAAGTACATAAACAGAATGGATCAGCTAAAGCCTCTACGGCCCTGATGAAGACCCATAGTCAACTGGAAACTCATTTGGCAGACAGATCTGCCCAATTGTTACTCCAGACTAAGCAATCATATTATACAAGGGGAAATAAAGCCAATAGATTTTTGGCGGCAAAAATCAGCAAAGAGAAATTGAGGAATTATATAATGGAATTGAGGGATGAGAGGAGAGTCCTATTCGGGGGGAATAGAGGAGCAGGGTATTGTCAATAGGTATTACAGAGGAAATTCTTGACAAGGATCAAATGGATCATGAGGAGCAGAGGGACATAATAGTGGAATTTAATGTGACTAAGCTAACGCTGCTGGACAAAGAACATTTAGAGAATCGGATATCTCGGGAGGAGGTATGGAGGGCAATAGATTCCTTGCCCAATAATAAGGCCACAGGTCAGGATGGTTTGGGGAACTCATATTATGAGGTATTCAAAAGGTTTTTGGTTGGCCCACTTACACTGCTATTTAACACAATTGCTGAAACTGGCTCAGTCTCGCCAGATATGGTGCAATATTAGAATGAAAATATGCTCAACTGTGGCCCAACAATTGCTGGGTCATGCTACACCATATATTCTATACTCTGAAAGTGGCATAGCAATGTGGCAGACTGAGAAAACGTGATTTAAAATGTAGCCCTTCAACTGTTTATTTTGGATCTAGTTGATGGGTCCTAGGGGTTTCTCTATAATGGGGGAAAAAATGTATCTTGGAATTCATACTAAACAGTTTCAGAATTGTTTAAATAATAAATTGGCAGGTTTAGTCTACAGGGATCACAGATCTCGAGCTGGGATCTGTGGCCGTCCATTGGGACTTGAGGAATGGCTCTCAATAGGCTTCTCAATATGTCTTTTCGAATAAGCAGGAGAATGGGAATAAACGCCTTTTGGAACACCTGCCAGCTTCTTTATCACCAACACAGAGTCCCTCATTACAAGTCAGGCGTTAAGGGTTTAACGGGATTCACACTTTAACGCCTGCTTTTTGCAGTGCCGTAATTAGCGCCTTCCCCATCCCCATTGTGCCCTATGGGGCAAAAATGGGAATGGGGAAGGGCAAATGGTGAATGGGGAATTACCGCCCCACTCACCTTGGAATGGGGCGGTAATTCCGCCATCCACCATGGCGGAATCCGGCATGGACCATGGTGCTAATAGCACCATGGTCCACCGCCTGACTTGTAATGAGGGCCAGAGACAGGAATATAGTGCGTAACCGATTGTGGTCCCAGTCTCTATGATACAGAGTCCAGGTGCCTCTTGGCCACATGTCACGGTTGCAGGATATAGTGCCCATCCGATATATGTAATCTATCTTGGATATCTTTTTTTAAAATTAAAGTCTTCATAGTTATACAAAACCTTTAAACACTGCAAAAAATTACAACAATCTAATTAAAAACAACATCAACTTCATATTACACAATACATATTAAAAACCATTTGTACTTCAAATTGATCTGTCACGATCCCAGTATATAATTAATCAATATAGTGAAAACAGTTATGTAAGGTGCTGCACTAGGAAATAAGACAATAAATATGGTTTGTATACCTACTGTTTAGATATTTATTATAGGCTCTAAAATGAATAATAGGTGCTGTGAGACAGTTCTATTTTGAGCCAACCTAGACCTGGTGGTGGCACGTGCTTATGTTTCACTCTTTATCGGGCTTTGTCAAGGCATTGCATGGTATATTTGATTAATGTGTACATACAGTTGTTTTGTCCTTGATAGATATCGTGTTAGCACATATGTTACATTTGTAATATCAGGTTACAGGTTACCGGTTTAGTACATATCATAGCACTTCAAGCATGCATTCATGAAGTCATTTACACAGGTTTAGTACATGTCATTGCACTCGAGGTGTGCATTCGTGAAATCATTAACATTAGTTTGGGTTACAATGTTTGAAAACCTTTATTTTCTTTTTTTACAATTCTTTGTGTACCCTTTCTTTATCTAGTGTTTCTTTTAAAAATTAAATGACATTTTAGCAATATGGATATGTGTGCATTATAACCAACTGCTATGGAAGAAGTCCAATTCCTTTTTATGCCCAGCACATATAGGAATTTGAAAGAACTGATTATGACCAATGTTAGGGTCATGTTATGTTTATGAATATTTAGATATTTCCTATATAGGTCTACTTTTATATTCATTCATGGTAGTAAAAGATCAAACTGTGATCTAGTTAAATGCCACTCAATGGGATATTAATTATTATGGCTCTTTTGCACCTTACTGTTTAGACTAGAAATGTTTACTAGTATGTATAATCCATGGTTGGTATTATGATGGGATTGTTTTTAAATGTGTATTGTATTGTTTTGAGTTTTAAGTTTAAGTTTTAAGTTTTTATACCAAAAATAAACATTGAAATTGGTATCAGAAGAAATAACCTAGGGGATGGGTGGAAGCCGGTGTCCAGGCTCTATAGCCAGCTTGCAGACAGGCCGAACCCTAGGAGTGACGTGTTGAAGAAGGGGTGGGAGACAGACCTGGGCACTAACATAATGAGAAAGAGTGGGAGAGAATACTGGAATACCCCCGGGAAGTGTCCAGGAATGCTAGGTTTCGATTGATCCAGCTGACTGTTCTTTACAAAACATACATGACGCCGCGCAAAATAGCTAAATTCAGAAATGCTACGGACCCACTGGGCCCTTGGTGTAAGTCGGGAGGTGCCGGAATGATGCACATGTTCTGGGAGTGTCTGAAGGTGCGCTGCTTCTGGCATAAGATAGAACAAGCATGTAGGAGAGCTGGGGTTACGAGATACGACTGGATGCCGAAGATATGCTTGCTGGGCGCTTACCCGAGAGTTAGCAAGTTTAGACACCTCATTAAATAGATGGACATGGTATGTGTGCTGGCCAAGAGGGCCATTGCAATGGCGTGGAAGAAGCCTGAGGGCCCACAGTATGTCAGATTGTATGGTGAACTAGAACACTGGATGGGAGCCAAAACTCATGTATGGGGTGAAGGGGTGAATAGGGCAGGCGAGGAGGAGAGCCCTACATATAAGGCATGGAAGGTGCTGGCCTGGGACATGTTCCACCCATCGGATGACAAACCCCCATGAGAGACAAAGGACTGGTATGGGAAAGATTGAACCAACTGGAACTCAGACTGCCACATTTGTGAGCACTAAATTGAGACCATCTTGCTCCCCCTTGGTCCCTGGCGCTTCTACCACAGCACAGACAATTGCCTTTCACACACAATTGTAAAATGAAGACCATCTGTTGTTGTTACTGTATTGGTTTTGGTTGTTGTAAATACACTATAAATGCCAATAAACAATATTTAAAATAAAAAATAAAAATAAGGCATTTTAAGGGGTACAGGGGATGAATCACAATATCATTGAGGTAGGCCCCTGAAAATGTTAAATAGGGTTTTAACACCTTATCCATCAGTCTGGGGCACCATGAAGACCAAAGGAAAGGACAGTTATTTGGAAAATTCCCTTATGTGTATAGAAAGCTCTCCTTCCCTTATTAAAGGGACAGAAGGGGGCCAGCAAATAACCCTTGGTGAAATCTAGAGTGGCTAGTATATCTATTCTTAGCACTGGATAATTATCAAAGACTGAGATGGAGTTAAATCTTCGAAAATCAATGCAAAAACACCAAGAACTGTTAGGCTTGGCAACAAGCACAATTGGGGAGCACAATGGACTCTCTGAGGGTTCTATTACTCCAAACCTTAGCATGTTAGTGATCTCTTCTTTTATGACTTTTCTTTGTGCCTCGATATATGATATGGTTTGAGATTAAGGTATTGCCCATGAGGGGTTTGGATATAGTGAAAAGAAATTCTTATCCCTACCCGGTTATGATATGATATGGCATTTACAACGTGCATATACACAAGTGTTTCAAAGCGTGACGAGGCAAGGGAGGGGGAACAGAGGGAAGGCAGGGTTACTAGGCCAGGTGACATTGAGATCATTCAAGTTCAGGGGAGGGGGGAAAGGGAAAGTGCGGGTAGGGGCAGGCGGCAGTGCAATACATAGGATCAACAGTATTGCACTTCAGAAAAACTTCAAGGAACTGGTTCAGCAAATCCTGGAGCTCCCTCTTTTGATGGGAGCTGAGCTTCTGAGGTATTAGGAGGAGACCAGGTTCCTAGTCGGCCAAGAGGGTTGCCATTGTGACTGTGCTTTGTTTGACTGGGTCAGCTCTCCATGTCTTAAGGAGATTCAAATGATAGACTTGGGTTTTCTGCTACGTGTCAGGTATTTTGTCAGGTGTTTTGTAAGGGGCATAGCACCGGGAGACCATTTTATTGTTGGATGTGGGTAGGAGGACCTAACCGTTGATCCACCACCAAGAATGACCTAGTCACTGCCTGTCAGTCATAAGTGATTTTCTGGGATCTCAAATGGTGTTGGCTTACAATCTCCCTTACTGCCTTTATGTGAGATTTTAGTTTATGCAAAGCTTGGGATATTTGTGTTGCATCGTCCTCGCTTTCTTCCCCAGTCTCTCTTAGCATAGCAAGTGCATCTCTGGGTTCTTTCCCATTTAGGAATTCAAAAGAGGAGTGCCCCAAAGAGGACTCTGGAGTTTTCCTGACTGACAAGAGCACCCATGGTTCATTAGTTTCCAATTTTTGGCATCTGTTTCCATATACGTAATATATGTTCAAGGGTCTGATTGAAACATTCCACAAGATCACCGGGCTGCGGGTGGTACACAGATTTCACTTTTATATTCAGTACCTCCTTCACCTCTTGCATTATTCATGACATAAATGTCATACCATGATCTGTGAGGCCTTCCCTCGGTAATCCTACCTAGGATAAGAAGGGGATAAGGTGTTTAAGGATCTGCTGTCTAGTTTTGTTTCTGAGAGGGTAGGCTTCTGGATATCGGGTCGCATAGTCCAGGATGACCAAGATGTATTTGTTCCCTAATTTAGATTTTCAACTTCCTCGAAACCTACGGAACCCTGGTTTGGGCAAGATTATCCACTTCCAGTAAGGTTGGGATTATGGCCTGTTCCAGGGCTAACTGGGCCATGGGTTCCCATAATTTCACTGCATAGGGTAGAGTCCCTGAGTTATGTAGTATAACCTGAATTTCCCCCTTGATAATCAGGGTCTGCAACTGCTGCCGCAACATCCAGAGAATAGTGCCACGCTAGGCCAGATTTTGCAGCTAACCTGAGATAGCTCCCATGGGCAATGGACATCATTTCCCTACAATAGATCTCAATTTCCTTAGTACTAGAAGTCAAAACCAATAGTTTGGGGAAGGAGTCCTTTCTGGTAGCCTTGCTAGGGAGTTTAATCATCTCACTAACATGGGTATGAACCATGTATCGGGTTGCTTGCATCCCACTTCCGACACCACTTGTGGTACGTCCGACATAGGAGAAGGACTGGAGGCCATGGTTCAACAAGGATCTTTATTGAGAAGTGAAAGAGAACCTCCTCTAACCCTATTTCTATGAAGGGGTCCCTACTCTGCAAAACAATAAACAGGTGCTCGTCAGGATATCTCACAAACAGAACTGTCCTCCATCCAAAACCTATACTAACCTACCAACTACCCTAACACTTAATAAAGAAAGAAAAAATAATTTAAGCTTGAGCTTAGGATGGTGTTACTTCCCCCTGATAGCAATTTAGCAGAGATTGGTGTTCTGACCCCACCAAAGAGATTTTATGATCTCCACTTCTGGGTTATGTGTCAAAAGTTCCAACAAACTAATGTCTCTCAGCATCCTTATGGTTAAGATAGTGTCTTAGTCATATACTCCACACAGTCTTTACTTTATCCTCTCTCCGGGGAAATCACTTTTGAATCTGCACCGGTTGATAGTTACAAAAGAAAAAAAATGCACTCTTTGTCTTGCCTGAATATTTCACCTTCTCAGCCTCAGTTAGGCATTGAAATTGGTCAGCCCTGATTGGTGTGCCTTTGTTCAGCCCCTTGTGGGCTAAGTGGCTTTTCAATCCTGGGTGGGTTACGGACCAGTTCAGCCTTGCTTGGTAGCTTGTTTCTCTAAACTCTTCCTGGGTTACTTGTTTGGTCAGCGCTGTGTTGGGGATGGGCCGGTTTAGCCCTATTCGGTAACATGCTTTGCTCAACCCCTCCCTCAGTATTCTTATGCTCATCCCAGCTTGGGCTACGGTCTTGCTCAACCCTGCTCAGTAGCTTGCATTGCTCAACCCCTCCTGGAGTATTCTTCTGCTCAGCCTTAATTGGGCTTTGCCACGGCGACACCGTCCGCCCATTCTCTGTACAACGTTGTGAGCCTCTGTTTCAGTGGTGGTTTTGTCTCTGTGCTTCGGCCTCTCTGGTCAGTGTGGCTTCATGGTTCAGAGCGAACTGCGGTCTGTACAGTTGCATCTCTCTCGTCGGTGGCCCTGTTTCTGGACAGACGTGCTCTGGGCATCTCTTCAGCGGGACATCAGCAAGCTGCTTCAGTTGGGACCTTGGTACCTCCACCTGCGGCAGTGCCGGGCTCTTTGGGATCTCTGCCGGGCCCCAAGTGACAGCATTTCACTGGCTTCATGGACTTTCCACCCACCACGTTAATGACATGGGGCTTCCCTCTTCGTTTGAGAGAGGAGTTTCCTCCTCTGTGTGGTCACGCAGGCTGGTGTATCTCCTGCTCCAGATGCTTCTCTCTCTTGGTGCTGGTGTCCAGTGGTATTTGAGTTCCTCCCTGGAAGGAAAGTGGCAATGCCATTGGTCCTAGTCTTCACCAGAAGATACCAAGTACAGGTCAGAAACCAATCATCCACAAAAGGAGGACTGTATATGGATACCTTGTTCAACCCCCATTTAACAAGTAAACATTGCAGACTTAGCAAATATAGATGTATGCCACCCTGAGAAGAAAAAATCTAAAGAAGGATTCTAATCATCACTCGATAATTACTCTACGGGTGACTTGTGTTACCTCAATCATCCAAATCAATTATTTATGGAAATCTTGGGAAATTTTGAGCATTTTACAGAGGGAAGACATTTTTCAACATGTGCTCTTTTATTCACATTAATAGAGTGTGCTTTCATACAGTGGCCCTCATTACGACCCTGGCAGAAAGTAACTGACCCGACCGCCATAGCGTAAATAGCGTTTCTGCCATTGCACGATGGAGTAAAGTGCGGCCAATTATGACCCATCGGGCACGAGCATTACGCCATGGCGGAAGTGCAAAGTCCGCGATGGCGGAAATGTCCCCAAAACGCCCCTCTCCGCCGTCGTACGGCGCCCTAGGTGCAATTCCGCCACCCATCATAGCGGTCACCGTAATGAGCGCCAATCGCAAAATACGGTGACCGTAAATATACGGAAACGGAAGGAAAAACATGGGGCCGGAACGGGAAACAGCACGCCGCACACCTATAAAATCAGAATCCCAACACAACCATTAAAAATCCGACCCTGAGACACATCCCAACCCGACAGCCACCCTAGTTAAAACAAACAAAATGGGAAAAGTAGCAAAAAAAGCGTGCGACCGCAAGTGGCAGGTCCACTTCTCCCATGAGGAACTCACCGTGCTCACAGAGACCCTCCAGGAGAATGCTGCCGTCGTCTTCTCGACGCAAATGACCAGGACGGCACTTGCAAACAAGAAGGCCACATGGGCCCTGGTGGCACAGCGGGTAAGTGCGGTGGGGACCGCACCCCGCAACCCACAGCAATGCAGAAAGCGATGGGACGACTTGCGGATACGCGTACGGAGCATAGTATCAGCCAACCGTAACATTGCCACAGCTACCGGGGGAGGATCGGAATCACCCATCAAGTTGACCCCCTGGGAAGAAATCTGTGCCTCCACCATTGGAATGGAGAGCATAGAGGGAGTCGGAGGGATGGAGAAAGGAGTGCAGACATCCGAAGAATCAGGTAGGTGGGCCAAATAAAACAATGCTAAATCCACAATGTCCAATCATGTGAAGTACCATGTGGCCACATAGTGCAACAGAAACACATGTCCAGGAGAACGGCCACATACATTGGCCTGATAGCGCACTTTAAAAGTCACATTAAATACATAAATAATAAAAAATCCTAAAAACACCCTCTACACGTGCAGCATGCACACCCTAACTGCAGGCTGCAAAACAACTGCATCCTCAATCCACACAGAAATGAAACCACCTCCAAGGCCCTGACCCAAATCACCCTCAGGTACCACCCCAATGCATGTGATACATTGCCATTCCAATTTCCACAGACCCATAAATAACGCTCGCCCTCCTTTACTCCACCACAGGGTCCGAGTCAAACGACGAGCTGCAGGACACCCCTACCAGCACACCTGCAAAGAGGGCCAAGACCAACGGCCAAAGACCCTCCACCTCAGCTGCACGGATCAAGACACGGCAGCAGCCCAAATCAAGTGGCAGCACACAGGAGGGGACTTCAACAGGCACCCCAGCAGCCAGCATGCCCACACCAGCAGCACCACAGGTCCCCCCAATGGATGCCACAGAAGGCACTGCTTCTGATGGCAGCAGCACCATAGGTGACACTGCATTAATGCCAGCATGCTCCGACACAGACAACGGTGCTGTCGATGTAGGACCCATCCATGACCTGTCTCAATCCCCCTGTTTGTTTCATCCCCTACACCATGAGGATACCACGCAGGGGCACCCACAAGACGACGACTGGCCATCCCCCACAAGCCCTGTGGCAAGGCAACATGAGTTGATCAGCCCCTCTGTGACACCACCGCAAATGGCCATGGCACAGCAGAGGCAACAGTCCCTCGACCAGGTGATCGTGCAACAGCAGCAACTGGCCACGCTCCTCAAGGACCATGCTGATGAATGTGGGGGTACTAAGGCAGCCATAGAAACATCTACTGAGACACTTAGGGCACAAATGGAGAGAAGCACCGAGAGCCTGAGGGGGGAACTGCATGCGACGTCCAAAGACGTATGTGCTGAACTTGCCGCTGTGCGCCGTGTGCTCACTGAGCTCTCACAAACCCTTAGGGACATGCATGGACGTGAGCAGGCAGAGACATCATCCGTTGCAAGTTCCGTCCAGGGCAGCCCCCAATGTAGATCTGGGAGGAACCTGCGCTCCACAGGCAGGGGTGCCCCTGATACCCGGAGAGGGGGCTTGCAATAGCGTCTGCCCACTGACAATGAGCATCTTTGGACACTGGTGTTCGGGGGGGAGGTAGGAGGGTGGAGGGGGGGTGTTGGGCTTTCTTGGGTGGCGGGTCGATGGGGTGTGTAATATAATTTCACATATGCTATAAACATTTCATAATCATCCAATGAGACGTGTGGACATTGATCTTTGTGTACGAGGCCTTTATAGGCGTACAGTCCACATTGTGCATGTTCCAGACACACACAGTGCCACAAGTCCCGTGTCCATGTATCAGCCACCAGGCGTGAGTGCTAGAAGCATGAATCTATGATACTCTGACGAATTTCACGGGCCTCCTGTGCCTCGCGGACTCCCTGAGGTGCTGCCACATCCCCAGCCTCATCATGACCATCTTCAGGTGCGTGCAGTTCTGCGTCAGGGGGCATGGGCACATTTCTACGTACGCACATGTTGTGTAGCATGACACATGCCATGACTATCTTTGCAACCTTCTCATGGCGGTACAGGAGTGCCCCGCCAGACCTGCTGAGGCAGCGGAAACGAGCCTTCAGTAGGCCGAATGCCTGTTCTATGACTACACGGGTACGTGAGTGGGCATGGTTGTAGTCCTCCTCATGCTGGTCCTGTGGGTTCCGGAGTGGTGTAAGGAGCCATCTCTTCAGTGGATACCCGGCATCACCTGTATGTGGACAAGAAAGGATGTTTGTGGAATGACATTGCTACGTACGCATCCCCCCCCCTTCCTGCCAGGTCATTGCCGCATCACATACCCCACATTATCATGCATGGAATGAGACTCACCGAGTAGCCAGGATCTGTTCCCTGCGTGTCGCTCCATGTAGCGTGGTATTGTAGAGTTCCTCAAGACCATAGAATCATGGGTTGATCCAGGAAATCGGGCACAACAATGTGTAAAGATCCTGTTGGAGTCACACACCATCTGTACATTAAGAGAATGATATTGCTTCCGGTTGCGGTACTGGGCCTCCATGGCATGTGGGACAACCAATTCCACATGGGTGCAGTCGATGGCACCAATGCAACCCGGTATGCCGGCCAGTGCATGGAATCCAACTTTTGTGTTTGTAATCTCCTGCTCCGAGCGTGGTAAAGAGATGTAGTCGTCTGCGTGCTTCAGGAGGGCATCGAGCACTTGCAATAGTGTCCGTGAGAACAGTGGCTGTGAAATGCCATGCAACTGTCCGACTGTGTGCTGGTAGGTGCCTGTGGCCAGGAAGTGGAGTACAGACACCACCTTCAGTAGGGGTGGGATGGCGGTTGGGCTATCTATCATGCTGACAAGGTCAGCGTGTGTCATGTCCACAATGGAGATTATGGTGTCCCGGTCCAAACGGTAGAGGGTGTGGATCTGCTCAGCAGTGAGGTTGAACGGATGAGCTCGGAGGCGTGGGATTGCGGGCTGCCTGCGTGGTGGTAGTGGCTGTGCTGGTGGGTCTTGCTGGCCCTGCCTTGCCCTCCTCCTCCTCCTGCGTCTCCTCTGTGCGGCCGGTTGTTGTAGTAGTTGGTGTTCGTCTTCTTCTTGAAGTTGGAGTACTTGCAGTGCTATCAGGTCCCCCAGGCCCAACATCGCTAGTCCTGCCGGTAGCATTTTGGAGTGGGTGTGGTTGTGGGAGGGGGTTGGGTGTGCAATTTATGTGTTTTCAGGCTGTATAGCCTCCACCTGTGGTGATTCATTCCACCTGTGCCAGCTGCAATCCCCTTTGGGCGAGCACTGTACCGAGGTTCACCGACGGGCGGGGCGTCCCATTTGTGAGTGAAGCCAGTTGCCATTTTCACACACTGCCGCACTACATGGATGATTTTGTGATTTCGAGCGCCCACGGATGCCTTTTCGACGTGATGTTGCAAATGAGGAATTCGAAGGACAGCGCTTTCGGTTTTCAGCTAGCGGCGAGGAGACGCCCACAGGTCTGACTGCAAATATAACGTTCTATTGTTTAATGTCCTTGGGACAGGGGCCATGGCGAGAATGCAATGATTGATATGAATAGTATGGGATGCGCAATAGCGTAGTGGACGATAAGGCAGGACGTTCCCAAATACATGTTACTTCACATCACTAGAATTCCGGGCTGGAGCACAGTGGATTTTGCAGGCTGCATTACGCACAGACTCAATGGAGATTTCAAATGTAATGTGAGTTAATAATCATGCGTTTTTATACCGGGATGAGGGAATGATGTATGGATGCATGGACAGATGATTTAATAGAGAGTTTGCCATGTACATGGCTTTTTGGTATCTATCCCCTTCCCCTGCGCTATGTGATGCAGAGCTGCCATAGTGGGACCATCGTCTATCTGCCCTTGTTGAACCCTCCCTGTCTCGACGCGCCTTCCAACACTTGTGTCTATGCACGTTACTAATCCCATCTCATGGATTCTGTTTTAACAGACGCATGCACACAAACACTCGTTTGTAATAGTGTTTTCACTTCGATTTATATTGTTATGATTGGCAAGTGATTCATGGGTGGAAATAATCCTTTTGAGTGGGCTAGCATGCATATGGCTGTAGATTTGGTGTGATCATTGAAGTGAGTGATTCAAATGAAGTTCTGATGGCCATACTATTCTTTTTCATTTCATTTGGGTGACAGGTATCTCCTCCCCTTTTGCCGCTGCCATCTGTATGCCACTCCTGCAGATGGCTTTTACTCCCGACACCTGCTGCTTCGAGTTAATCAGTGGAGCACCATTACGATCTTATGGGACGATCGCCAATGGGCCACATGCCCTTACGCAGTACTAGTGGCTAGGAGCAACATATCTACCTTTCAGCTGGACTAGTGCCTACCTAATGGGACGGGCCTGCGGTTCTAGGCGCTTCCATGTTGCCTTTTTGGACGTGAATGTAGCCCCTGTGTACCATGAAGGAACAGGGCGTCACACAAGGAGTAGCTGGTCATTTATTGCGGATGCAGCCCACAGTAATGTAGATATTTTGGGGTTCATGACCTAATAGCTGTATGGGCTTGGTGAATTTGATGTGCATTAAAATTTTAGTCTGATGTTAACCGTGTAGCGTTATTCTTTGGAAGTAATGTAGCATATTCCTATTTGTGGAGCGATGTATTGTGAGTAGATCTGCATTGGGTTCCGGCTTCTGAGTATAGTTGCGTGGTACTGTACTGGCCGCGTTTGCCTACGAAGCCCACTAAGGTCAGGGATAGGGGCTGCCATCATGACTGTTTTAATGATGTCATGCTTAGGGGCGGGGGTTTAGCTTTTGTGTAACAGATGCCGGTCAGCCAGGTGGATTGGTGGAATGATGTGATTATCAGAAAATGGCTGGTCACAGGTGCCTGTGTTTGCGTGCGTTTCTTGGAGGGAGACTGAGGTCATGTCCATTGGAATAGCTTCTGTATTCGTGCCATCTGTGCCCTGCAGCTCCCATTGGCCCCTCTTGAGATGAGCCTGGCTGCTCAGTCACTCTGCCAACTTGTGTGGTACATGCTTATGCTGATGGTTGGTTTGTTTACTGGCATGTGTACAGGGCTGGTGCAGTCTCCCCAAGGATACTGCTTTGAATGTTGCCTTACACTGGTGTCAGGCGATGGGGGCCTGTTGTTGTTTTGTCTCATCTTTCAGTTCATTTTGCTGTACTTGAACCTTCGCATGCCTGTGCTGCATCAGTACGGCAATGGTGACATGCCAAATATGGATGGCCACTCACAAGGCACTTGGAGCCCCTACATTCATTTGTTCGTTGGCATGCGTGGGTGACTTGTGCATTTCACTGGTTGCATTTTACTTCATTGCACCTACAAGGTGTTGTGCAATGTGGCCAGGGAGTGGTGTACAGGCACTCAGTTGGGCCATTTACGGTTGGTTCACGATGCCGTATTTCTCGCCATGGCGGATTGGTACTTTCCGCCATGCTTGATGGCGTTATGTAAATGTCCGCTAGGGTCAGAATTCGCGTACCGTTGCGCCATGGTGGTAATTACGGTTTTGCATGGCGCGCGTGCGCGTACTTGGTGCAGTTAGCGTTGGCGTTCACTACGGTGTCGCTAATGGCATCGTACTTTACGGTGACGGGTCATAGTCGCAACGAGCGGTATTCGATGGCGGTATTGCATTTCCGCCATCGTTTTTCAATTTCCGCAAGGGTCGTAATGAGGGCCAGTGTGTTTTCACTCAATAGTAACATCTTACCAAAATGCGACAAATATAAACATTATGATAAACAAATTTAATCTTGGTACATCATGACAGAAGCATTAAACAACATAAAGAACAAAAAATTAAGTTTCTATATAAATAACATTGAAAGTGGATTAAAATAGGAAAACTTGAATTCAGTTCCCTAGTTTGCACCCAGTTGAGGGTGTCTTGAGACAATCCCTGTGTCTCTCCTCGACAATAATTATATTTGGTGAAAAGACCGGAATTTGTGAGGATTAATAAATGTCCTGAGGCTCCGATGAAGCCTGTATCTGAGTCTTTAGGGTTAAAGAATTATTTGCCTATGTGGGGCTCCGTCTCCAACCAAGCTCCTCACGTTTCGGCAGTCATAAAACACTTTTTAGTCCGCCTTCATCAGGGCGTCTTGTTTGAAGACCCTGTATAAATATGCAAAAAACAAGCATTATAATTCCCTATTATTATTCCCCATCTCGATGTTTGTCAGGATGTGTCTGACATTATGTAGTTTAAATCTGGCCTCAGATTCATCGGCTGTGACTTTACCTGCTGATACTGTAATCCCAAGTCTTGGGTCATGTCCAGCCTTGAGCACAGGGTAATCCCTAGACTCAAGTGTGGTGGCTTCTGTGTTTCTTAATTGTAACAGTTGTTGAAGTGCACTTGCGGGTAAAGCCCTTCCTATACGTACGTCCCCCTTGATATATGGTGGAACTCCCTGTTGGTACAAACGAACAAAATGGTGGAGACCTCGATTTAGTAAGGACAAATTGTATAGTGTACGTGCTCAGAAAAATGGGGGCGCCATATTGAAACATCAAAGGAGCCCCAATTATTACCTCGGTCTTACTCCAGGATTCCTGTTTCGTGGAGAAATGCAGAGAATACTAGTAGGTATGCCAGGAAGTGGAGAGGTTTTGTGAAGCCTCTGTATTTCCAGGAACGTTCAGTTTCAACTGAAAAACATAATACAAAACTGTGTACTTGCTGTAGCATCTGATAGTAGATTCACTGAATGTGAGTATGTGGTAAAGCTTTGCATTGTGCTCCTGCGGAGCTACCTGTATATAGTGGCATGCGAGAAAGGAACTCCAGATTCGATGTGGTGGGTCCAGTTGTGTCCCCTTCGGTCTCTCACCCTGTAATGTGTGTGAGAGAGGAGTTCCCTCCTCTCTGCGGTCACACAGGCTGGTGTATCTCCTGCTCCAGCAGCTTCTCTCTGTTGGTGCTGGTGTCCAGTGGTATTTGAGTTCCTCCCTGGAAGGCAAGTGACAATGCCATTGGTCCTAACCAGAAAAGTGTACTTTAGATGTCAGTTCAATCACTTACTTAGGATTCATCATTTCCAACAATGACATGTCCATGGACCTTAGGAAAGTGTTTACTGTCCAAGAGTGGGCCTCACCTACATTGGCTAAAGCCATTCAGTGCTTCCTAGGACTGCAAATTTCTACCACAAGTTTGTCCCTAATGTTTCTACTAAGGTATTACCCCTTACAGTCTTTTTAAATAAAGATGTTCCTTTTCGGTGGACTATGCATGAAAAGAGTGCGTTCAGAGAGAGAGAGAGAGAGAGAGAGAGAGAGAGAGAGAGAGAGATCAAGACAGCGTTTACACAAGCCCCAATCTTTGTCAACAAAACAACACCCTTTATAGGCAAGGCTGACTCATCTGATGAAGCAATTGGCATGGTATTCAAGCAAATACAAAGTCACATGGAAGAACATCAAAGCAATGTCACAGAGTGTATGCAACTATATAGTGTTGGAAAAGGAGCTCCTCGTCTCAAAGGCTGCTTGCTTGGACTGGTTGCATCTATTGTTCGGAGTCTTCATTCCTTTGGAACTAAGGACAAATCATCACAATCTCTGTTTGTTGCAACAATTTGAATGCCGAAATAGCTGACAAGCATGGTGAGCCTAGGCTTGCAGGTGCCTTGTCACGCCGAGAAGAATTTAATTCACCAGATTCTGCACGTGAACTGTTGATGAAGATGTGTTCTGTCAGTGAGATTTTGGACGAAGTCAAACTGGCTTCACGAATAAACATCGGCTAACCAGTTCTACAGCCAAAATACACCAAGGAATGATGTTGTTTTTCTCTGAAGACAGTTCATATATACCCTCGAAGGAGCTCCAACAACTAGTCCTTGTATTGTCACGTTGTACACCACATGTCGTAACCACAAGGAACTGTTGATGGCCATGAGTACAACTAGTTGTAAGAAAATATGTGTCCACTTGCATAATCTGCAAACGAGTCAAAGAGCCTACCATCACCCCCTTTGCTTGGTGCACCAAGTTGAACTATCGGATCGTCCATGGCATATTCTATCTTCAGATTTCATTGTGGACTTACCCCACTCAGAAGGTTGCACTGTAACAATGGTTACTTTGGATTCAGTTGCTAAATTGGCTAAATGTACTCTCTTCAGAAGGATCCCTTCAACTCTGAAAATGTCTCAAGATTGTGTGAGGGATGTTTTCTGATTGCATGGGCTTCCGAACACCATCATCTCAGACCAAGGTTCGCAGTATGTCACGATTTTAGGGGCATTTGTGTAAATCTTTGGTCCTTCACAGGGCCATGATATCTGGCTTTCAACCCCTTAGTGAGGGGCAAACCGAGGGAGGGGGGATAGCTCAGAGGCAACGCGTTTGTCTTGGAAGCAAGACAACATAGCGCAACACAGATACGAATCCCGATCCCACACTTAGAAACCAATATCTGGTATTAAGCGTGTTACAAAAGAACAATTATAAAAAGCAGACTCTACAGCAATATATAAAGTGCTATACCTCAGCCTCCTTAGACAACTTTATTCCCCGTTATAGCAAATGCAGAATTTGCCTATAATAATTCATGACATTCCTCGACAAAGATGAGTCCTTTCATTTGTGCTTACGGCCATCATCCAACACCCTTTCCTGCACAGGCCTTGCAAGAGACAGTGATACCCTCCAACAGGTTTAGCCCATCCGAAACAAGGGACAAGAAACAAACTGAGTCTCCCCTTATGTCGTAGATGATAAAGTCTGGTTATCCTCACAGTATTTACCTGCTCCTTTGCAACCATCAAAAGTACTGACCAAATATTTTGGAATTTTTATGATTATTAAGAAAATCAGTCCGTTGCATTTCGGCATGAATACACTCTGGGCCTGATTCATGGAAGTGTTTTATAATGGTGCAATGCCATAGGAAAACGTTCTGTGAATCAGGCCCTCTATCTTTTTGTGCATGAATGAATCCCTCAATAGGAATTCACCAGAATATGCGATCCCAGGTACTAGAGGGTCGTTTTTAGTAGTTGGTGGATTGAAAGGGTTACCTACCCTGTGACAGGACATGGCAGCCGCGCAAGAATACACATGCCCCTAAGTTACTTCGTTCATTCCATCTCCGTCATTCAGGCAAACCTGGTGGTCTAGCCTTTAGAAAGGGGTATGCAGTCAGAGGACGCATTACTCGGCTCCGGCATCAGCATCCATGGCCTCTATGGAGACGCTAGTGTGCAATCGGACGGAAGCAGTGGAGGAAGTTTCCCAATGCAAAATTGCACCCATGCCTCCATCCGGTGAATTCCGGCAGCCCTTAATTTCAGCAGTCAGACTAATGTAGGGCAGCGCGTTGCATCTGCACACACTGCTTCATTGTCTGTTGACGTGTTTCCCTGTTCAGTCAGTCTGCTTTTATTCTGCAACAGCACCTGTCAGAGGTTTTTTTGTCCCTTTTATGTTTTTACTCTGATTTTCCTGCCATTGCTGCGGTCCCCTGTCACAGGGTGGCTTCTGGGAAAGACGGGCCTTATCTCCATGACTCCCTGCCGGTGCTGAGGTAAGGCCTGTCACTGACAATTCGACAGTTTCAGTATGTAATTGGTATTTAATGTGATTGAAAATAATATGAATGTATACGCTTTTCTCTTTTGCGAATAAATACGTATAATATATGTGATCATGTTTGAACTGGAGAGATTTTCTATGAGATGTACATTGCACTGGGTTGTCCCATTGGCGCTTAGTACAGGATGAGTATTATTTAAATGGCATAGAGTTGAATGTCACTGAGTGGTTAAACAAGCATTTGCAATGGTTAGATTGAGTTTACATTGAATGTATATGTGAGTTCAGGCGCAGGATTACACCGTTCAACAGGCACTCAAAACATTGACCCTGGTAACAGCATTAATTTGAATTAATTTCAGGCATGGGGTACCTAATTGGTTGAGTAATTCAGGGTTTACTAATAATCAGGGGAAACATCTTCTAAATTTGGTAGAGGATTTACATTTCTGCTGTATAAATGGTAAAGCTACATTGGATAGACCTTTGTTAGAACCCCAGTTGCCCTGATAGACAATTGTATTACTCAGTTCAGCGACTGGTGGCGGGTCATTGATGTCGTGGTGACTGATAGAGTGGAAGTGGCGATATTCCTTTATCATTAAAGATGGATATCCATCTTTGTGACTATCCTTTCAATCTGGAGGCTCACGGTGGAATGTGTTACCAACAATAGGAGAAGGGTTAAAGTCTCCTCAAAATAAACCCTATTTATCCAAGAAAGCCATGCAGGATGGGTATGATCACATTATAGTGTGCCTATATAGGAGGATATTGATGAAAAGCGTACTGTGGAAGCGTTTAACGTACTGAACAAAGTGATTAAAAAGGCATTAACGTCAAAGACACGTAGTAAAGGCAAGCACACCCAGCATACTTGGTATTCTAAGGAGTGCAGAATGGCCAATAGGAAATTACAAGCTGCCTTCAGGAATAAACATTTAAGTAGGACAGCCCTGATAGAGGCACGTTCTAATTATACATGTTTTTTAATAGAGCTGAACGCTCTTATGAAAACAATAGATGGAATGAGTTGTTATTTCGTTGTAAGGCCAAATAGTCTAAGAAATGTTGGCTTTTGATTGCAAGTGTTTCTAAAGATATTTCAATAGATGAGGCAATTCATGGAAACATATCTTCAGAAGAACTACTACAGCATTTCAGTTATTTATGTGGTTCAGATCTCTGTAGATGGTCTGATAATAGTTTGTTTCCTTGCAGTCTTGGGAAGATGGCTGAGGACCTTTCGTTGGCACGCGTTATTGATATTATAAATTAATTAGATTAATCGAAAGGCCCTGGGCTGGATGTCATTCCATGGATCTCTATGAATCAAATGATGATATTTGGGCTCCCTTATTACGGAATGTGGTGAGAGCCATTTTGATTACGCAAAAACTCCCAGATACATGGCACCTTAGCTCTAGTAATCCTATTTTTACAAAAGGTTCTCGTGACCTTCTTAGCTTTTATCACCCGATATCATTGAGTGATATTTCTTTGAAGATCTTGAGCAAATGTATTTATGCTAAATCATACAATTGGGAAATTGCGTCTAATATCTTGCCTGAGTCCCAAATAGGTCTTGTCCAGGCTTTTATCATTAATAGAAAATGCTCCACAGAATTTATTTAATAGAGTTTATGTTATGAATCCAAAAGCATGTTGGCCAATATAGCTAAATCCCAGGTGTTAATTAATCAGAGAAAGAATGAAAACAAATGCTGGATTTGTATATGGAAACAGTAGCGTTGACTCAAGTAAAATAATTTTGACTACTGAAGAATTCGATTCTCTGATACTAAGGACATCATCATGAGTTGGGTGGTGTCCGGCAGAATGACCGCCATATTACAATTTACCGGGAGTGCGCACACATTGGCAGTAACAGTAATTCCGTCCAGCGGAATTACAGCTCAAAATGAGTTCCAGACGGTAATTCCACCTAGAAACAGTGGAATTACCATTACAGCAGCAATATTTGGCACTAATTCCGCTGGTGGAATTAGAGCCGGCAGAATCACCACCAGCGGACATTGCATCATCGCCAGAAGGGGAAGCACAGTGATGGTCGTCTTTAAAATCAAATTAATTCTGAATCCCCCATTTCTAGTTGCTGTCCAGACAGAGAAGGAAGCCAGAACATGTCACAGGGCAAAGGCACAGGGAAGGTGCCAGACATGAGGCTTAGCAGGCAGAAATTATGTGAGGTAGTGGCCCATGCTGAATAGCTTTATGGTTCTAGGCAGAGGAAAACATCTGTCCAGCAGACGGCTGTCATCTTTGCCAGCATCCGAGACAACGTCACGGCAGTGGGCACAGTCCCATGGGACATCGAGGACTGCCATAAAAGGTTGAATGGGCACAAGGGTAGGGTCTGCAGCCTCCTGTGAAAACACCAGTGAGAGACATCTGCCGCAGGACGAGACACTGTGGACCCTGCAAAGGCATCATGAAGTAAGACACAGACAATAGACTTAAAGTTCAAACAAAAGATATTTATTAACTTAAATGTCAGGCTGGTAGAAGGCCTAGCTTGTCCTATGCTAATGCAGTATTTCCCTACCTGAATAAAATTAAGAAAAGTAGTCTGAGTCAAAGAGTTAAACTTCAAAGTCTGTCTGTATCCAAAACGTATGCTTGCCCTCACAGCTAAAGCTAACCAAGGGGTATTACTAACAAAATAAACAGTGTTGATCTCAAAGTCTGAGCTTCTTTCAGCTCTCAGTTTTCTTTCAGCTCCCCTTCGCTGAGTGCAAGAAAGTTCAACAAAAAGTCTCAAGATTTCCTTTCCCACGTTCAAGGTAACACAGTTGCAGGCAATCCTTGGGTTTCCCTTCCTTAAGTTCCAAGCAACACAGTTCAAAAAGCAAAGGGGTCTTGGCTTTGTCCTCAAGACAACATGTGCAGTTCCTCAAGTCTCAGGGTTCCCTTGCCCAAGACATTAACTCTGCCAAGTTTATTTCAGTCTTTTCAAAAGTATAACATAACTTGAGGTCAACCCAATCCTCCTTCTGTTTGACCTCATCAGTTCACTCGCAATGCATCTGCTTGGTTTCTTTCACAATGTCTGTGATTTCTCCTCATTCAGGGCTCACTGGTCTAGGCGCAGTTGGTGGACCACATGGTCCATCCATAACAGGTCTCGCAACCAGGATCCCTAGGTTCTGAGGAGACACAGGTTATTCAGCTCCTGCCCCTGTGTACCAAGTTACATTTACTTAATTCCTCTTTGTTGGCCTCTTAGCTTTATGTGCAAGTTTTACACTTCTCGGTTCCTCCTTATCAGCCTCTTTGTTCTGCCATCACGTGTCTCACACCTCTTGCCAGTCTGTGGCCTTGCCGCATTGCAGTCACTCATAAAAGTTCAACTTTGTGGGGTTTTATTCATATTCAGTGTTGAAATGTATTCAACTTCAAGGTTTCATTTAATTCGGTATTCAAATTGCCTGTTATGTTTAATTTCATCTTTTCATTCAGTTCAGCATTTAAAATGCATTCATTGGGCCTAATTTCTCTGGTTTTCAGGTAGTTCAGTATTTACGATGCATTCCTTATACTTGATTTCAAATTTCTGTTTGGTTCGGTATTCAATCGGCTTTTCTGTACTTGTTTTCAAAGACCGTTATGTATTCACTGTCTGTTCGGAGCGCCCAAGTGCCTAAGTGTTCTCCCGAAACTGGCCAGCTCTTTGCAACTCCTTTGTACTCCTGTATAAATTATTTGGTACGTTAACTGTAACTGTAGCTGCCTAGTGCAACTATTCACCTAATTATGTGATACTCCTGTAATTATGATTGTATGTATGTAACCTAATTGGTCAAGATAGGCGCCCAGTTGCCCCTGGGCCTGGCTGCGCTATACCTGCATCTCTTTCTCTCCTTGTGAGGTCAGCAGAAAATCTGGTGCGACCACTGCTCACATGCCGGGCATTCTTCTCCATGCGCTGGCAATTGTAGAGGTTTCTCTTTCAACGCGGAAGGCGTCCCCTCTCTCCTTCAGTCACCCACAGCTCCAGCTGCTCGTGTTCTGTGCTAGAGGCTCCCACACCTGTGGCACCGCCCAGCCCACTTGACTTGGACCCCACAGGTTCCCTGGGCTATCTTCCAGCATCCTGGCTTCTGCTCTAGTCCCACCACGGCTGCCTCCACATTAAGGGTCCTCGGCTGGTCTTCCTGTTACTCTCTTGTCCTGTTCTCTGACCCTCATTTTATACACCTGCAACCAGTTAACAGGTTGCAGGTGTGAATCCTTAGGTAAGTGTGCCTGACCATGATTAAAGAGAGGTACCTGACTCTCTGCAGGCATCTTCTTCGTCCTAGTACCAGAGTGGTGAAATGTAGGTGCAGTGTTCATCACTCTTGGTCTCCTCTTCCTCGTCCCAGTACTTTTAAATGTTAAATGTGGGAAATGTGGGAAATGGGGGAGTGGTCTTGCAGTAGCCCATAAAGGTCGGGGGAGGGTTAGGTTGGTCATTAATAGGGAAAGGGGAATACCATGTCTCACCTGTGGGTACCCCACTCTCAATCCCTGAGGACCCTCCACCCAGGCTGTGGCTCTACATGTATACAGGCAGTGTGATGTTCCGCAGGGTCATAGCATCATGTGTGGAACCAGGGAAGCGGGCACAGCAGTGTGTGATCTTGAGGTCATCATCGCAGGTGACCTGAACATTCATGGAGTGATAATGCTTCCTGTTGCGTTATACCTCTTTGAATGTCTGGGGGGCGACCAACGCCACATGGGTGCAGTCCAGAGCGGCAGTTACGTTGGGCATGTGGCTGTTGCATGGAAATGTGCCTTTGTGACATTAATCTGTGCCGGGGTGGTGGGCAGGGAGATGTGCCGGGGGCATGGCACAGGAGTGCTTCCAGCACCTGAACAAGCACATTGGAAAATGTGGGCTGGGACATGCCATGTAGCATGCCCACATTGTGGTGGTAGGTGCCAGTTGCAAGGAAATGTAGGTTGAACACAAGCTTCAGCAGCGGGGGGAAAGCAGTTCTGATGTTAATCCTGCTCTGTATGTCGTCATGGATCAGGGGGAGTAGCTCTACAATGGTCTCCCTGTACAGCCGGTACAGGATATTCAACTAGATGTCAGTTAATGTCCAGGGTGAGAGCCTGACTCGTGAAATGTGCCCCCTACTTGCATGGAGCCTCCTCCTCCTCTTTGCACCATGTGCCCTTTGCACCTGTTCCTGCCTCTGCAGCTCAATGTGGAGCAGGGGGAGCTGTATGTTGCAGTTCACAACCGCTAGTGGTGGCACGGTGTTGTAAAGTGTCTTTGGGTCAGATGCAGGCCTTTTGTAGCCTTTCAGATTGGATTGGGTGCACCTGTGACTTGTTTTCCTCACCTGTATGCAGTTACCTCTACCGTTTAGGTGGCGGTAACTGCACTGTTTTTTCGGCGGAATATCTGCCCATTTTTGGCAGTATTTCGATTTATGATACAGCAGAAAAATTGTTATCACTCCCACTGGCAGAATTAGCACTGGGGCTAATTCTGCCAATTGTTAGTGATAATTCCGCTGGCGATAACTCAGCCGGGGCTAATTCCGCAGGTGTAATTGGCACCAATGCCTTATTCGGCAGTGCCGTAAAAGTGGCAGTAATTCCTTTACTGCCACTTTAAAAAAAAAAAAAAACTTTATTAAAACATTTTATGACATTCTAACATGATAAAACAGGGTACAGCCAAATACAATACATCAAAGGCTCACTTAGCAATGGCACACCATTACTTCACCAATATATGACTTTTAATCCCCTCTCCCCACTCCTCTTACCCCCAACTTGTGCTATTACCTCTGCATGACCCAAATGAAGCCACCAATATGAAGGTCTGCTCAAGTCCGCCCTGTATATCAACCTATCAATCACTTGTTCCCGTGCACCCTTTATCCCCCCAACATTTACACATAATAGACTAAATTCCCTTCCCGACTTCTTCCCTCCTTACACCCATCCTCCTTCAAAACCTTCACCATTCCCCCCCACTTCCATAGACATATACCTGAGCCGACATTCCTCCCATTCCGCCTCAATATTCGTACTTCTGCTTTGAATGGCCGCAGTAATCCTCTCCATCACATATATATTTTTCCCCGTGTTTATCCATATCTGCTTTTCCAGGAGCAACTGCCTCTTCCAATGCATTGCCAAGCACGCTCTTCCCGCCAACAACAACAAATGTGGCAAGTAGTGTGGCAGGCTGCTTTACTCCTGTTCACTATCCTCTAAACCAAATAAAACCATCATCAGTGTCTTTGTCCGGGGGACCCCATCCAGTTCCTTAATCCATCCAAGCACTTCATCCCAATGCATTTGAACCCGCACACATCCCCACCACATATGCTAATAGTCGGCCCGCTCTACACATTCATGTCAACAAAGAGGACTCGCCCCCGGAAACATTTTGGAGAGTCGCACTGGATCATTCTGTCACCTGTACAGCAGCTTAATCACATGTAGCTTATGTTCACATGCAGTTGAGACTCTATACGCCCATCAACACATTTTATGCCACAATGAATCGTCCACTTCCAGACCCAATTCCCCCTGCCACCTATTCCAGAGCTTCTCTGTGTTGCCCTTCCCCACCTCCATCAGTGCCCCCATATAGGGACGAGATCAAGCCTTTCATTTTACTACGTGAATCTAAGTCTTTATCCAAAAGGGTGAGCTCTCTCTCTATCCTTTATTCCTAGGACTCGGCTGTGATTACACCCTGCAGCTGCAGATATGAGAACACTGACATTTGCTCGATTCCCAAAGCTGTACCAATAAAAAACTGAATGTCCCATTTTCCTGCTGTGTGTGACTGTCTTGCTTGCTCTGATCAAAGCCCCTTCCAGGTTCACCATGGAGATGAATTGTCAATCCTTCCTTAACTGCCCAACCCTCATCAGACCCGCCTGAAACCTGTCCAAATTCGGGATCTGGTCCCTCACCCACGGGACCCACAAGCGGCTCAGTGGCGAGGTCCACTTCGTCACTCCCCTCCTCCCAGGGCCCTTCTACCAAATGTTCCAAATTACCCCTAGAATGGGGTGCTCCCTAACCCTTCTCTCGATTTGTTCTCTTGGCACCCATATCCATTCTCCTACCATCGCTGGCCTAAAATGAAAATTGTCCAATACCGCACATTGACAATCCCTCTGTCTCCACAGATGTGGAATCAGGACCCCCATTTGCGCAGACCTGTATTATAGGCCCAGGTCCGGAAAGCCCATCCCTCCTCTTTCCTTCGGAAGCACCATGACTTTGTATGCCACCCTAGCTTTCTTCCCCTGCTAGAGAAACTTCAAAAGACGCCCCATAACCTCCGCAAACACAGAATCTGTTAGATTAATCGAAAGGCCCTGGGCTGGATGTCATTCCATGGATCTCTATGAATCAAATGATGATATTTGGGCTCCCTTATTACGGAATGTGGTGAGAGCCATTTTGATTACGCAAAAACTCCCAGATACATGGCACCTTAGCTCTAGTAATCCTATTTTTACAAAAGGTTCTCGTGACCTTCTTAGCTTTTATCACCCGATATCATTGAGTGATATTTCTTTGAAGATCTTGAGCAAATGTATTTATGCTAAATCATACAATTGGGAAATTGCGTCTAATATCTTGCCTGAGTCCCAAATAGGTCTTGTCCAGGCTTTTATCATTAATAGAAAATGCTCCACAGAATTTATTTAATAGAGTTTATGTTATGAATCCAAAAGCATGTTGGCCAATATAGCTAAATCCCAGGTGTTAATTAATCAGAGAAAGAATGAAAACAAATGCTGGATTTGTATATGGAAACAGTAGCGTTGACTCAAGTAAAATAATTTTGACTACTGAAGAATTCGATTCTCTGATACTAAGGACATCATCATGAGTTGGGTGGTGTCCGGCAGAATGACCGCCATATTACAATTTACCGGGAGTGCGCACACATTGGCAGTAACAGTAATTCCGTCCAGCGGAATTACAGCTCAAAATGAGTTCCGGACGGTAATTCCACCTAGAAACAGTGGAATTACCATTACAGCAGCAATATTTGGCACTAATTCCGCTGGTGGAATTAGAGCCGGCAGAATCACCACCAGCGGACATTGCATCATCGCCAGAAGGGGAAGCACAGTGATGGTCATCTTTAAAATCAAATTAATTCTGAATCCCCCATTTCTAGTTGCTGTCCAGACAGAGAAGGAAGCCAGAACATGTCACAGGGCAAAGGCACAGGGAAGGTGCCAGGCATGAGGCTTAGCAGGCAGAAATTATGTGAGGTAGTGGCCCATGCTGAATAGCTTTATGGTTCTAGGCAGAGGAAAACATCTGTCCAGCAGACGGCTGTCATCTTTGCCAGCATCCGAGACAACGTCACGGCAGTGGGCACAGTCCCATGGGACATCGAGGACTGCCATAAAAGGTTGAATGGGCACAAGGGTAGGGTCTGCAGCCTCCTGTGAAAACACCAGTGAGAGACATCTGCCGCAGGACGAGACACTGTGGACCCTGCAAAGGCATCATGAAGTAAGACACAGACAATAGACTTAAAGTTCAAACAAAAGATATTTATTAACTTAAATGTCAGGCTGGTAGAAGGCCTAGCTTGTCCTATGCTAATGCAGTATTTCCCTACCTGAATAAAATTAAGAAAAGTAGTCTGAGTCAAAGAGTTAAACTTCAAAGTCTGTCTGTATCCAAAACGTATGCTTGCCCTCACAGCTAAAGCTAACCAAGGGGTATTACTAACAAAATAAACAGTGTTGATCTCAAAGTCTGAGCTTCTTTCAGCTCTCAGTTTTCTTTCAGCTCCCCTTCGCTGAGTGCAAGAAAGTTCAACAAAAAGTCTCAAGATTTCCTTTCCCACTTTCAAGGTAACACAGTTGCAGGCAATCCTTGGGTTTCCCTTCCTTAAGTTCCAAGCAACACAGTTCAAAAAGCAAAGGGGTCTTGGCTTTGTCCTCAAGACAACATGTGCAGTTCCTCAAGTCTCAGGGTTCCCTTGCCCAAGACATTAACTCTGCCAAGTTTATTTCAGTCTTTTCAAAAGTATAACATAACTTGAGGTCAACCCAATCCTCCTTCTGTTTGACCTCATCAGTTCACTCGCAATGCTTCTGCTTGGTTTCTTTCACAATGTCTGTGATTTCTCCTCATTCAGGGCTCACTGGTCTAGGCGCAGTTGGTAGACCACATGGTCCATCCATAACAGGTCTCGCAACCAGGATCCCTAGGTTCTGAGGAGACACAGGTTATTCAGCTCCTGCCCCTGTGTACCAAGTTACATTTACTTAATTCCTCTTTGTTGGCCTCTTAGCTTTATGTGCAAGTTTTACACTTCTCGGTTCCTCTTTATCAGCCTCTTTGTTCTGCCATCACGTGTCTCACACCTCTTGCCAGTCTGTGGCCTTGCCGCATTGCAGTCACTCATAAAAGTTCAACTTTGTGGGGTTTTATTCATATTCAGTGTTGAAATGTATTCAACTTCAAGGTTTCATTTAATTCGGTATTCAAATTGCCTGTTATGTTTAATTTCATCTTTTCATTCAGTTCAGCATTTAAAATGCATTCATTGGGCCTAATTTCTCTGGTTTTCAGGTAGTTCAGTATTTACGATGCATTCCTTATACTTGATTTCAAATTTCTGTTTGGTTCGGTATTCAATAGGCTTTTCTGTACTTGTTTTCAAAGACCGTTATGTATTCACTGTCTGTTCGGAGCGCCCAAGTGCCCAAGTGTTCTCCCAGAAACTCACCAGCTCTTTGCAACTCCTTTGTACTCCTGTATAAATTATTTGGTACGTTAACTGTAACTGTAACTGCCTAGTGCAACTATTCACCTAATTATGTGATACTCCTGTAATTATGATTGTATGTATGTAACCTAATTGGTCAAGATAGGCGCCCAGTTGCCCCTGGGCCTGGCTGCGCTATACCTGCATCTCTTTCTCTCCTTGTGAGGTCAGCAGAAAATCTGGTGCGACCACTGCTCACATGCCGGGCATTCTTCTCCATGCGCTGGCAATTGTAGAGGTTTCTCTTTCAACGCGGACGGCGTCCCCTCTCTCCTTCAGTCACCCACAGCTCCAGCTGCTCGTGTTCTGTGCTAGAGGCTCCCACACCTGTGGCACGGCCCAGCCCACTTGACTTGGACCCCACAGGTTCCCTGGGCTATCTGCCAGCATCCTGGCTTCTGCTCTAGTCCCACCACGGCTGCCTCCACATTAAGGGTCCTCGGCTGGTCTCCCTGTTACTCTCTTGTCCTGTTCTCTGACCCTCATTTTATACACCTGCAACCAGTTAACAGGTTGCAGGTGTGAATCCTTAGGTAAGTTTGCCTGACCATGATTAAAGAGAGGTACCTGACTCTCTGCAGGCATCTTCTTCGTCCTCTTACCAGAGTGGTGAAATGTAGGTGCAGTGTTCATCACTCTTGGTCTCCTCTTCCTCGTCCCAGTACTTTTAAATGTTAAATGTGGGAAATGTGGGAAATGGGGGAGTGGTCTTGCAGTAGCCCATAAAGGTCGGGGGAGGGTTAGGTTGGTCATTAATAGGGAAAGGGGAATACCATGTCTCACCTGTGGGTACCCCACTCTCAATCCAGAGGACCCTCCACCCAGGCTGTGGCTCTACATGTATACAGGCAGTGTGATGTTCCGCAGGGTCATAGCATCATGTGTGGAACCAGGGAAGCGGGCACAGCAGTGTGTGATCTTGAGGTCATCATCGCAGGTGACCTGAACATTCATGGAGTGATAATGCTTCCTGTTGCGTTATACCTCTTTGAATGTCTGGGGGGCGACCAACGCCACATGGGTGCAGTCCAGAGCGGCAGTTACGTTGGGCATGTGGCTGTTGCATGGAAATGTGCCTTTGTGACATTAATCTGTGCCGGGGTGGTGGGCAGGGAGATGTGCCGGGGGGCATGGCACAGGAGTGCTTCCAGCACCTGAACAAGCACATTGGAAAATGTGGGCTGGGACATGCCATGTAGCATGCCCACATTGTGGTGGTAGGTGCCAGTTGAAAGGAAATGTAGGTTGAACACAAGCTTCAGCAGCGGGGGGAAGGCAGTTCTGGTGTTAATCCTGCTCTGTATGTCGTCATGGATCAGGGGGAGTAGCTCTACAATGGTCTCCCTGTACAGCCGGTACAGGATATGCAACTAGATGTCAGTTAATGTCCAGGGTGAGGGCCTGACTCGTGAAATGTGCCCTCTACTTGCATGGAGCCTCCTCCTCCTCTTTGCACCATGTGCCCTTTGCACCTGTTCCTGCCTCTGCAGCTCAATGTGGAGCAGGGGGAGCTGTATGTTGCAGTTCACAATCGCTAGTGGTGGCACGGTGTTGTAAAGTGTCTTTGGGTCAGATGCAGGCCTTTTGTAGCCTTTCAGATTGGATTGGGTGCACCTGCGACTTGTTTTCCTCACCTGTATGCAGTTACCTCTACCGTTTAGGTGGCGGTAACTGCACTGTGTTTTCGGCGGAATATCTGCCCATTTTTGGCAGTATTTCGATTTATGATACAGCAGAAAAATTGTTATCACTCCCACTGGCAGAATTAGCACTGGGGCTAATTCTGCCAATTGTTGGTGGTAATTCCGCCGGCGATAACTCAGCCGGGGCTAATTCCGCAGGTGTAATTGGCACCAATGCCTTATTCGGCAGTGCCGTAAAAGTGGCAGTAATTCCTTTACTGCCACTTTAAAAAAAAAAAAACTTTATTAAAACATTTTATGACATTCTAACATGATAAAACAGGGTACAGCCAAATACAATACATCAAAGGCTCACTTAGCAATGGCACACCATTACTTCACCAATATATGACTTTTAATCCCCTCTCCACACTCCTCTTACCCCCAACTTGTGCTATTACCTCTGCATGACCCAAATGAAGCCACCAATATGAAGGTCTGCTCAAGTCCGCCCTGTATATCAACCTATCAATCACTTGTTCCCGTGCACCCTTTATCCCCCCAACATTTACACATAATAGACTAAATTCCCTTCCCGACTTCTTCCCTCCTTACACCCATCCTCCTTCAAAACCTTCACCATTCCCCCCCACTTCCATAGACATATACCTGAGCCGACATTCCTCCCATTCCGCCTCAATATTCGCACTTCTGCTTTGAATGGCCGCAGTAATCCTCTCCATCACATATATATTTTTCCCCGTGTTTATCCATATCTGCTTTTCCAGGAGCAACTGCCTCTTCCAATGCATTGCCAAGCACGCGCTTCCCGCCAACAACAACAAATGTGGCAAGTAGTGTGGCAGGCTGCTTTATTCCTGTTCACTATCCTCTAAACCAAATAAAACCATCATCAGTGTCTTTGTCCGGGGGACCCCATCCAGTTCCTTAATCCATCCAAGCACTTCATCCCAATGCATTTGAACCCGCACACATCCCCACCACATATGCTAATAGTCGGCCCGCTCTACACATTCATGTCAACAAAGAGGACTCGCCCCCGGAAACATTTTGGAGAGTCGCACTGGATCATTCTGTCACCTGTACAGCAGCTTAATCACATGTAGCTTATGTTCACATGCAGTTGAGACTCTATACGCCCATCAACACATTTTATGCCACAATGAATCGTCCACTTCCAGACCCAATTCCCCCTGCCACCTATTCCAGAGCTTCTCTGTGTTGCCCTTCCCCACCTCCATCAGTGCCCCCATATAGGGACGAGATCAAGCCTTTCATTTTACTACGTGAATCTAAGTCTTTATCCAAAAGGGTGAGCTCTCTCTGTATCCTTTATTCCCAGGGCTCGGCTGTGATTACACCCTGCAGCTGCAGATATGAGAACACTGACAATTGCTCGATTCCCAAAGCTGTACAAATAAAAAACTGAATGTCCCATTTTCCTGCTGTGTGTGACTGTCTTGCTTGCTCTGATCAAAGCCCCCTCCAGGTTCACCATGGAGATGAATTGTCAATCCTTCCTTAACTGCCCAACCCTCATCAGACCCGCCTCAAACCTGTCCAAATTCGGGATCTGGTCCCTCACCCAAGGGACCCACAAGCGGCTCAGTGGCGAGGTCCACGTCGTCACTCCCCTCCTCCCAGGGCCCTTCTACCAAATGTTCCAAATTACCCCTAGAATGGGGTGCTCCCTAACCCTTCTCTGGATTTGTTCTCTTGGCACCCATATCCATTCTCCTACCATCGCTGGCCTAAGATGAAAATTGTCCAATAGCGCACATTGACAATCCCTCTGTCCCCACAGATGTGGAATCAGGACCCGCATTTGCGCAGACCTGTATTATAGTCCCAGGTCCAGAAAGCCCATCCCTCCTCTTTCCTTCGGAAGCACCATGACTTTGTATGCCACCCTAGCTTTCTTCCCCTGCTAGAGAAACTTCAAAAGACGCCCCATAACCTCCGCAAACACAGAATCTGGGATTTGGATCGGAAGCATCTGGAATAAGTAGAGAATTCTAGGGAGGAAGTTCATTTTTATGGTGTTCAGACGCCCCAACCAGGACATCGTTAATTTGCCCCATTTCTCCACGTCGTTGAACAATTTTGCTAGGAGCGGCGTGAAGTTCGCTTCATAAAGCCCCCCGCATTTCCCTCGTGACTTTTATACCCAAATAACGCACCTGATCACCATTAATCCTCATCCCTAATGAGGCTACCATCTGCATATCATCTTCCCCCATCTGATCCAGCAGGAAAGGAATGGAATACCCTTTGATAATTTTAAAGCCTGAGAACACTCTGTACTGTTGCACTAAGTCCACCACCACTGGGACCGAGGAAACTGGATTCTTAAAATGTAGTAAGATGTCATCCGCATATAAACCCAGTTTGTACTCCTCTCCCCCATGGGAATACCTTCCACTCGAGGGTTAACAGGCAACTTCTGAGCCTGATGCTCCAAGGAAAGAGCAAAGAGTAACAGCGAGAGGGGGCAACCCTGCATCGTGCCCTGTCCCAACCCAAACCATTGTTATAAACTCCCATTAGCGGCCACACATGCCTTCGGTCCAAGTGCAGAGCCATGACACCCCGAAAAAACATTGCCCCTATTCCAAACTTAACAAGGGTTGCCTTCAGGAAGTCCCACTCCACTCTGTCAAATGCCTTTTTGGCATTGACTGACAGGAGTGTAGGGTTACCCCCCTCTGTCACGGCCCCCTTGATCAGGTGTAGTGATTTATGCATCGTGTATGCCCCCTATCATCCCCTTATGAAACCCACCTGGTCCAAATGGACCAACCGTGGCATATGAATGTCCAATCTAGATAAATAAATAAATAACTTTGCATCCACCTTAAGGAGTAAGATCCGACGGTATGAACCACAAATCCCTGGGTCTCTAACCTCCTTGGGTATTACCAAAATGAGGGCTCTCACAAACGACCTTGATGCCTTTCCGGTTTTCAAGATGTTATTGAACAGTTTAACCAGGTGTGGTACCAGAACACCCGCAAATGACTTCTAAAAGCCAGCAGTACACCCGTCATCC
This sequence comes from Ambystoma mexicanum, assembly GCF_040938575.1. NCBI lineage: Eukaryota > Metazoa > Chordata > Amphibia > Caudata > Ambystomatidae > Ambystoma > Ambystoma mexicanum. The sequence continues at coordinate 386,243,517 of NC_090928.1, read as the reverse complement.
CACAGTGCCTTTCCCAACTGCAGTTTTCTAATCGCTAAGAAAATCTCCTCTCCCGTAATAGGGTCATCCATATCCATAGCCTCCCCCGGCAACAGTGTCGGAATCAACACCTCTTCCCGACAGGCATCATCCCCTGCCCATCTGGTTACCCCCTTGTATAATTCTTCATAAAAGTCTGCAAAACTCTCCAATATTCCTCAACTTGAAGTCTCAAGAAAGCCCCCTGGTCCCTCCATCTCGAATATCCATCTATCGGCACGCTGCCCATGTGCCAGTAGGGCATCTGCCTTATCCCCTTTTTCATAATATTTCTGCTTCAAGAACTGAAGCTTCCAAATTATCTTACCTTCCTCCATAAGCCGAAGTTCCTCCCTCTTACCCCTCACTTCCTCTATCCATTCCCCCACTCCCTCCTCGGATGCTTGTATCCATCCTTCCAGGGCCCCTATCTCTGTGCACAGTCTGTTCTCCAGCGAAGTTCTCCCTCTCTTCCTACATGCCCCTTCTCTAATCAAGAAGCCCCACCATGCTGCTTTTCCCGCATCCCCTACCGTGCCCTGATCCACTTCCCCCATATCATTCAGAAGGAATTGCTCCTGTATCACCCCCTCTAACTCCTCTCTGAACACAGGATCCTTCCATAGGGACTCATTGCACCTCAATATTAATTTACTGGGACCTAAACCTGTCCAAGACAAGTCCAGGGAGACCATATCATGATCAGACCAAGCAATCGGGTGGATCTCTGAACCCCGTGCCACCTCCAGTAGTTCCCTCGATATACAAAGATAATCTATGCGAGTATAGGTCCCATGGGGCGGAGAGTAAAAAGTAAAGCCCCTTTCATGGGGGTGAAAAAAGCGCCACACATCCTGCAGCCCATATGAATCCATGGAAGCCTGTAATGCTTCACGACTGACCAATGTGGGCTTCGTACCCGAGGTTCCGATAACTCTTCTATCCGAACTGCAGGTTTGACCACATATTGAGATCACCTCCCACAATCCGATGCCCTATCCCCTCATTGAGAGCCCTGGCCAGCATGGGCTTAAGAAAATGCAACTGGCCCTGATTGGGGACATACAACGCCACAAAAGTAAACCAGACCCCCCATATGAGACATGACAGAAAGAGTGCCCTTCCCTCCGAACACCTCCATACCTTCCCTACATCCATTTTCAATCTCTTATGTATCAGGATGCCCAACCCTTCCTTCTCTAGCCTTTCCCGATCCCTAATACGCCTGTCCCAAAAGACCAATAGGAACCCTTCTTTCCTCTCCCCTGGAAAATCTTGTTTCTTGAAGAAAGAGAACGTCCATTTCCATTTTTCGAAACTCTCTGCCTACTAATGACCTTTTAGTCTGTGAAATAAGCCCTTTCACATTTAATGTGCAAATTCGCAGGCAGTTTTCCCTTCCCTTTCTATTCAGATCCACCATCGCCACATCCCCAACATTTCTAACTGGCCCGACAATCTCCCATTCCATCGCTATTCCACCTGGTCATGACAACTCGTACTAGCCCCTCTCCTATCTAAGCCCTCCCAATCCCTTACCACCCAACTTCCCCAAACTCCTCAATCCGCTCCTTCCTCCCCCCTCTCCTTTCTCCCCTGAAGTGCCCGGGCCCCTCCAGCTAACATCACTGGACGAGCACCGGACCACCAATAGGACCCAATCCACCGGGTCACTTCCACATACTCCTCCAAAACAAGAGCCCACACCCTTTTGCCTTCCCCTCACACCCCCAATCTCCCCTAAAAAAACATCCCATAGCACCTCTCCCCACTTTCAATATCCGTCACCAAATTCACCCACTATATCCAACTAGGGATCCATGGCGCCCCTTCCAAATGTACCCCTCCAACTCTCCCTCCCCATCAAAATTTAGAACATATCACCCAACTGGGACTACAATCCCAACAACCTCTGATGTCCACGGTACGTTACTGTTGACCTCCGTGGACGTCTTCAAACACCGGGCTCAGGTGCCACCATCTGGAGGAGTGTTCTACTTCGTGAATTTCCACAAGCCTGGCATTCTCCGTCTGTTTGGTCCTTTTATACGCCACTGTCTGTCTTCTGTCCCCTTTGATCCTCCTTCCAGTGTGGGTTCACCTTCCCCTGTCAGTTCACCCGTGACCCTTTATATGTCATCTTCCGGGACCAGTCTGTAGCTATAGCCATCCACCTCAAAGGAGATGGAGAAGGGAAAGCCCCATCCCTATCCCACCCCCTTCTCATTCAGCACTTTCGTGAGTGGTGTGCATAGATGTCTCTTTGCCAACGTGAGAGAGGACAAGTCCTGAAAGACAGTGGGCTTCATTACGAGTCTGGCGGTAACCGTGCCTGAAATTCCGGCAGGTTACCGCCGACTCGTATTACCATTCCGCCTCGGTGATTCATGGAATTACCGGGGCATTACGACCCCGGTGACCAGGGAATTCCGGAGGCGGAATTCGGTAAATCCCCATTTCCATTGAGTCCGATAGGACTCAATGGGAATGGGGAAGTGGAAACACCGGCACCATCTCGTGATGGTGCCGGTGTTTCCACGTCTGCCTGCAGGCGGGTGGTGTTAAACCCGCCAGGTCAGACCTGGCGGGAATGACACCTCCGCCTGCAGGACTCGAGATCACCCGGTATGGAAACAACGGTGGCGGCGGGTTTACCGCTACCGTTATTTCCATACCGGGTGACTCGTAATGAGGCCCAGTAATTTTAGCACTCCCAAGCATCACTGTGCCTACTACCCTTGATTGTTCCAAGATCTTCTGTTTTCCCGGACAGTTATGAAAGCGGGCTAGGACCGACACTGGGCTTCTACCTGCCCCACCTGCTCTATGCACCCTATCAATCTTAGGCTCATTGATGATGTGATCTCCAAACAAGAGTTTCAACGCTTCATGTACGACCCTCCGCTGGTCCCTTTCCATTTCACCCTCCTTCTCTGGTACCCCAAAACATCTCAGGTTATTCCTCCTTTCTCGATTTTCAAAAAGGTCCATATTGAGGGTAATCTCCCCCTCTCTTCTTTTCAGCTCTGCCATTCGCATGTCCATTAGAGTCTCCATTGTCTCAAGTGACGATTGATTGTTCTCCACTGCTTGTAATCTTTCGTCCACTTTACCTCCAATGTCCGCCCTCATCCCCCGAATCTCCTCCAGTAATGAGGCAATGTTTCTCTTCGTTGACACAGGGTGCTCACCTCCCTCCTGCATTTTTCTTTCTCGGGTTGCACTCAGATATCTGTTTTTTTGATTACTCAAATTGCTCTAATTTTTCCTTCCAGTCCATATACAATTCAGAGTCTGCTCTCCGGGACCGGCTTAGTCACCTTTCGCTAGTGACCCCCCACCTCTCTTCAACTGGAGGTCTCCTCTCTTACCCCTGCAGCACCTTCTGAACACCCCTTCAAAGTCGTTCTCTTCCTCAGGGCCCCGGCGATATCATATGATATGGGACACCAGTTCAACCTGCCTTTTACCACCACTTTTAACGTATACCACCGAACTCATGATGAGCCCCTAAATCTTAGCATTTACAGATTGACTATGTGACATGCCAGATGAAACAATGTAACATGGGTATCCTGCTCTCACTTTCATTTTACGGTGGGTGGTCAGGCTGTGGTTCCAGCTTTAAAAATATAGAAAGCAAAAACTTTGGGAATCGGCCAATATGCCAGAGGGAACAAGTGGGGGAGAGTCCCTATTTGGGCACCATCTATATGGGCAATTAAAAATGTCTGCAAGCTCTCACTAATGAAAGCAACGTTTTTGAAAACTATTAGTCTATTTTGAGAATTGCCTTTGCAACTGCAGAAAACCTCTATACTATGAAAATAATTTGATTCTCATATCCTTTAAACTTCAGTATGTTCCAGCTCACCTGTGGCAAACGATCTGGGCTAATAAGGAAACATAGTTAAATAAGATGATTATGAATGATGTTTTAAGTGTGGCGAGGGTACAGGATATCCCATAGATACATTTCGTAAATAAAACCTTGATCAATATTGATTTAGATCATTTGTATTATCATCCGGCTTTAATGTAAATCAAAACTATTGAAAAATCAGACAACAAAACTTAAGCATGATTGTATATTCATATCTCAAAAGATTTTATGTTCAGTATTAAAGCTTATCTACTGCATCAATATTGTTGTGCTCCAAATATGGATAGTTAGTTATCTTACCTTGGCATCTAATAGTAATGCTAGAAAATTGATAACCAGGCTTTGCTTTTGCTAATTAGCACTATTTTAAAATAGATATCTATGGAATAAGGATCAATCTATTTTTGTATATGTAATAATAGCTCCATTGAATCAATTATGCACATACTATTCTTTTGTACTCTGTGTAAACGACCTCGTAAATGTTTTTTATTGCCGCTTTTTATGACTACTCAGTTTTAGATAATGCCATGTTAAATATGTGTATCTTATGCAAGTCCAAGTTCCAAGAGTTTGTATGGCGCTGGAACAGTTTTTGATATATGCAATGGAAACTAGAAAACAAAATTTGTACTGAATAACATGATGTGTATGTATTTCTAGAATTGTTTATTTTTATATTTTAGTTATTTTTTATGTTAGAGTTTTATGAATAGTGTTTTGGAAATACACTTTGATTTGATTGATTGATTGGAGTCACAGCTAGGTAGACATTTTGCAATCTGCATGATAGGCATGATGGATCTGCTATCGAGGAAAAAGTCTTGAACAGCTTTTTAGCGATTTTTTAAAATTATTGTGCAATTTAGTTTGCAATTAAACCATATACACTTCAGTGCAAAAAATAGATAGATTCTAAAAAAAGAAATATATAAAAAGTGTGCAAATATATTTGTTTATTACATGTGTGTATTATATGAATCTGTTTATTAGAATCAGGATTAGTTTGAACTATTGGTGCATTTCACTTTAGTTTTCTAGCAATTCTCTGGATGTGTAATTTGGCATCACATCTTGTCAGTCTAGAAAAACTGGACACCTCTCGTACGGAAGGTAATACATGATAATTGGTTGACCGAAGACCAACCGCCTCATTTAAAGTGTTACGAATATATGCTCATTAGTCATTACGTAGCTATTGGCTCAACTAGAGTGCGGCCATTTTAAGATGACCAGAATTGCCATTTTGTTTTCTCTCTGCTCTCTCTAACATTGCCACTTTGCCTCATGTAAAACTGCTTTGCTGTAGATATTATTTCGCTCCAATGGTCCAAGGTTACTAAAAACATGTTGAAACATTACGCTGGAGAACCAGACAGAAATGCCCGGTTCCCTCCCTCACATATCCTTGAAGGCAGGGAGCAAGGCATTTTAATCAGTACACGGATGCCAGTGAGTCTCCTAAAAAGAATATCAATGTACAAAACTAATATTAAAAGGTTTGAATTATGTTCTTCTTTACGGCCCCCCTCTCTGTGAGCACTGTGAGGCCCCAGAGAGCAAGCTGACCTCTAGAGCGTGAATCGAAACCAGGAGATAGTGAGGCCTGAAATGTGCCAGTCCCCTACGCACAGCTTGCCCAGGAAAACAGAAGCGCTGTGTTCTCTTAAATAAAGAATGGTGTCTGTAAATTCGAGATTGCAAGCTGTTACTAAATAAGGTGGTCCAGGTGTCATATTCGTCACAATGGTCAATCATCGCCTCCCATTCAAAGGGAATGAATTCGGGGCGGCATCGAATGTGTCATTACTGATTGTAAGATGCTCATTTTGTATATATGTAACTGATGTACAATTTTCGCTCTCTTGCGTCCCCCGAGGTCTGTTAGACACACGTCGCGGGGCGTGGGACCATCTGGCCAACTGGGACTATTTGTTTTGCAATAAACCCTAGATTTTGGGAATACAACCTTGTGTCTGGCGTATCAGTTCGTGTGTGGTGATTGTGCCTTGTTTCCACATCCGAGGGTCCCTCAGGGGCCCCTTCAATCTCCTTTCGGTGGATATGATTTCACAATATCCCATGGAAAAAAGATTTCAATCTCCTAAAAAATTTCAGAAATGAGAAATCATTTGGAGAAATTCCCCAAATCTTCCTAAATTTGATGAACATATTGTGCTAGTGGAATTGGCTGTGGGATGGCTCAGATATCTGAATGATGTAATGACCATTTCACAATAAGCTGTTCTGGAAAAACTGTTTCCAACATTGTCAAATATGTTGCATGTTCAGTGGGAGCTATTGCCAGGCACTCACTCATTTGGAAATCATTGATTGCGAATCTGTATATTATCAAAAGCTGAATCAGACTGGGCATTTATGAAAGTGAGTTTGGGCACTTTCAAAGGCTTGCCAGTTTGGCCAGTTCTGGGAGTGGGTTTGGACATTATCGCAAGCTGGGCCACTTTCTTTAACGTGAGATGTGTGAGTAAGTAAGGGGTTAGTAATGAGCTGAGTGGAATTTAATTGTCTCTTGGAGGATAGCTCAGGGGCAACGCACTCACCTTTGAAGCAAGATGGTGTAGAGCAACACAGGTTCAATTCCCGGGTCCATGCTTAGAAACCTCTGAGTATTAAGCGCTTTATAAATAGCCAATTAGAATTACAAGTGCTAAGTGGGTCCATGTTTAGAAGCTGCTGAGGGAAACTGAGATTCATTGTGGGCTGGGTGAACGTAGATTTTAAACAAATTGATTACTTATGGGTCTTATCAAGAGTTGAGTGAGTCGTTGGCTTTACCAAGAGCTGAGCTTTCGAAAGAGCTGAGTGAATCAATGTGTTTGCAAGACCAGAGCGGGTCCAATCCTCAACAACAGTCGTGCAAATCTGGGACATCCAAAGAGCTAAGCAACTCTGCACTTTACAAAAAGCTGAATGAGTTTGGACTTTAGCAAACATTTAGAGAGTCTCAGCTTTACCAAGAGCTGGGACTTTTCAAGGCATTCAAAACTGACTGCAGCTTGGGTTTATTAAGAGTGTATGCTTTATCAAAAGCTAAGTGAGTTGTAAGTATGAATAGGGCACATCAATTAATTTAGAGATGTGTGAGTTTGGGCTTTATCAATATTAAAATTTGACAAGAGCTGAGTGATTTTGTGCTCACTTAAAAGAAGAGCGGGCAGGATTTTACAAAGGCTAAACAATTTTGGACTTTATCAAGAGACAAGTATGGGTCTATCAACCAATTAATTCATATGTGATTTAATAATTTATGAATGAGTCTGTGCTTTTCAAAAAGCTTAAGGTATCTGGACTTTATTGAGAATTAAATGCCCCTGATTTGCAAATTATAAGGGTGACCCAAGAAATAAAAGTATAGTGTAAAGCATGTACATTTATTTATTTATTGTTCACTTGTTAGGCGCTTATACAGGGAGTAAATACTGTTTCAAAGCGCCCACAGGGCAACAGGGATGGGACAAGGGATGAAAAATAATTACAAAAAAAAAAAAATCAAATACAGTGGTGAGGGGAAGACGAACCTACTATGTCTTGTGATTGTTCAGAATGTGCAAGTGCAGAAGGGAGAGGGAATGGGATAGGTGCTGTGTGTTCATGGGTGAGCAACAGGTGCTTTACTGCTGCAGGACAGTTTCCTTCTCTTTGGAAAACAATGGAATTGCTTTTGTATTGCCCACTCCAGCCTCTAACCCATGCTACTCATAGCTGTCTTGTTTCCATGTCAAGCGTGTTGCCCCTGAGCTATCCTCTTGGCTCAAACAGAGGAAAGGAATACATCTGAATTAACCTTTTTGCCATGCTTCCCTCCTCTGTCTTTAAAATGCACTTTGTTTTATGCCTACATGAGAATTTCATGCCAGAGTAAAACGAGTGGATTCCTATGGAATCTGGTTCCATTTTACACCTGCTAAAAGCAGACGAATTGTATTGTAATTCATTGTAAATGCAGTCTGCAAAGCATAATTAGCAGGTGGCATCGACATCTTCCACAAAACGAAAAGTAAAATGTAACAATAAAACCGATTTTGCCAGTTTTTACTCTTTCATTTTCCACTCCGCCTTGGGAAAGTTGAACATTGCATGCAGGGGACACCACTTTAGTGGTATCATTGGTGGTTCCACCATGCAATTTGCATTTTTACAAAATGAGCCTGACTGAGGTTTTATTAGTGTGGGTATTTGTCAGAGAAGGGGAGTTGGTCCATAAAAAGTTACAGTTTGCCAACCCTCCGTCCGTCATGGATGAGCCAGTGAAAAGACTGAGTGCTCATAAGTGCTGGCCTAAAGTTTTTCTTTAAACTTTCCTTATTAAGTTTTATATTCATAAACGCATACAGCAAAACAAAACACATCCAACCCCCTACCAACACCCCACCATACCAACCCAACACAGTACATCCAAAAGGAGAACACTAGTAGGCAAAATCGTAACGAGCATATGATGAATTGATCCTGCCCAGAACATTCAAAGAGAAAACAAACAGGGCAGCCCTCCTCCTAAAACACAAAGATATATAGAAGGAAATACAATACTCCCAGCCCCTCCCAGCTGCACCCAACCAGATCTCAAAGCTTCCTCCTCCCACCGCCCCACCCCCCTCTATTTCCGGCAGTGTAATGGAGCCCGACTCCCGCACATTAGGGCTCCAGTTATTCTCGGTCAGTGTCGCAATGTCCCTGCACAGATATAAACGCAGGGGAACCAAGTAGTCCAATTGCCTGCTACTGCTGGGTAACATGGAGGTGTAAGCAGTTTCACAAGAATTTAGACACTATAGCCATTCATGAATAGTTGGAGCCCTTGGCTTCTTCCAGGCCTTTGCTACCGGTGATCGTGCCACTATAGAGGCCATTCCTAGAAATTTCTTGTCAGACCTAGAAGATACATCAAACCAGACTAAGAGCCAGCCTTCAGGGAACTAGAGGGACAATCAGTGATCATTGTACCCATTATCTCGTGGATTTGCCCCCAGAAGGGCCGTATATGTACACACTCCCATAGCACATGTATAAAATCTGCTGGGTCCACCTGACATCTTGAACATTTTGCAGTCCTCTCTGGGTAATACCTATTCAATTGGGCCGGGTATAGTATACCTGATATAGAAACTTGTTGAAAGTGTATTAAACAATATCTTTTATTCAGGGAAATTCTCTGGGATAACATACATATCTGCCGCCATTGTACATGATTGGGGAGGGGTGCCCTCCCCAATAGTAACTCCCATTTTTCTCTAAATGAGGTATGACCCCACCCCCCCACCTGCTGGCTGCGCCTTTTTGAAGTTTGTATAAAGAAGATACCATCCTGGTAGGTTCAGGCGGGCTGACCACGAATTGAACCAGAGGGGAATGCTCCAGCACCACAAGGAAGCGCGGCCACAATCCGTAAAGGGTCTCTCTCAGCCGTAAGTACAGTAACATTGTTACTGCATTGCAGGAACCTCCGTCCTTCATTACTTCCCAGGGAATAAATCTACCATCCTGTACCATATCCCCACGGGTGTGAACACCCACCTTTTCAAAATGAGTCCTAAAGACCTTATCATGCATGATCCCAATCCGATGCACAGCGTATATTGCAAATTCAGAGTTAAACTTTGTTTTGCCCCCCTCCCCTGACACTGCCTGTTTCAAGGCCCAACACGTGATGTTTACAGGCTGCACCCCTCCACCCCCTAGTCACCGTTCTCCTCCTCTCCCATAGCATCCCCTTCAAGCCATCCGGCCAAGTCGTCCCCCTCTCCAGTCTGATATGTGGAAGTTCGGGTGACGGTTGCCACCACTAGACTGCATATTGCATTTGTGCCGCCAGATAATAAACAAATAAATCACGGTATTCCAGCCCCCCTCCTCAAACGGAAGGGTCAGGATATCAAAGGAGACCCTGGCTGGTTTCGCCGCCCATATCAACCTCACCAGCAGACTTTTTACACGTTTCCAAAATCCAGATGGAGGGGTCACTGGCAGGTTATTGAAAATTTGAAAATGTATAAAATCTTTGGAAAAACTACTATTTTGGCAAATGAGATCCTTGCACCCTGCGATAGCGGGAGGCAGATCCATGCTTCCAGGTTGTGCTCTAGCTGCTCTAGTGTTGTCAGTAGTTATCCGCCTAGTATAGGGCCGGGGAAGTGGACACCCTCACACCCACATAGTGAATGCCCTTAGGGCACCATCAGAAGCCCTCTCTGATATCCACTGAAATACCTCCGATTTCGACCAATTTATTCTTAGACCGCAGTACTCCACAAAGCGTGAGATTTCTTGTACCAGTGGCCGCATATTACGTTTGGGGATTTTAACGTACAACAGTATGTCGTCGCCATACAGCGATATAGTCGAGACATGTGAATAAATGTTGACTCCTCTATAGGCATGGTACTCCCTTATGCTAATGTCCAAGGGTTCGATAGCTAAGGCGAATAAGATGGGGGACCCCTATTGGGTACCCCTAGTAGGGATGATGCAGTCAGACACCTTCTGATTTGTTAGCACACTGGTTCGGAGGGCAGTGTACAAAAATCAAATCCATCGGAGGTACGTCAACACCAATCCAGATCGATGAAGGACTTTGAATAGAAATGGCAATTCAACAGAGTCAAAGGCCTTCTCAGCATCTAGTGCCACAACTACTATGGAAATCTCATTATCTACATTGTGCATCAGAGTGAATACGCATCTTAGATTGTTTTGGGTGGATCTCCCAGGGATAAACTGTGCCTGATCCAGGAGAACTAGGGCCAGCATATGTTGGAGGAGCCTATCAGCAAGTAAATTAGCAATGATCTTGTTGTGTGTATTAATCAAGGACAACGGCCTATGAGAGGAACACTGACACAGGTATTTATCAGGTTTTAAGAACAGTGTCACCAACGCCGTCCTTGTGGATTCCAGCAGAGCCCCAGATTAAATAGAGTGCTCATACATATGGAAAAGGGAAGGGCCAGGAGCTGTGCATATTCTTTCTACATCGAAGTTATGCTGTCCATCCCGGGAGCTTTCCCTTTCGGGAGGAACATAATCACCCGACATATCTCCTCTTCAGATGGAGGTGTATTTAATAGATCTGATTGCGCCGGGTCAAGTCAACCCAGGGCTACGCGATCCAAAAACTACTGAATCTGCTCCAGAGTCACCTGTGCCTGGGAGGAATATAACCAACCATAATAATCGCAGAACACTGTGTTAATCTCTCTAGAGTCTCTAACTAGGCACCCTGGCTCCTCTCTTTTCTTATCGCCAAGTCCAGCGTGTGGCTAGGCCTATCCCCTCACCATAAGAGGCGGCCAAAATCGGGCATCCCAGATATGTCTCCTCCCTGCATGCCACCCCTGCATACTTCCTTCTCTTCTCTTGCAAAGTCTCAGCAACGCTCAGATCCCTGGCCAGTGCTTGACACTGCTCCAACTCCTTGATCTCACCCTCTAGCTGGTTAAGGTTCCACGTAAGGATTTCAGCATCACCCCCCCTTACCTAGAGATACAACAACCTCTTATATAGACCTGAAACGCTTCCCGGGTCACTCTAGGGTTGGGTACTGACCACTCATTCGTTAGGAAGAAGGTCTGTATATCCTGCGCAATCTCATCCCTAAACACTGCGTCCTCGAGGGAGCGAGCTCGAAAATGCCACCAAAGTGGGTGGGGGGCATAATCAAGGCAAGACACTGCCACCACCAGTGGGGAATGATCGGATAGTGTCCTGGGCAGTATCCCGGCGGTCTGCACTGATCTAGCAAGGTTCAACGAGATCATACCTTAATCGATTTTGGAAGCACTGTCATGGACCCCTCGGAAGAATGGATACTCCCTCACCTTGGGGTTAAGATGTCACCACATGTCCACTAGGTCATGGTACTCTGCTATGTGCCCCTATTCTACTGCAGCTCTTGGAGGAATTACCTAAGTCGTGACTGAGAGGTCCGGCGACAGGGACAGGACGACATTAAAATCACCCGCCCGCACCATTTCATTAGAGGGGAATCTGTGAATGCGTGCCATGCACCCATGAAAAAATTCTGGGGAGTCGACATTTGGTGCATAGATTTTGACAATGAGAAGCCGTGAACCCAGACATTCCCCCGCCTGAAGATGACATTTTCCCTCCTAATCAACAATCTGTTCATGCAGCCGAAAGTTCACGGTTCTATGGATATATGTTGCGACCCCTCTAGAATGAAAGGAATAGGAAGAACTATATCTGTGGACCCCCCACCCGGCAGCCACTGGAGTGTGCCGCCTTTAGCTAAATGGGTTTCTAGCAGGCATAACACATTTACCTGATGTCGCTTCACCTGATTCAAGACCAAGCGACATTTCTTCCCATTTTGTCATCCCGCGAATGTTCCAAGGACCTCATCACAAGTTGTGCTGTATCCCGGCTGTAATAGCGCGCGACTGTAATAGCCTTAGCACCCACTGGTCCAGCGGTATTACTGCCGGATCACGGGTTGGGTGTTAATGGTAAATCCCCATTCTCCATTGGGTCCATTGGATCCCATGGATCCAATGGGGCATTTTCGGTGCTAATACTGCAGGCTAATACAGGCGGCGGTAATGCTGCAAAAAACAGGGTGGGATTTTTACCACCAGAAAAAAAGCTGGAGGTAAAACAGCCCATTTGGCGCCCAACTCATGTTAGGGCCAGCCCTTAAATGCAGTGTTAATACCGTTACCGCCACATTCAAGGGCTACAGCTCTACTTGTGATGAGGCCCTGTTAATCGCTCACCCTCCCCCTTCCCATGAGTATACCAGCAGCATTCTCTTCATCCTTCCAGCTCGCACAAACCTCCATATGAAAGCTAAGCGGAAACAGCCCGCTCCCCCAGGACAGACCTTAAAAGAGAAAATCAAACATGGCGATAAAACTGTGCTCCCACCACCCCCCCACCCACCCGCACCCAAACAACCCAAGAAACTCCAACATACCAGCAGCAACACTCCGCCACCCCTGAAACAACTAGCAAAACGTAACTAATCACCTACCTATGCAGTTACTGCGAAAATAGGGAGCCGCTGGCGGCCACATTGACTCCATGTGACTGGCAACCCAAACTGAATATGCACTTCCTTGCAACCATCACCCACATAAGGGGAGTCATGGGCCATTCAGGCCCCACCTATAGCACAGCACAACTAAAGAATAAAAATTGCAAATACAGAGGATAGTGGTATGTCCACGAGAGAGCTCAGCGATTGGGTCCCTGCGGGGAGCCCCCCAACTAGCCGGTTCTGGCAACTCCAGCGCAAATCACTCCGCTGCCTCTGGCAGTGTGAAGAACTATGTTTTCCTGTTATGAACCACCCTCAATTTTATGGGGAACAGCATAGCATAGTGAATGTCCTTTTCCCGCAAAAAATATTTTTGCCAGCCTGAAAGGCTGTCCTTTGTTCCTAGACCTGGGGACTAAAGTCCAGAAACACTCGGATTGTGGCAGAGCCAAATCACAATTTGCCCTTCTCTCTTGCCTCCTTGAGAAGCACATCTCCATCCCTGTAGTTGAAGATCCTAGCTATGATAGCCTACTCGGAAGGACCTGGAGGTGGTTTAGCTGCCAGGGATCTGTGCACTATCTCCACAAGGAACATGTTGGAGATAGGGAAAGACCCCAGGGAGTCCATGAGAAATTTCTCAATTAACTTCTCCATTCTTTTGATTGGAGTGGACTCCGAGACACCTACTATGCCTGGGTTGTTCCTGCGTGACTGTCCCTCGAGGTCATCATTCTTGGCCATGACTCTCTTGACAGTCTGTTGTAACAGTGCCACTTCCCTCTGCAATGCTGCCACTTTGTTCTCTCGGATTTGCTGTGCTGCCTATGTCAGACGCCAGCACAGTTTATTTATCTGGACCGCGGATATGTCCACCTTACATGTAAGGGTGTCGATCTTGGTCCCTAAATTGTCTGTGCTGTCTTTTAGTGCCAGGAGGGTATGGTTCAGAGCAGCTCTATCAATCTGCGAAGGACCTGGGGAAGCAGCCATCGGAGGCACTAGTTGATCTGATTTAGCATATTGGTCCATTTTCGCCTGATTTCTTTGGTTGCCCATACTGGGCACAGCAATCTCCCGGCTGTGGGGACCTCTCCCCCTCCAACTCCAGGAGTTGTCACCTTGTTCAGTGATTTCCAGGGGTGCAGGGCCCAGGACTCCGGGATTAGCCCAGAGACATTATTTGTGGGTTGCCAGGGGTCGCAGCTCTGACCCCTGATGTCTCCCTTGCTACCCCTGTGGTCTACCTTGCTAACCCTGATAAAAAGAAATATATATATATATATATGCATATATATATATATATATATATATATACATATATATATATATATATATATATATATATATATATATATATATTTATTTATTGTTCAATGGAAACGCCTGGGCTGTGGCTTCGCCATGTGGCTCTTTAGTTTCTTTCTTGTTCAGGCCTCTTAAAAAAAACAGAGGGTTCCACAAGTGTAACACTTTCAGCAGTGACCCTCATTAAGAAAAAATAGGAATAACAAATAATTTGTTTTGCTGGAATTCTATGCAATAATTGCTAGACTCCTTAAAGGTTTATTTCAGGCACACTTCCAGTGGTGAGTTACTGATCTAGTTTATTCTTAAACACCTCAAATTCAGAATGCAGACAAAAACGTCCAAAAAGCATTTAGAATACAATAAGCATCCATTTCGGGCCTATGTATTTTTTTTTATCACAAGTTGCAGTTATAGCTTGTTTTTTTCTGCTGTTGTCTCTGTTACGATCATCACAAGACATTCCATCTCGGTGTCCTCAGTGACTTGACAAAATTCTTGTGCCTAAAAGCTTGTGTACAGTATAGAGATTTTTGACTGTGGCACATCAAGTAGCACTTGATTTCATTGTGCCACAATTAATGCTTTAGCATGCTGTTCAGGATGTTTGTTTGCATGTAGGAGGTAACGAGTGGCCAGAGTACGGGATGCTGTGTGATTGCGCTGCTTTCCATGCGCTACTCTAAATTCTTCGATACACAATTATGAATCCTCTGAATGGTATTTATTTTTCCAAACTCTGAAGCCTGAAAAGTAGATCCACGCAGGCATGACATGTGGCCAACTTTTCACCGGACCTGCAGATGAACTTGCCTGTTGTTAACTTTCAGTTACCATTGTAATGGTATCCACTACAGAGTCTAATTTGCTTTCTGACTTTGAGAACATTCAAACATATCATTGCTCATTTTACTATAGCTGGTAAGATAACTATAGCCGATAAGATAGCTCAATGGGTTGAGCGCTCACTGCTGTCATGTGTGTGTGTGATCTGCAGGTTACAGATTCAAATCCCGGCAAAGCCAACTCTTTCATCCTTCTGAGGTCGATAAATGAGTACCATCAAAGGTTGGGTGATATTGTATGTGTATTTGTTCTATATAAGGCACTTAAGCATAAGTGCTATATAATAACACATCATTATCATTTGGTCTTGGACGTCTGCTTGCATTCACAGTAATGTGGTAAAATGGGCCTATAGGCACTGATATTAACAATACATGTGGTGATCTGTTCTTGTATGGAATGTATATCACATTACAGTGACATCGTAACCATACTTTTTGTAGTGTACTTAGTAACAATGCTATGTGAGGCCACTTCCTGTTTTGTCAAGGGGTGAGGGGTCGTGTTCCATAGCTTCCCGTGATGTCATCACTTTGGGGTGGGGTCAAATGACATCACTTCCTGTGTCAAAGTCTGCTTCAGATGGCTCACTATCGGTCTCATAGGAGTCCCCTTCAATCTCTCCTGCTGAGCTGGGAGAGGGCTCCTTCTTTCTTGCTCTTGTTCTAAAGTCATTTTCTGTGCAGGTACGGCCTACCCTGGGAGGAAGCCACTGTGACTGTGGTGTGGACACAGAATCAGTGGCCCTGCTACCGGAATATCCAAGAAAACAGAGAAAAAGCCTCCAATCGCACAGAAAACCCTGGGTTGAGTTGGTGACGAGGAACTGGATACGGAATCCAGACGACAAGCAAGAAGATCCCTTCTGGAGCGTCAGAGCAGGACAGGTAAGCTAAGCTGTCTAAACGAAGGATATTTAACCAGTGGATCAGCAGGACAGATAACTAGCCACTTGAGCAGCGTCCTGAGAGCCAGACCACAGGAAAGAGTGGAACCAGGAAGCAAAGCAAGGGGAGACAGCAAGAAGCCAACCGAGCAGGGAAAGAGGTCCGGAGAGTGGGAGAGGGATCTGTGAGAGGGAGGCAAGGAGAGAGGGAGGGAGAGCACCGGACGAGACAGAGAGAGAGAGAAATACAGGAGAGACCGTGAGCAGGAACGAGAACCTGCTGCACAAAGGGAAGAGAGATTTGGTGTGTGTGAGAGAGAGAGAGAGAGAGAGAGAGCACCGGCGAACAGGAGGCAAATTATCCGGAGAGCCAGAGCAAAAGGAAAGCAGGCTGATGGGCCAAAAGAGGAAAACAGCACTTAAACCCAAAAGAAAGGCAGCATCGGCCATGTTGGAAACCACTAGAACCTGCAGGACGCAGCACAGAAAACGTGGTGGCATATCAATGGAGACAAAATTCTCCAACTGCTCCACAAGCGCCAATAAGCAGGGTGCATGACATCCTCCTCCACCACAGCAGGGGAGGCGTTGTTGGTCCTGTTGTCTCCACAGCTCCCCTGGTCTTCCTGCGCCTCACCGACGTGTAGCCGGAGCCGGGTTAAATCCCCCAGAGGGGGCATACTCCCATATGAACACTACGGGTGCCTCCAGTGGCCACCACCGTATCATGGTCGCATATCAAGATTATCCTAGGGAGGTGGGCAGCCACTCCACTGCCGGATTTCTTTGGCTTCCTATGCGGGTGATCACCTCCACCACTTTCCACAGGCGGGGAGTCACCACTCACCCCACCTAATCACAGCACTCAGGGGCTCCCAGCAGTTCTTGGCCCACCGAGGTCCACCAACTCACCCCTGTCGACGGAGTAATCTAAGGTGCGTCGGGGAGCTATTGCGGTCCCCCGCCGCTCTCCACCCTGCTCCCGCCTCAGCTGCAGCATTCTTGGTGTGTGAGTCAGCCACTCTACTCTGTTTTGGCCCTCAAGTGTATCATGCACCTAGGAAGGTGCTCAGCACAATTCAGTCGGCTCAGCAGGTGCCCAATGCTCGTGGGACACAAGTCCTTCATTTTGTGCCATTCACAGGTGCAGGGAAGTAGAAGGATTTTTTTCAGGATTTTGTGGTCACTGGTCAGAGCCTTTTCAGGCTGTGGCCATCTTGTAGCCACGCTGCTGTGCCCCCTCCAGGGCTGGCTTTAATTAACTGTTAAAGGAAACTGTGGCCCTTTGACAGTTGGTTCCCCAGCATGCATGCCCAATGAGCCATGCAAGCCCGTGGGCGTTTTGCTTTCCTAGACTTACACAGCCCACTGGTGAGCTGGCTGGGGAATTGCAGACCTAAATGGGCATAGGGGGCACTCCTGCTAATACCTGCAGATTTAAGTCCTCCTGAGTGGGTTGAAGGAGGTGCTTTGGCCGCATGCCTTCCGGAACCAGGAAGCTATCTCTGCTTCCTGGTGTCAGCTGTGCTGCGTTGGAGCAGGAGGACCATTGTGGCCAGTGGTGTACGGACCAGGGCTGCAGGTAAGACAAATCTGTGTGTTCCTATGTATGTATTATGCGTGTATGCAATAGTGTGCATCTCTAAGGGTGCCCTTGAATGAGAGAGTATATGAGAGAGTATATGTTTGTGTCGCATGTGGATGAGAGAGTGTATGTGGTGTGTGTACACAAGTGAATGAGAGAAATGAATGGCTGTGTGCATGTATACCGGGGAGAGTGTGCCTCTGATTGTGGTTGGGGGAGTGGCAGCCAAGGCATATATTTTATTAACAGTGCTGCCTTGCAATTTATACTGGGAAACAAAGGTAAAGCAAACATAGTAGGTGTCATTACATGTCTAGACTGGCCTAAATTGGTAACACCAGTCTGGCCATGTATTCTTACTATAGCATGGCATTTGTACTGGGAATCCAGAGTAAAGCAAACATGATAAGTATTACATGGCTAGACAAGCATATGTGGTTGGTGCCAGTCTGGGTATAATTTCATACCATGGCTTAGCATTTTGTACTCGGAATCAAGAGTGAAACAAACATGATAAATATTATTATATGGCTAGACTGGCCTATGTGGGTGGTGTCAGTCTGCATATATTGTTTTCCTGTGGCATGGCATTTTTTTACTAGGAGACAGGAGTAAAGAAAACATAATTGTTATTACGTGGCTACACTCGCTAACATGGTTGGTTCCAGGATGGATATATTTTCTTAATGTGGCATGGCATTTTATTACTGGGCCTCAAGAATAAAACAAACATAAGTGTCTTTATGTGGCTAGACTGTCATACATTGGTGGTGCTGATCTGGTCACCAGGAATCAAGGGTAAAGCAAACATAGGTGTTATTATGTGGATAGACTGGCCTACATTGGTGCAGCCAGTCTGGATATAGGTGTCTTACTGTAGCATGGCATTTTTGCTAACAAAGCCAACTGGAGTATGTTCTTAGGGGGGATACTTGAAAATGTTGGCAGAGCCAGCATAGAAATGTTTTCATATCATAGCATTACTGGCATTATATGCAAAGCAAACATGAGTATGTTTTTATTGAGAATATTGGCAAAAATTGATGCAGCCAGCAAAAACATGTATGGAGACAGCCAGCACGAAAATGTTTTTATGCTGGCATATATTGTGGGAAAGGCAGAATGTAAATTCATTGAAAATGCTCCTGTGCACTGATGGTGACTTGCATCTGTTTTGTTTTTCATGTGTTACCCTACAAACTGATTTCAACCTGTGTGGCTTTTTGATACATTTTTCACAAATAGTGTGCTGTAATTTGCACCATTTTAACCTGTTATTTTACATTTTTCTTGGGGAGATGAACCCTTGAATGATTCTTGTTTGGTTAATGCTCCATTGCTATTCTGAGCCGCTTGCGCATATTCGTAGGAAACATTTATGCCCATCCAATGAAAGAATTCACTGGCCACCACTGTTTAAGAGCTGAGTGTGCCTGGGCCTTGGTAAGAGTTTAATGTGTATCTGCTTTATCGATAACAGAATTTGTCATGCCCTTTTTAGAATGAGCCAGTGTCTGCACTCTCTCCAGAACAGAGTAAGCCTGGCAACAAGCCCAGGACTCCACAAGAGCTGAGAGAGTCTGATTTTTATCATGATCTGCATATAGAAATGATCTAAAGCCAAGTGTATCTGAATTTGCATACAGCTGTGGTTGGCCTAACCTCTGTTTAGGAATAATTTTGCCTTTGTGGTGGAGTCCAGGCTCTACCAAGAGCAGAATAAGCCTGAACCTTACTTTAATTAATGTCAAAGAATTATAACAGAGCATTTGGCTGTGCAGTATGTCTGACAGCAGTATTTCCGCCAGCACAGTATTGCTTTATTATTTTTTTCAAATATCACATACATCTTCTAAAACATAGCTTCTGCAGGCATGAATGGCCCCTGTATCTGATGATGCTCAATGTTTCAGATGGATAACCTTTGTGCTGTTACACATGCATTTTCTTGTTCTGCATCCTGTGTTGCAACTGCATCGCAAATGATTGAGAGTGACATTTAAATATATTTGTAGTTGCAGGCAGCGTAATGCTTTCTGGGCACTATGGGTCATAATGAGTGATTGTACAAACTGGCAGTACCCAGCATTTAGTCATCTCCCTCTCTCGCTCTTTCCCTCACTTTATCTCACCCCGTATCACTCTTTGTATCAGTCTCATTCTCTGTGAGTGAGAGTTGCATTGTCAGATGCATATTTCCTAGAGACACATGTGATTAATCCGATGGAGTCATCACTGTTTACCTGGAGGCGACCCTCTCCCATGTGGCCAGGGCACTGTAGCCGCTACCTGATCCTGACCCTGGGGGCAGCTGTATGAGGGAGGATCGCATGGGAGAAGATAGCCACTGGGGGGATGTCCTGACTCCACTAGATAAAGCACTGTATTCCCCACGTTCCCAAGAGGGAGACCCCCTGTTGCCCGATCCCCTAATGGCATATTGCCATACATCTGTTTCCCCTGTAAGGAAGAAACTTTTTTCCGATACTCTTTAGGCCAAACTCCCATCCATACCCTGAAGAGTAAAAGCTCCAAAAGATTCTCTTTCAGTTATAGTTGTCCTGCATGTAGAACTGATCTTCCATGTGGCGTGATTAAGAAAGACACTTTAATAATTATGCATCAGAAACAATTAATGGACTTTGATTCACACAACCACCTAAAGCTAGAGTTAAAATCCTTGGACTTCAATTCCCACAAACCCCCAAGTACTGAGACGAGGGGGAAGAAGGAATTGACACAGAGCAGCAAGCGTGGTGAACGTGCCTATCATTGGATGAAAGAACCTGAGAGAAGGAGCTCAGAAGAAAACGTGACATGTCCAGGCAAGGCAAACGGAGGCTGGAAGGACGCGCCGGTGTGCGGAAGCTGGAGGTGTGGGCCAGTGTGGCGAAGTGAAAGTGCTCGCCGACAGAGAAGAAGAAAAGAAAGGAGGTGTGAGCCCAGGAATGGTGTGGGGATGCCAGGAACCGCAAGAGGGTCCCTGGATATCCGGCAGCCAAGACAAGCAGTGTTGTCCTTACCGGGAGCCAGAGAGAAGCCAGCGTGCAGGAGCGGAGCCGCACGTGAGCCTGGAGAGATGTCGAAGCCGCCCAGAGTGGGAGACCAGTGGCAAAGGTGTGCCACGTAAGAGTGAGGAAGCCTGGAAATGCTACAGTGACCCGGTGAGTCGGCCAGAGCAGAGTGGGGACTTTCGGCAACTACACAAAAGAGAATTAAAACCTTGAGAAGGTACGAAAAGTGAAACGACAAGAAGGTTGTTTATGAATGAAAAGAGCAGAAGGTATTAGGAAAGAGCAGTTCAAAAATGATTGCTTGTCAAGTAGATATAGCAAGCCAGCAAGAAGAGTATATGCTACTTGACAATAAAGAGTGAGTTCAAGATAAGTCCTGGCAGGAGAGTATACCAGGCATTTTAAAGTGCAAGATAAAGAGATGTCCTGGCAGTAGAATATAGCAAGCTATGAACGTGCTAGATAAGAGAAGTCCTGGCAGGAGAGTAAACCAGGCATTTGAAAGTGCAAGAGAATTCCTGGCAGGAGAGTACACTAGGCAATTGTTAGTGCACGAGAAGTCCTGGTAAGAGAGTACACCAGGCAGTTGGAAGTGCATGAAGAGTCCTGGCAGGGGTGTATACCAAGCAAATTCCAAATCTACAAGAAGTGTCAAGCAGAAACTGTTGGTTAAAACAAAGAAGGAATTTGTGTTAAAAGAAGGAACATTTGTTACAGGAGAACTTACAATGTTGAACTGTGTTCTTGTAACAGGATTGTTGTGGGCCAAGGAAGGCATAAAGAAGTGTTAGACCCAAACACATTTGTGGTATCATTGAAGAATCCAGGGGAGGGGAATCGCCCTCTGGAATTAAGGTATTTTTCCATTTTGGAGAACATTTATGTTGGAGCCATTCTACTTTTATTTTAGAGCACTTTTTACAAGTACCAGGTTATAGACATTTCCTTGGCTATTTTGTTATTTTGTTTTAGTGTGAGTGTTAGGCTAGAATGTTTTGGACACAAGACAGCTTTTTGATTTATGACATCCTGACAGATCCCTAGTTTTTGGTTTTGTAAGTAGGGAATCTCCTCTTTAGAATAGGGTCAGAGAGGCATTTTCCCAACCCGTTGAAGTTGAATAAAAGTCTATAACCAAAAACATGACAACTTTGTGTTCGGCTTTCATTTCTGACCCTTCACACACACCAGCTGTTGCTGACAGCTGTGTGCCAAAGAACAAACACTGATAGCTTGAGGGTTGAGTTTTTTGCAAAGGCATCTATTTAAAAAAGGAAATTACTTGGATGTACTTTGTAAGGAACCTCTTTTTAAAAGTCTACAGTGTTTATTTGTAACGCTCACTTCCAGCATATATGTTAGTCATAATAAGGAGGTTACACTTGTTTCAATGAGAAAAACACATGATTGAAACCTGGAACAACCCATACATTATTTTCCGATTGGTTATCATTTCGACAGTCTGGTACACTCTGATTGTACTCTTTCGAAATGCCCATATGAGAAAGAAGAACGAGAGTTCGAGCCTATTTTGCATAATATCAAATAGCATTTTGGTAACTTAAGAATGACTACAGATGTGATGACTGGAAGGTTTAGAAAAATTATTAACCTCTGTCATTGCTCTGGGTAACCCTCGAGATCATCGTTCTTCACCTGCCAAGCCATTACAGAAAGGGGAAAGACCATATGCAAATCATGCTTGGTCCTACCTCAAAAGGGACCGTCCACCCCCAGCTGTTTGGCCACTAGACCAGAATCAACCCCAGACATGTTTTGGCCTAATTGGGCGTCATCATTGCTGTGTTGCTTGAGTCTCTGGGGCCAGCTGGCACGGGCCGCACTTCTGGGCATACCCGTCCCACTCTGGATGACTTCAGCAAAACAGAGGTTATGGCTGGAAGGTTTAGAATGAATCTTAACTTCTGGCATTGCTATGGGCAACCCTCCAGACCAACGTTCTTCACCTGCCAAGCCATTAAAGAAAAGGGAAAGACCATTAGCAAATCAGGCTTGGTCCCACCCCAAAAGGGAAGTCCAGCCCACACTGCTTGAGCGAGACCACAAGCAACCCCAGTGTTTCCAAGCAGAGGGGAGATGGCCTAGTAATGTGGGCTGGACTTCTCCCATTGCTGGCAGTAGCTGAATGATTTCAATGATTGGACTCATTTAGCAATGGCACAGACTGGCTAAAACGATGTCCTGGAAAGTTGCCCAGAGTAGTGCAAGCGGCTGAGATGTATTCATAACCTTCCAACCTTCCACCTAACACTTATTTGGTTATGGCATAAACCCATATATGCTTCAATCACTAAGTACAACATGTACACTGGGCTTGGTGTTCATTTCAGTTTTTATAACACTCCCCCTAACAACTCGAATATGCTGTGAGGAAAAATATGCTGCAACATCAGCTGCACGCGCCTGCGTGTACAACTCTGGCCATGTCTCCCGAAAGTAATGCTCATGTCCCAAATGAAGAGGTTAGGGGCCTGATTCACATACGTGTTTTATAATGGCACCAACTCAAGCGCTCTGTGAAGCAGGCTCTTAGAGGATTTAAAATCGTACGTTCGCAACTTGTTTAAAATGTGTTACTTTTCTACTAATATATATTAATGTATATATATATACCCATGCTTCCAATGGAATCGTTCAGTATCCAAGCAAACTGTGAGGCCAGAGAAGGGATGCGGCTGAAAGGGCCTCCCAATGACTGAGCTGTCAGCAGGTGCGGGATTCCTGCAGCCTGTCGGAGGTTGTGGTGCGAGAAGCATTTCATGAGAGGGTCGGAGTGTTCAACGGAATCAAAGACGTGAACACAGGTTACTGCGGCGCATTATCATCCCGATGACGCCCATTCTGTGCTCAAAGTATTAATCCCCTTTTTGTGCACAGCAACAATCCATACCCAGCATGTAAGAAAGGCGTATAATTTGCGTCTGCAGCTGACGTGTGTGGGGACTGCACATGAGCGCGGATCTAATGAGGCACCTCTGAAGTTGTCTGTGCTCAGGTCATTGTTTCTAGTGGGAGCAAGAGGAAGCTAGGAACATGGGCCGAAAGAATGTACGTTTTGAATTACGCGCTGACAAATTGGAAAAATCGATTGATCTGTCTGAGGCACTTCAAAAAGTTGAAAGGAGACTCATTTTCCCGCGCCCCAAACTTCACGCGAATGCAAATAAATATTGTGCTCGCCATCTGTGGGCTGCACGTCCCCTTCGAAGCTCCCAAAAGAAAAAGAAAAACCTTTAAATTAATAAAGCGCGACGCGGCAGCCATGTTCTCTGTGTGGACCAAGAGGGGAAGGGGTTGAAGGTCAAATTCAGAGTTATGAATAAATGTAGGCTGCTGTCTGGGGGAAACAATGGACTGAATAACTACAGAGCGCTAGGCAGACGGCTGGCTCCCTCATTATTCTACCAGACACAATAGCCCAGTGTGCAGCTAGCGAAATCAATATATTCTAAAGAAATGATTGTTAAAGCAGACCTCCGCTGCCTTTTCCCACATTTAGCCAACTTTCCCACAATTAGCTGGAACATCGTTTTTTTTTTAATCCACGCACTGAATAATAGGATAGTTCATGCACGGGATTAGGCAAACCTGAACAGATGTGCGAAATCTCAACACAACTATCAGGCCTGTGGAACGTTCCAAAATGTGCTTATGAAATAAACGTCAGGTTGAAACCAGCTCCTTTTCACTCCAGTTGTTCCTGTGGTATGGGCTTGCTTCGGATACGGTAGTTGGCACGATGCCACCAATTTGTCAATTTGCTTATGTCCGTGCATATGGACTCAATTGATGCCACCACACGTGTTGCCGCAGTCACAGCAGTAAATCAGGATCCTTAATACGCTCCATTCCCACATGGTGCTCTGGAGTGGTGAATTTTGTAAATGGATTGCCCATTCTTATCATTGAAATAGTTCGTTTCTGTGGTAAACCACGAGTGTGGAGGGAGAGAAAGAACCACTGACTTGGAGGTATGGCCATCAAAGGCTTTGATCCCTTATATTAGTTTGCAGAGCAAAGTGTTTGCAGCAAACGCAGCATATTTGCAATGCAAGGTCATTTCCAGGTATTAAATAATGTGTAGTTCAGCGCTTTCTCCCTGGCAGGACAGTAAGGGCCCGATTCATAGAAAAGGGTGCATTATTGTCTCTGAAAATGCTGCGTGCCGATAACGACGATGCGCGGCCCATCGTGCGCAATGAAACCTGCGCGCCACACGCGTTCATGGAATTACCTGCGCAGAACTTTTATATAGGATGCGGTTTTTATGGGTGATGATAGTAGACTGGTCGCTGTTAAGGGGACGCAAGAGTGGGACAAGCCCTTAATCCGAATCTCTGTCGTCCAAATACAGACTCATCAGATGTTCATAGGCGTGCATTGTATCAGGACAACGTACATTAGACCCTGCAATATAAATAACAGATTTTACTGTGACCATGGATGTTTGCTTATGTAGGTCCTCACAATGGAAAGGGAACTATGGATGGAAAAGTAGGCAAGGAGCATAAGGATTTTTATGGCATTTTAGATTTAAGGCAGATGGTGGCATCCAAACGAGAAACATTAGGGACATCATGTTCGAGTTGTCCGTAATTTGGCGGCGGAGAGCCGTTACGTTTGCACTGCAACGTAAACGGCTCCCCGCCAGCACATTTTCGTCATTTGCACTGCAGAGTGAAAATGTAAAGGGCCAAAGGTGGCGTACAAGCATGTACACTGCCTTTTGTCCTTCACATTTGCACTCCTCATTGCAAACTGAGTAAACCTGCCAGGCAGCATTTACTTTTGATTCCGAGCGGCACTCACAAATACAATGAAACCCTCCCCAACATGGGAGCATGTCGGGAAGGATTTAATTGTAATTGTACATGCTCCAGAATGTACAATGGATCCCTATGGGTCCCGCCTGCTTTATGCTGGTCCAGAAAGCAGGCGGACTCCATAGGGATCTCCAGGGACGTCATTTCACCAAAATGCCAGGGTTAGTGGACGTGACATCACACGACCCTTGACCCCCTGATGACATCACAGGAAGTGATGTCATTAGACCCCATCCCGAAGTGATATCGCGTGAAGCACTGGAACACGACCTTTCACCTGTTGACAAAACAGGAAGTGGCATCACATAGCATAGTACACTAAGACAAATATGGTTACGGTATCACTATAATGTGATGTACATTTCATACAAGAATGGATCGCCAAATGTATCATTAAGATCAATGTGTATAGGCCCATATTACCAAATTACTGTGAATGCAAGCAGAAGTCCATGACCAAATGATAATGATGTGTTATTATATAGCACTTACGCTTAAGCGCTTTACATAGAAGAAATATACATCCAACATCACCCAAACTGTGTTGGTACCCATTTATCGACCTCAGAAGGATGAAAGGCTGAGTTGAGGCGTTTAAGAACAAACAAAATCAGTGACTCACCCCCTGAAGTGTGCCTGAAATAAACCTTTAATGAGTCTAGCAATTATTGTATAGAATTCCGGAAAGACACATTATTTGGTATTCCTATTCTTTCTTATTTAGGGTCAGTGCTGAAAGTGTTAGACTTGTTGCACTCCTGTTCTTATTTTTCTTCTTTTTTTAAGGGGCCTGAAAAAGAAAGGTAGCCACTCCAGAATTAAAGAGCCACGTGGTGCTGGTCACAGCACAGGAGCTTGCATTGCAAAAAAAACCAAAAAAAAAAACCCCAAAAAAACTTTTTTTTTTAGAGGTCGCAAGGGAGACCATAGAGGTCGCACTTGCGGCCTATGGCGACCCCCAAATGGCGCCCCTGGGGATCTCCAGCATTTGAACGGCATGAAAATCCATGCTGGTGCAGATACTGCAGTAGTTGTACAATGAAGAGGAAGGGAGGAGGTGCAAACTCAAGTTGCATTCCGCCCCTCCTCTCCGCCATACAAATGATTGAATATGAGCCGTAACGTAAATGAATGTCGTAAAAGCCTTACGCAAGGGTTTTACGTCCCACATTTGAGTTCCATGCCCATAGAACATGAGCCCCCATATGTACTGATCGCCTGTCCATAACTCCTTGACCCAAATAGATGGGGTGTGGATGAGCGGACCACTGATTTAATGAGTAACAAGATACAACCTAAAACAATATTGGACCACTAACCATTTGTAACAACCTGGACTTGGATGGTAAGATCTAGAAGAAGTATGACCTGAAGATTCAAGGCAGTGGTTTAACTGACCAGTTTAATGAAGAGAATAGCAGAAGTAATAGAGGAATACAGGAAACGAAACTGGGAAAGGGGAAATCTTGAAGGTTACATCGAATGCATTTATAAAGAGTACAGCAAAGATATCTGTATCTCATTAGAGGCAGGGACACTGAAGCATAGAGAGCTGGCCACTACAGAGCACCAGTTCAAAGATTTGTTTTGTTTGTTTGTTTTGTTTATTATTTATAATGCGCAAACGTACCCGGGGGCATCGGGGCACAGCTTTTACAAGAATTTTCTAAGCTTAGTTACAGTATATAGGGAAAATAAACAATACAAGAGTAAGGTACATCAATATTATATACATGGCAACAGTGAAGTAAGCAGGCTGTTATATACATATAGGCAGGAGGTACACAAGTTAGCAGGTGTGCGGGTGGTGTTAGGCACTGCGTTGTCTTAATGGGTCGCCAATTTCAGCCAAGAGATTACCTTGGAGCGTAAATTCTGATAGGGGAGGTCCGCTCTGAGGTTAGGAGGCAGAGAGTTCCATAATGTGGCTGCTTTTACCTGAAAGCTGTTGCCCCCTATCGAGGCGCGTTTGTAGTGGGGAACAACTAAGCAGTCTTTATAAGCTGTTCTGGCGGGTCTTAAGGGAGCATGTCTGTGGAATCTGTTAATCAGGTAAGTTGGTGCAGCATTATTAAGAGACTTGTGGGTGAGTGATTCTGTTTTTAAGAGAATTTTATCTTTGGTGGAGAGCCAGTTGTTCTGTTGGCTGAGTTTTGTGATGTGTTCTCTTCTGGAAATACCCAGAGCAGCTCTGAGAGCGTTATTCTGGAGGGTTTGCAGTTTTGTGGTGGTGGCCTTGGAGGATCCCAGGTAAAGAGCATTGCAGTAATCAAAGCGAGACAATATGAGGGCTCTGGCAAGTGTCAGGCAGCTAAAGTCCAACAAGAAAGGTTTGGCTGTGCGGATTAATTTACATGTATAGGCCGTGGAAGATGCAAGGGAGCTCACTTGTTTTTTGAAGGAGAAGCTGGTATCCAGGTAGAATCCCAGTGTTTTGACCTCCTGACCGACTTTGATGTTCTTCCCGTCAATCATGAAGGAATTGTAGAGCAGGCCAAGTTTCTTTAGGCTGAAAGTGGTACCTAGGATGATAAGTTCTGTTTTATCATCATTCAGGCACAGTCCATGCTTGGCCATCCATGCCTGGATGATGATATACTGTCATACCTCAAAGAACCTGGCGGCTGTGGACTAAATGGAAGCTGCGTCCTCCATTACCGGTTCCTTCACGTACAACGAAGCGCAGAGTACGAGTCTAGTCTTTTTTACGCATTCCGACGCCCGTTTATAAGCCACTCACTTCCGGGGTCGGATGCGTTGCAACGAACAGTTTTCCTGATCGCCTGCGCTTCCGTACTCCTTGTACTCGCTCTTCAGAGTTTTGCCCTCTCTTTCTCGCCTCGTTTTTCCTCCCGTCCTTGCTCTTTGTATTTCCACCTTATCTCTTCGCCTCCGTCCCTTTTACCCTTCTCCTTCTACCTTCCGCTCCCTTCTTCCTCCTGTCCCGTCCTCCCGTCTGGTGTTCTTTTACTTCAGCCTTACCTTCTTTCATTTCCTCCTTCCAGTCTTACCTACGAGTTTACTTCCCGTGTATCGACCATTTTCTGTGTAACGGACTGCCTTGCCTTATCCCAGTGACTTTGTTGTTCTTCCTGTGCACCGACTCCTGCTTGCCTACGGACTGCCTGCCTTTTCCTGTACATTGTTGTGGCGATCCAAATCTACTACTGGACCTACTCAGGTTAATCCGGATATTCCGAGTTCACTCATCTCTTCAGTTGAAGCATTCCTTTCTGGGGTTTTTTATGCCGCCGGCTTTTTCCCCACAGTATTACGGCTGAGGAGGGTAGCCACAGTTCACCCATTGGGTGTCACTGTGGCGTCCTTTCACGGTCGTCCTTACCTGCAAAAAAAAAAGGGAAAGAATCGAACACAAGACAATCCGAAGCTTGCTTCACATCGAAAGATCAGAGGTGAGGAGGAAGGGGAGGACAGGGGATCAGACTCTTCACAAGCAGAGGAAGATATCTCTGACAGATTGCAACGCCAGCAAATCCCTATGGCTACTCCACAACAGGTGCAGGAGCTAGTGGCAGCTGTCCAGAACTTGAACTTAGAAGTTCAAAATCTTAAGGGCGCTAATGCCGCCTTACAGCAGAGGGTGGCGGAACGGGACCCACCTACCTCGGATCTTCCTCCCTTACCCTTAGTCTCGGGGAAGTTTGAAGGGACGCCCAAGAATTTGAAGGAGTTCTTGGATGCTTGTAACTTACATTTTTCATTCCGTTCCCATGCATTTTCTTCTGGACACGCTAAGGTCGGATTCATGATTACTCACATGTCAGGCAATGCTCTGGCCTGGGCTACCCCGCTGGTCAACAGAGCAGATCCCGTGTTACAAGACTATGAAGCATTCAAGACATTGATGAAGCAGACCTTCCTACGTACTGAGAGTACGTATTTGGCCTCGGAGGACCTGTTGGACATTAGACAAGGGAACTCCGACTTAATGTCCTACATCACGTTGTTTAAACAAATAAACAATTAAACAAAGTTGATGGGGATGGAACCAGTGGTGAAGGAGGCATTAATCAATTTTGTGATGAAAGGGGAGAGATCACGGGCTGCGTCTTTAATGAGCTGTGAAGGGCACAGATCTCCTCGGTAGTTAGAGGGTTTCAAAGACAGGATAATTTTATGAACTTCAAGTGTGTTTGTGTTAACTTTGGAGAACTGGAAACAGGTC
The DNA here is from genome assembly GCF_040938575.1 of Ambystoma mexicanum. NCBI lineage: Eukaryota > Metazoa > Chordata > Amphibia > Caudata > Ambystomatidae > Ambystoma > Ambystoma mexicanum. The sequence goes on along the minus strand of NC_090928.1, from coordinate 386,213,931 downwards.
AGATCTGTAGGCATGGGCTTGCCTGGAGTTTTAGTTTGGAGGGTGTCGTTCAGGGAGGCTCTTTTGCTGGAGATTTTGCTTTGATAGTCGTGATCTTATGTGCTAAGGCGTTTTGAATTTCAGAGCACCAGTTTTTGTCTTTTGTGCAGGTGTCAATGGGTACTATAGGGGTTTCTATTTCTTTAAGGATAGTGAAGCGTTCTTTCGTGTTAGATTTAGCTTCGGATATGCGGGAGTCAAAGGAGGCTCGTTTGGTTAGGTAGATTTCTTTTTTGTAAAGTGCAGCAAGTTTGGAAAGTTTGAGTTTGTTTGGGACTGAAGGTTTTTTTTTCCATATGGCCTCGCAGTTTCTTTTTTGCTGCCTTAGATTTTTAAGGAATGGTGTGTACCATTTGTTGAGGTGCGCATTTGGTTTACTGGATATAAGTTTGAGGGGGGCGATACGGTCCAGCGAGGAGGCCAGAATCTTGTTATATTTTTCGACCATGGACTCTGGGTCCAGGTGTCAGAGAGTGAGTTAAGTGTGGGGAGAAGGTTAGGGATGAGTCTTTCTGCTGTCATGTTCTTTTTATTCCTTGTAAGGGTGGGTGGGGCCTTGAAGGTCGGCGGGGGTGGAGGCCTGTCAGTGGAGAGCATGAATGATACCAGGTGGTGGTCAGTCCAAGCTAGGGGTGAGATATTTGTGATGTACGCTAGGCAATTGGAGTCGGCTACCCAATCGAGTCTTCTCCGTTTCACATGCGTGGGCACCGTGCATCTCTGCGCGAAGCCTAATTCAGTAAGAGTGTTCACTATAGTGCTAGCGTGATGATCTTCCGGGTCGTTGTATCCCAGATTAAAGTCTCCCAGGGCGAGAGCTTGAGTGGAGCTTTTGAGGTTACTGGATAGAATGGAGTTGAGGTCTTCATCGAAGGTGCCGATGGGGCCTGGCGGGCGTTAGATTAGGAAGATATTGAGGGTTTGGGTGTTAGTGAGCGGAATTTTAACTACTAATGTTTCACATGATGGTACGTCAGTGGGGGTGGTAAGTCTCATAGTTTCATAAACCCACGGCCCACATTACGCCCCGAGGTCAAAACAAAGGCAAGGTGGTTGCAGGGGTTGTGGGAGGAACGTCTCTGAGTCGCTGTCACCTTTGTCCCCAGTGCAGATGTACGTGGTGTGGGGGTAAAAGGTGTACAGGAGGCAGAACCAAAGGAAGACTACGCTTCCCAGCAGCCCCGGGCCTAAAACTACAGCTCAGGCAGCCCAGGAACGCCCAGGACAACGCCCGACGCAACGCGCATGCGCGAGGGAGCTACCGCGCATGTGCGATCCCGGAAAGTTTGTCCGTGCTCGACTCTGCTGCCGAGAGGACGCATCTGACGGAGCTCCAGCGAAGCTTCTCGCGGGGCCGCCCTCGCTGCCGGATACATCTTCAGGCCCCGCGATGCCAAAGATAAGTACACTGCCTTCCTTTTAAAGCTAGCCAGAGGGAAATTAAAACTGGAAAGAGACTCCGCTTACCAGCGACATTTAGGAAGTCTTTATAAACTTCGGGGCAGAAACGCGAATGTTCGCGAACTAACTATTAACCCACTAAATCTGCATGTGATGTGCATTCGCCAGTTGCGGGTGCAAACGTAACGTTAAGCTCGCCTGTTGCGGGCCATTCAATGCCATATTCGCTGTTGCGAGTACTTGTGAAATGCCAAAAGGCGTGAGAGGGCAAACCTAACTTTCTCCTTTTTTGTCAGGAGTTTACCGCCACCTTCAGCGATCTGATTTTGCAACACACAGTCTGCAGAGCCGGCGGGCGGAAGAAGCGCACTGGAAAACTAGAGCTAAGTGCATTAACGTGATCAAAGAATTGTGTTTGAATTTATGTTTTAGATCTTGTGGTGATATGTAAAAGCGGCAAACACTAATGTCAAGTTGAAGCTGAATATTGAAGCCAGACTAGAATATTGTGTCAATAGAAGCCCAAGGTTGGAGCAAACTTTGTGAACGAGGCAAACAGAGTGTTGGGTTCCAGTCTGAGGGGTAATGCATGCATGAGATAAGAATGCATGACTGAATGAATGCCAAAACGTTAAAAAGCAACTACCAAAGCGGAAAATAGTTCAGAGTCAGAAGGTCAGAGTCAGGAAGCATCTCAACCCCAAAAAACCCCTTCCCTATCCATAACCTCTCCCTAACCCTCAATCCGGTTACCCTACAACCCCGAAACCCATGGATCCTAACCCTCTTTCCCCGTGGGGGTCGCGGTGACCTGTGTTTAAACTAATCCAAGCGCCAAGACCGTCAAGGGGAGGTAGGAGTTCTTGCTACTTCTGCGTTGGGACGGACTTCGCCTTGACACATAGTAAGACTGCACTTGTGGATGATGGCGATCGCCACTCCTCTGGAGAGGAGGCAGTCTTGTCTTAAGATAGAGTAGTTATCTGGGACTGCCAGCATGAGCATTGGGCCTGCTGCTGGGTGTAACCAAGTCTCGGTAATGGCAAGGAGGTCGAGGTCTTCTGAAAGGATTAGGTCTGCAATTTCTGTGGCATGTGCTACTAACAATCTGGCATTGATCAAGGCTCCCTTGATTTTGGGGCTGTCTATATTTTTGGAGGTAGTAGTTAGGTTTTTAGAGGTAGTAGAATGTCGCTTGTCCTGAGTGTGTGCAGGAGTACCCTGGTTGGGGGGATTATGAAGTGTTGTGGGGTAGGGGTTTTGTGGGGAGTTGGTGGTTTGTGTGGAGGAGTTGGGTCGGGGCAGCAATGTTCTAGAATTCAGAGTGGTAGGCGATGAGCGGGCAAGTGGCTCGTAGATTTTAGCTAGTCTGGCTCTGAGTCCTAAATTCCTCTCTATGGTGGTGCGAGGGAGACTAGTAGGTAGCAATAGCTGCGGAGCGTTTCAATGAAGGAATGGTGCTTGGTTGTTAAGTCTGGTAGCGGCTTGCGTGTTAGGTAGGTGTAGAGCCATCTTAGACGGTAATGCAGTGTAGAGGTTGAGCAGGAGGTAGGCAAGCAAGTTAATAATGAGTAGACACATACTGAGTGGTAAGGTCTATGAGGTAGTTGGAGTACTGGAAACAAGTGTAAGCAACTAGATTCAAGATTTGAAGAGAAGGTTCTCTGTAACATCAGATAAACCAGGCTTGGTGGATCTATTAGATGGAAAAAGAAGAACTTTGATAAAATAGTGGCAACAGAAAATGAATATATGGGCATGAATGCGTTAGCCAGAAGATACAGAGATGCAGAGAGTCTATAGCCGGCACTCCACAATCAATGCTATTTGCCAGTATTATGGTGGTGCCAAAGCCCAACAATGAGACAAACAATTTGGGGTCTTATAGACCGGCATCTCTCATAAACATGAACACGAATGGACCGATAACGCTCATGAATATGGAGGCCAAGGTAGAAGCAAACGTTTTTGCCAATCGTATCCTACCACAACTAAATAAGCGTAAACATGCAAATCAAGCAAATTTCTTCCAGGACTCTCTAACAGCCACTAATATGAGAAGGTTTTTGAATGTGGTGATGAGAGTTGAGAGCTCTGTGGAGGAGACTTTGGTGGCCCTGGACGCAGAGAAAGCATTTGACTTGGTGTCCTGGGCTTACCGAAAAAGAGTGCTAGCCTTAGCAGGAGCCAGGCTATATATGCTTTAGATGATAGGGTTACTCAATAAGTCCCTAAAAGCAAGAGTGAGTGTTAATGGGAAAATGTCAACATGGTTCCCCCTAAGTAGAGGAGAAGATAGGGGTGCCCGCTGTCCCCTCTGCTTTTTGGCATAGATATGAACCCACTGTTGATAAAGCTGCAACAGTAAAAGGCAGCCATGAACATTAGGGTGAAAGGAATAGTCCATGGTGTCCACCTCAATAGAAAAGAGGGGGGCTAATTGGATGAGGCTGGTGGTACTACTCAGGAATATCCCAGTGTGCATTGGTGACAAGAGAACAAAACACTTATGGGAAAAGGCTGGTCAAGGAGAGAAGTACAAAGAAATTAATCAGAACAGAAAGATTTTGATACGTTTCGGAAAGATGAGGTGATCTTCTATATTACTTTGGAGCCCGAACAGCTCCTGACCTGCCAAAAGCTCTAGTCTGGCGGATGGGTAAAACAATCATGATGTACTTGAAAGAAAGTATTAGCGGGTAGCAGAAGGTATGCCATTTTAAATGTTCCTTTAAGAAGAGAGGATATGTTCCAGAAAATGTGCCATGCATAATAGTTAGAATATCTGACTTTAATGGGGAGCCAGTGAAGTGCTTTATGAATGGGCAGAATATGGAGGCCTTTTTTTATAAATTCATGACAATGCAAGCTGCTGAATTTTGTAGCATCTGAAGACAGTAGATGCAAGCTTCAGTAGCATATGCGTAGAGAGGGGTGCAATCGTCCACTCTAGCACCCACAATTTCCCTAGCCTCCATGGCACAATGAAACTCTGAAAATAGTGGCCTAATCTGCCGAAGAAGCATCAATTGACATTTGTTTTACGCAACGTTTGAGTTATTTTGGAAGACATAGAAAGTGCTGAATAAGAGGATTGTGGGCTAGGCAGTATAACCTCGGTCTTATCTTTATTTAAGCCTAGCCAATTTTCAAACATCCTGGATTCTATGCGCTGGAAAACATGTTGGATCTTGCTGTAATTGGTCTGGGGATCCTTTCCCTGTTTAAAGACAGTGGGCCTCATCATGAGTTGGGCAGTAAGCGGGTGCTATTTCCGCTGGGCCTCATGGCGCAAATAGCACCGCATCACAAGTATGCAAGCAAGCGCACTAGCGCCCATCGGTATTGTTAAGTATTCAAATCGGGCATCACACACTAGACCAGGACTCTTGCTATATTTCCTAAGAATTCAGTTTGAGCTGGCACCCAACCCGTCTCACACCCCCTTTTACAATACCCCAGGCCACAATGGACCATGAACCAGGCTGGTGGGTGGTAATACAGTATTTATTTATTTTAAAATTCAAATAAAATCACACAAATTTAATATTGGGCAGCAATCACCAATGTGGTGATAATAACACTGTGAAATGATAGAATACACTTAGTTTGACCTTCTAATATAACATACACGAAGCACAAGTGAATGCGAGCAAAATTGCTTTTTGGGCAGATAGTACCCCAGTTAAGCACTACTGCCTCAAACCCCTATTAACTGAATTTTTGGTGGATAGAAAGGAGTAGCAAGGAGTAGCAAGGAGTTGCAAGGATTTTGGTGTACGAGGCAGCAAACAGAATTAAAATCCAACCTTCCCCCACGAAATGGGAGGCGGATTTAAAAACCTTTGCAATTGCACAAAATAGCACTTGGAATTAACAAATATTTGTTTTACATGTGCGGTTGAATGAATGAGGCAGCAATGAGTATCACAGTATCATAGATGCAAGAACGCGAACAAACTACAAAGCAATGTCCTAACAACAGGCATACAGTTCAGAAAATCAACTTGGGAAGGAAGACACAGTGCAGCCAAATCACACGTGGAGAAAATGCATTTTCTTACTTTCACAGGTTTAAATGTCAAAACGGTTTGAAAAATGGGCAGAATAGACAAAATCGGAATGCAGTTTTTATGCTGAATGACAGATGCACATCACAGGGATAATATGAAAGTAAAAGAGTGATTCTAAATTAATGACAGGATGAGATTCTCAATGGGAAAGGAAATTCGTTTTTAAAAAATAACAGATGACAGAGAAAATCGGTTTGGAAAGGAAAGGACAAGTTTCACTTAAACTAGATTTTAGTGGCTAGAAAAGAGAAACGCCACCCGTGAATAGGAAGTTTAAGCTGCAGTTTTAACCCCTTCACACAGTGTGCCTCTTTTAGGGAGAATTCATTTATTTAATCAAAATATTACTAAGGACTTACACCAGGACAGAAATGAGTGGAAGAATTGCACTAACACTTGGAAATCAATGAACAGGATACACAGAGGTTTCTGATAGTTTTCAGGATTCCTGCTAAGGCAGTTATGGGATTTCTATGGGATTGGACCTAATACAATGTAACAGAGCAAGGGATGCAGTTTGTGGTTGTTGGTGAAGGGAAATACTCACGACAAGCACTTGAATGGGGTATTTTGGACAGCGGACTGGGTTCCTGGACAGCGAGGCAATATCTGGTTACTGGTCACAGCGGCGTCCTCTTCTAGAAGAAAACAGCTGGGCAAAGGTCTGGTCACAGCACAACAGCACCTCAGCTGGATAGAGCGGGTAGCAGGGCAAGCAGGCAGCACTGGATAATCCCAATGAGGATTCAGCCACCTTTCCCCTTTCTCCCTGAGTTATTGAGATTTTTAGTGGGGTTTTTCTGGATCAATGTCCTGCCTAGATCGGGTCAGCTGTGCTCTGGCCTGGCAGTGGAATCGGAATCTTGTAGAGTGAATATGGAATATCTGGATGTGAAGGAGCTGGAAAATTCAGAAGAGAGTGTCCTTTGTCTCGCTGAGATTCCACCTTACATAAGGAGGATGACATCACAGGAGTATACTAGGGGAGCAGGCTTTGGCTGGACATGCCACTAACAACTGGATTGGTCAGGGGTGGCAGTCACCACCTTCCTGTCAGCTGGTTGGACTTCAGGGACATGACATCAGTTTCTATGGTGTGTGTTTACAATGCCCATGGCCCTTCCAGTCATTTTCGCCAAAAATCAGTTATGACATAAATTGCACATTTTTACAGTTGTGGCGCGTTTTCAAATCACATAGGCACATTCCATATTTTACACTGATCATGGCACTCCAACTCACAAGTTGTTATGAGGTGGTTTAGACCTTCTAATAATCTTTCGCAATTATCGGTGGAAAATATTTTGCCTAAAATTCTACAATTATGTATATGTGTACCTGTTATCACAGAGCATGTTTGCATTAAATTTCATTATACCATGTACACTTTTCCCATGATTTACATTTTCTTGCCATTTGCATCCCATGCATGCTAGGGAAAGCCACAATGGGCCCCATTACGAGGTTGCCGGTCCGGGAACAACGGTACCGGTATGCTTGACGATACCCTTGTTACTGGACCGGCAAATTCCGAATTGTGCTCGCGGGTGCCTTTCATTCCACCAGGTCTGCCCTGGTGGAATGAAAGGCACCCGCGAGCTCAGCAAGCCTGTAGCACCGCTCCAGGCATCCCCATTCCCATTGAGCCCTATAGGGCTGAAATGGGAATGGGAATATACCGGCACCCACGAAAGGGCAATTACCGGGTCCGGCGGGGCTGGAATAGCCCAGTAATTGCCCATTCGTAGGTTCCGGATTTTCAAGCGAGTATGGAGGTAGCCTTGCCGGTAAAACCAGCAAGGCTACCTCCAACCTTGTAATGAGGCCCAATGTCTTGTTTTGATGCCACAAAAATTACATTTAAACTGTTAAACGTTCGCATTCCTGCGTTTTCCGGTTGCAGAAATAAGAGTGTTAAAGTTTATGAAATAAGAACAGTCTTTTGCCCCAGATGGGCTGGGTTTGTCTTTCAAATAAGGGCATTTTATTCAAACCCACAGCCAACTGTCAGGCACTAGCCTTGTGTTGCCATGGATTTGTCTTTGAAGCTCTCCAGTTTGAGTGGAGGGGAGGTGCTACCAGAAAGTCACACCTATGTGTCCCAGAAATCCATTGTCCAAGGCTGGAGCACTGCCGCAATGTCTGATGAGGGTGCAAGATGCTTCACATTTGCCTATTCATATGCCCCAGATGCTGGTCCACTTGGGGGAGATGGATCCTGTAGTCAGGAAAGGCAGGGCCCTATGAAGCAAGGACCTTTCAAACCTGTTTCTTGTTGGCTTCACAGCAAATCTTTATTTTATTTTAATTTTTTTCTGAACCAGAAAGCAAGACTGTTGGAATTAAATATCCTATATATGTTTTAAAACAAACCCCCATCACATTTCTATGCAAGGACAGGGTCGTAATTCAACAGTTTCACTTTCAAACCGACATTATCTTATTTGTTAAAAGCACCATTTTACACATGGTTAAATTTCCTCCAATGTCACTTTACACAATGCGTTTTTCTCTCGCATCTGTGTTTTGAGGATTTCCATGGCCCTAGTCATTTCTACCACACAGGAGTCTGTCCCATGCAAGAGTCCAATGAAACTGACATGAGCTAGGAGGGACAGAGAGCTTTTTATGAAGGGTTCATCTGTGTCATTTTGTTGCAACAAGGAAAGTGTTTTGCGTATGACTTGGGGTGAAGTTCTTTGCTATTTCACAGATTTTGCCTGACACAAGATGCCATTCACTGAGGAATACCCTAATTTGCAAATGAAGAACTTACTGGCAGCAATTCTCAAGGTGTTCGATGTTTCCTAGTGCCTCATATGTGTCTGGTGAAATAGCGCAGCCATCATTTTTGTGCCTGCAAAACGCAGTTTTGATGCAAAGCAATAGGGCTCAATGGAGCCAGCGCAGCCATTCTGCTGGTACTGCTGAATTGCAGCTTGGGGATGGAGGGGAATTCTGCTGGGTTGGTAAATGTACCCCACAAATCCCCCCCCCGACTCTCCCGAGACTTCTTGTTGAGGGAGAGTAGGGCAAAGTGGGGTTCATCAGGCAAAGTTCTTTTTTCCATCAGCGAGCGGTACACCACGATCCTCCCTCTGTCTTTCATTGGAGTGTGGAGCGACACCCCCTTTTCTTCCTTCCCTTTGTCTTTCGTTGGAGTGTGGAGCGACACCCCCTTTCCGGGTCCCTGGGAAGTCCTCCTTTGTCTACAGAATTGGTACTAACTAGTAGATAGATAAAGACAGATTACAAAACTTTTCCACTTACTCTCTTCCTTGAAGATTGACATCAGTGGGACAAACAGACATTACATTCATTACAGTACTTGCACCATATCAGCAATAATTCCTTAACAAGGCAAAGATAACTATCAACATTTACGCCATGTTTTGTGATCCCTTTTTGCAATGGTAGTGAAGAAAAGTACTCCCTGTTAGATAGATATACCTATGTACCTACCTATTCCCTTCTGCTTTTTCTTTCTCTGGCTTCTTATTCTCCAGGGGTCTCCTCTATTTGACCTTTCTTGGGCTCCTCAATCAGCTGCAAAGGGTGCTTGGGGTGACAACTTTTGAACTGATTAATGTGGAACCATTTCTCTTCTGAAAGCTCTCCTTTGGAGATGCGGATTCTGTAGGCAACAGGTGAAATTTCATCTACAATTTCAAAAGGCCTGCGCCAGTAGGGGAGACATTTCAGCTCCTTGGTCTGGTTCCTTTGGAAATTGTACAAGTAGACCCTGTCTCCTACTTGGTATTCCTTTTTGGTTGTTTTTAAGTCATATTGAGTCTTCATCCCCTCTGCTGATTTTTCCAGATTCCGCTGAGCGTATGCAAAAGCATGCTGAAGGTGTTTTCTTAGATTTTCAACATATTATTGTGTTGTGGAGGCATTTATCAGTATCTGCTCCAGTGTTCTATAGAGCAGATGCTGAGGTAGCACCATCCTTCGTCCAGTCATTAGCTCAAATGGAGACATTATGGCCGCAGAAGATGGTGTAGATCTGATGGACATCAGGACAATCTGCCACACATTTTTTTAGAATGCTCACAATTGTTTTATTGTGCCTCTCAACTCCCCCACTAGAGGACAGCGGTATGCAATATGAAGTTTCCTTTTTACCCCAAGTATCTCCCACATCTTTGTCCTCACTTCGCTGGTGAAGTGACTTCCTCGGTCTGACACAATCCTTTGGGGTAGGCCAAAACGCGAGAAAATGTGGTTGGTTATCAGGGCAGCTGCTGTTTCTGCCTTGCAATTTGGGGCTGGGAGACATTCGACCCATTTGGTAAACAAGCATGTTACGGTTAACATGTACTTGTTCCCCCTAGAGGAGCTAATTACAGGCCCGATGAAATCTACGTGTAAATCTGACCAAGGCAGTGTCATCCCCATCTTCTGGAGGGGAGCTTGATGTGTGAGTGAACTTGGTTGAAATTGTGTACACACAAGACACCCCTTCAAATATTGGTTGAGGTCCTGCCCCATGTGTGGCCAGTATGCAACCTCCTGCAAGATTTCTAGAGTAGTATGAAACCCCCGATGACCGGCTGTGGCTGCTTAATGGGTGTGACTTAGCATCAGGCTTCAGAATGAGGTAGGTACCACCCACTGGTCGCATCCAGAGATGGATCTCCTTACCAACAAACCGTCTTGGATTCGGAATATTTTGGGACACTTCATCAACACCCTGAGGTCCTCTTTCCCAGTGTAATCGGTTTCCGTCAGAGGAAAGTTCTCATGGTCCTCAATGTTTCGATAACATTTGCCAATTACCGGATCCCCTTTTTGTGTGGTAATTAAATCAGCATCTGGGGTCTTCTTACTCCACTGGGCAGTTGAGAGTTCATTGTGAGCATTTGTCTGGGACCTAGTCACAGCAGTAACCTGGATTCCCCCAACAGGGACTCGATGTCAAGGAGATCCCTTTGGATGGCTCCAGTTTTGGCCAGCTGATTGGTTAGGTCATTTCCAGTTTTGTCTGGCCCCTCTATTCTGGAGTGACCCGTAATCTTTTTCCAATAGATGGTCATCCCAATTAGAGGTGACCAGATCATCAATATTTTGCATTAGCTTGCCATGTTTAAGTGGTTTGTTATTAGCAGACAGCATGCCTCTGGTTTTCCAATTGACCAGGTGCTCCACGAACCCGTTCCGGACATAATCTGAATCAGTGATTATGACCAGTTCGTTGGTGTAGGACGGCAGTGAGGATGGCCTAATGAACTGCCATCAACTCTGCCACATGACTACTGCGGGAACCGATTTTGTACCCAGTGGAGGGTTCCGGGGCAGCATTCACCCAGGCATTCCCAACGCTGGCCACCAGTTCCTTTTACCTGTTGTTGTCAAGCTGGTAGGAGCACCCATCCACATAAACTGTGGGCATTCCCTCACACTTGTCTTCTTCATAGACTTTGTGCGGGGAATTCAGGTACGCCTCCAAGTTGTCCTGGGTTTTGAGACTTTTGTCCTCGAAACAGTTTTCTCTGGCACAATCAAGCAAGTCAGCCAGACCTCGTGCGAGGGGACTGTTCTTGTTTTGGCCATATCTGACCTCCACAGGAAAGCCTTGCATGGACAGAATCCAGGAAGTAATTCTGGAATTACTCACATTTCCTGGCCGGATTCTGTCACTTTAGAGGTATTGCAACAGCTGGTGTGGAGTCTCCCCTATGATGTGTTCCCCCTGGAAGAACGAGCGGTAATTTTTCAATGCCCACACCGTTGCCAGCAGTGCCTTCTCACAATTGTTGAATTTTTCCTCCACAGAGAATAAAGTCTTGCTTGCATAGGAAATGACTTTATTGACCTTGTCATGCTTTTGATATAATACTGCTGTCACGCATGTATTCGAGAACCCTTTCTCCAAGAAGAACTCCTTGTTTTTGACAGGATAAGCTAGACAAGGCGCTTGTGAGAGACTTCTTTTGAGTTGTTTTACTGCCCCGGCTTGTTCTGGACCCACTCCCACTTGACCCCCCCCTTCAACAGATGGATCAGGGGTCTTGTGACCTCTGCGTAATCCTCAATGAACATCCTACTGTAATTAGTCAGTCCAAGGAGGCTTCTTAGCTCACGCAGAGTTGTAGGGTCTTTGAGTTTTAGTAGTGCTTCCACTTTCTTCTTCTAGGGACAGAGACCCTCAGGAGTTATTTCATGTCCCAAGAAGATGACACAGGTCCTGCACCACTGTGCATTCTGGAAGAACAGTTTCGCTCCGGGATACCCTCAAATGGGTCAGAACATAATGGATTTCCGCTATGTGTTCCTCCACAGTTGAGCTTTATATCAGAACATCATCCACATAGGCCAGGTTACCCCTTTCACCCAAGGTGGGCATGGCCTTATGTAAGAAGATGTTGAATTTGTTGCTGGAGTTTATGTATCCAAAGGGAGTCTGGGTCTATGTGTACTGCTGCCCCCCGAAGGTAAAGGCCAGCTTGTATTGGTCCTCCCTACTGACGGGCACAGTCCAGTATCCATTTGTCAGGTCAATAGCGGTATATACCTTTGACACCTGGATCTGGTCTAGCCCATGGTCAATGTAAGGGAGAGGCCAAAGGGACATGTGGACCCATTTGTTCAGCTCCCTAAGGTCTGTGCAAAGTCTCCATTGGCCATTTGGTTTTAAATCCCCAGCACTGGATTATTAAAGTTGCTGTGGACTGGACGAATTATCCCACGGGACTCAAGGTTTTTGATAATTTCTGTCAGTGACTCCATAGATGCAAGAGGCAAGCGTTATTGCTTCACAAATACTGGAGTCATTCTAGGGTCTGTGGGAATTGTGGTGGTATGTATCTCGGTGTGCCTGCAGTCGAACGAGTCCACAGAAAAGATATCTTAGAAATCTAAGAAAACCTGTTTCAACTTCTGCCTTTGCTCCTCAGTCTCACAGGCATCAGCGAGGTTGACCCGCTCTTCAACCATTTGCCTGAAGCCTGGAAAGACTTCGGGTTTTGCTATCTCAGCGGCCTTCTCCAGCTGGGTGGAGAGGACTCTGGTTAGTGTATTGACCTGGACAGAGGGTTTCAGGTAGGAGAGGCAGTCATTGTGGACCTGGAATATCACCTCATCCTGCCTGATGTCAGAGGTCACCTCTTCCTCTGCGTAAGGGCAGGAAGAGTACACCAGGAAATTCCGCCCTTGCCAGGTGAAGATCCTTTCTGGTGGTATGTCATTGTCACTCTCATTGTCAAAGCAGTCCTGGGGAATTTGTCCTATCAGTTTGTTTCCTAGATCCATGGAAAAATGTCAGTCATCACCCACCATTCCAATAATGGTGCCTGCGCCCAGCGTGATACTGCTAGGGTCGCCGTTATCCATCAATATTGGAATGGTGTTGTGTTCTACATTGACTAATGGTACTGGGTATAACCTCAAATCCTGCTGTTGGTGATGGGCATTAAGATGTACATAGGCATCAGAAATGTTCAGTTTCTGTCCTCTTTTAATTTTTTATTCCAGTGGGAATTGTCAGGTCCGTCCTGGGATGGTGACCTCCTCTCCAACTTGAACTTCAACCGCATACGGCAGCAATTGGGCTGACCAAAATGCTTTTTCAGAAACATCAAAGCCCATGGGATTGCCCCATAGTCGATAATTTATAAGGTCCAAATTAATTGCAAACAGATTGAAAAAGTCACTGCCTAAATGGAATGGAGCAGGGACATCTCGCACAACCCAGAAATTATGTTCTATGCTTTTGTCACCTATAGACATTTTGAGCATATACCTGCTAGACAGGAGATGTTTGGAATTGGGAGTTTCTAGTCCCATTTCCCACTTATCAATCAATTTAAATGTGGGGATGTTTGGATCTTTTGGGAGCTTTCTGAACATGGCTTCGCTGATGAAGCTCTTTCCGTTGTTCAGGCACACTCAGGCAAGAACAGACTCCTTCCCCTCATTTAACTGAATAGGGAGGAACAGCTGTTCTCTAATTTTCTGAATGTCAGCTAAGCTTTGAGCTGGTGTTTCATCACTTTTGACTGTAGAGTTTGGATTTTCAGACTGGGAATTGGTATAAAATTTGAAAGTATTTCTTTCCAGTGTGGAATGCCACTTAAAACTGGAAGGAAGGTTGATTTTCAGGAATGGAGAGGAGTTCCCATTACCAGTTTGTTGTCCTACAGCAATTACTGTAACATCATGTATTTGATTATTTTGGAAATGAAACTCAATATGATCAGATTTCTGTTCAACCATGTAGCATGTGCCATTTAAACTAACATGGTTGACATTCTGTTTTAATGTTATTGTCCGGTTAGTCTGAGTTCAGAGGACCTTGTTCATACAGTCTATTAGGAGAGACAACCTGCAAAGGATGTCATTCCCTAATGTACATGGCGTTCCCTCTGGAGTTATGACTATGACTGGGTGTTTCACCTTATGTCGCCCAATTTCATTCCTGTCGGAGTTCTGGAGTTGTCCAGGAAGAGGGGTGAGAGGGATCTGGTGTCTCTCCCCCCTTCCTGAATTTAGCTGCTCAAGGGCCCTTTTTGACAGAAGAGTGGCTTGGGATCCAGTGTCCACCAGTGCTGAAAATGTGCATTACCCTTGCACTCGAATGGGGGCATAGAATCTCCCCTCCTTCTCCTCAAGCGGGCAAAGGTAATGGGCATTTTGGGCAAGTTGGGTTGTCAATTTCTTTATTTTGGACTCCAACACAGTGGAGTTGTAGACAATTTTCTGTGCCAGAATCTGGGAATCTGTAATAAAAATGTGGCATCCTGAAATAGATGGGATTTTGGAATCCCCTTTTTCCCTTAGCTCTGTGCTGCCCTCTCTTACCTGGTGGCAGTCACTAGAACCAATTTGTGGGGTGGATACCTCCATTCATATTTTTTTCTTAGGATGACAATTCTGGGGTTCAGAGATGGGTGACTCTGAATCAGGCCCCACACCCACCCAGTCTTCATTAAGATCTCTTGGGACCCATTTTTCTTTGGGAGGAATTCCCCCATCCCTGAAGGAGAAGATTCTCTTCCCAGAATCCTTTAAGGATTCTTCCCCTTCAAACTAGGGGACACTAACCTGCTCCACAAAATGGGCCTTTTTAATTTCTTTATTTCTCCTACCCACCCTCTCTTCCCTGGGTTGCAGATTTCCGGGGGCAGGAGACTTTAGTTCGTAAAGCGATGCAAATATGCGCTCTTCTCGGGATCCGAAATAATCGATACCAAACTTAGTCATTACCCGTAATGACTAAAGTTTGGTATCGATCATTTCGCTACTGTTTGAGGTCCCCTCATGATCTTCTAGGCGCTCCCTGATTCTGTGAGCTTGTGAGGGGCACGCAGAATGGTGGGTCCTAGTTTCTTCTCCCCTGTGGCGCACTGGAGAGTAGTCTTCCCACTCCTCCCTTCTTCCACAGTTGGCAGAGGACCCCCCCACTGCCCTGATAGGCTGGAGGTCTCCAGAATGCTCTTTTGGGGCCTCATTTCATGCTGTTTTTCTGCAAATCAAACCAAATGGTCCCTTTGGAGATAGTGCTTCTGCAGATCTAATTCCCTGACTTTCTCCTCATAGGAGGCTTCCTGGTAAGAGTCATCAGCCATAATATTTTTGTATTTATACAGGGATGCCCGTCCATCCATTTCGGAGGGGTGCTGATGTGTCTGTTGAAACATGCTAGGCCTATTTAAGTCTGACTGCCCCAAGACATCCAGTTCATGTGAACCGGTGGACATGAAGTCAGCAGTGCCTTGGGCATACAAATTGGTAAGTGGGTTTGAGGCCCTTAGTACAGAGGGCAACACACTGTGATCAGGGGTTTCCCTGTCCCTCTCTACTTGTTCAGGGTCCATCAAGTTTGGTTTTAGCTTGGCATACTCTTTCTTCAACCTCCCTAGTTTCTCATTCTCGGCTCCTACCTCTTGATAGTAGGCAAACATCTGAGCCTTTTACTCTGCTATCAGAGCTGCCTGGCCTCTATGACCCGCTCTTAAACTGCCACCTGCTTGTGGAGTCCATTCTTTTCCTCACAGAGGGCCTCATTATCTCTTTGCGCTACCTGTAGGGTCTGGGAACACTGAGACAATTTCTGTTGCAGGAGGTGAACCTCCTTTGTCTGCAAATTTGGAGCCTCATGACTTGCTCTAATTCAGTTCCATTTGTCTCCTATGTCCCATTCATTTTTCACATTCTTCTTTTATGCCAGTCAGTCCCTGAAGGTCTGACTCCCTTCTCTCCAGGTTGGTTTTTAAATTGGACATTTCCTGGTATAGGGCCTCTTTCTCCTGATACAGAATGCCCCTTTGCTCAGCCAGGTCATCCCTTTGTTGCATTATGGTGCCTAATGTCTGGCGCTCTTCATCAAATTCTGATTGAAAGTGGAGTTCTTTCATAATTAATTTATTACTTTCCTCTTCCAATTTGTTTATCTGATTCTGTAAAGTGACTATTTGCTCTGCGCAGACGTTATTGTATCTCACTTGTTTTAATTTCAGTTAACACTCTTCCAATTAGTCAACCTTTTCTTGACACTCCACTCTTAATGCATTTAATTGGGCCCCTTGGTCTGAATTATTTTCCTGTTCTAGAGCCAAGTCCTCTTTTAGCTGTTTGATGTAGTTCTCAACTTGGACCTCAGAATCCTTGCTCTTTTGCAATTTCCCTTCCACTAGTTTGAGCTCAGTCAGGATTTGAGTTAGGAGTTCAGATTGGTTTTGCACAAGAGTTCTGTTTTTGTCAGATTTTTTTCTACATAATCCCCATATGGAGATATAGGGAGGCTGTGATTCGGACCGTTTTAATCTGCTCTATCTTTAAGATTTGTTGTCATGTAGCACTCACTTAAGGCTCACTTAAGGTTTGATGTAACAGGCTACCGTCTTGCCACACATCCATGTCCTTGGTGGTGACCTGTTGCCTTATTTCTCCTAGCCAGGCCTCCTCATCTTGGTGTGCCCATTCTTCTCTAATAAATAGTTTATGCAGAAGGTGCTGCCTGGCCATATTTATCTCTACTGTGGTCATTATAGAGAGTGTTGTTTCTTTATTTATTTATATAATGGTAACCTGTATTTTGTTGCTTTTTGTCTAGTTAAGGGTTGATTGTATTATAATTTTACACACAGGCCTGATACCTAGGGTCTATGTTTTGGGGAGGCGCTTTCTACAGTGTAACACAGCTTTCTAACCACACAAAGTATTACTACACTTATGGTTAGCCTGCTGTGTTAAACCGTCACGGGTGGCAACACTTTATCAATCCCGGCACGAACCCCGAATCTTGTAAGGATTCTAATCGGCATCACAGACCAGACCAGGGCTCTTGCCACTAGCCTAGGATGCAGCGCACAATGAAAACACTTTTACTTTATTTCCTAAGAATTCAGATTGATCTGGCACCCAACCCGTCTCACACCCACTTTTACAAATACCCCGGGCCACAATGGACCAAGAAACAGGCCGGTGGGTGGTAATGCAATATTTATTTATTTTAAAATTCAAATAAAATCACACAAATTTAATATTGGGCAGCAATCACCAATGCGGTGATAATAACACTGTGAAATGATAGAATACACTTAGTTTGACCTTCTAATATAACATACATGAAGCACAAGTGAATGCGAGCAAAATTGCTTTTTGGGTAGATAGCACCCCATTTAAGCACTACTCCCTCAAACCCCTATTAACTGAATTTTTGGTGGATAGAAAGGAGAAGCAAGGAGTTGCAAGGATTTGGGTGAATAGCACTCGAAATTAACAAATATTTGTTTTACATGTGCGGTTGAATGAATGAGGTAGCAATGAGTATGACAGTATCATAGATGCAAGAACGCGAACAAACTAAAAAGCAATGTCCTAACAACAGGCATACAGTTCAGAAAATCGACTTGGGAAGGAAAACACAGTGCAGCCAAATCACACGTAGAGAAATTGCATTTTCTTACTTTCACAAGTTTAAATGTCAAAATTGGAATGCGGTTTTTATGCTGAGTGACAGATGCACATCACAGGGATAATATGAAAGTGAAAGAGTGATTCTAAATTAATGACAGGATGAGATTCTCAATGGGAAAGGAAATTCAGTTTTAAAAATAACAGCAGATGACAGAGAAAATCGGTTTGAAAAGGAAAGGACAAGTTTCACTTAAACTAGATTTTAGTGGCTAGAAAAGAGAAACGCCACCCGTGAATAGAAAGGTTAAACTGCAGTTTTAACCCCTTCATGCAGTGTGCCTCTTTTAGGGAGAATTAATTTATTTAATCCAAATATTACTAAGGACTTACACCAGGACAGAAATTAGTGGAAGAATGGCACTAAAACTTTGAAATCAATGAACAGGATGCACAGAGGTTTCTGATAGTTTTAAGGATTCCTGCTAAGGCACTTATGGGATTTTTATGGGATTGGCCCTAACACAATTTAACAGAGCAAGGGATGCAGTTTGCGGTTGTTGGGGAAGGAAAATACTCCCAACAAGCACTTGAATGGGGTATTTTGGACAGCGGACCGGGTTTCTGGACAGCGAGGCAATATCTGATCACTGGTCACAGCTGCGTTCTCTCCTAGAAGAAAACAGGTGGGCTAAGGTCTGGTCACGGTATAGCGGCACCTCCGCTGGATAGAGCGGGTAACAGGGCAAGCAGGCAGCACTGGATAATCCCAATAAGGATTCAGCCACCTTTCCCCTTTCTCCCTCAGTAATTGGGATTTTTAGTGGGGGTTTTCTGGATCAATCGTCCTGTCTGGATAGGGTCAGCTATGCTCTGGCCAAGCAGTGTAATCTGGAATCTTGTAGAGTGAATATGGAATATCTGGATCCGCAGGAGCTGGAAAATTCAGAAGAGATTGTCCTTTGTCTCTCTGAGATTCCACCTTATATAAGGAGGATGACATCGCAGGATTATACTAGGGGGGCATGCTTTGGCTGGACATGCCTCTAACAACTGGATTGGTCAAGGGTGGCAGTCACTGCCTTCCTATCTTCCAGTTGGACTTCAGGGACATGACATCAGTTTTTATGGCGTGTGCTTACAACGCCCATGGCCCTCCCACAGTCAATTTTTCCAAAATTCAGTTATGGCATAAATTGCACATTTTTACAGTTATGGCGCTTTTTCAAATCACATAGGCATATTCCATATTTTACACCGATCATGGCACTCCAACTCACAAATGTGTACGAGGTGGTTTAGACCTTCTAATAATCTTTTGGAATTTTTGGTGGGAAATATTTCACCTAAAATTCTACAATTTTGTATATGTGTACCTATTATCCCAGAGCATCTTTGCATTAGATTTCAAAGTTATACCATGTACACTTTTCCCGTGATTTACATATGCTTGCCATTTGCATCCCATGCATGCTAGGAAAGCCACAATGTCTTGTTTTGATGCCACAAAAATTACATTTAAACTATTAAACTTATGCATTCCTGCGTTTTCCGGTTGCAGAAATAAGAGTCTTAAAGTTTATGAAGTAAGAACAGTTTTTTGCCCCAGATGGGCCGGCTTTGTCTTCCAAATAACTGCATTTTTTTCAAATCCACAGCGAACTGTCAGGCACTAGCCCTGTGTTGCCATGGATTTTTCTTTGAAGCTCTCCAGTTTGAGGGGAGGTGCTACCAGAAAGGCACACCTATGTGTCCCAGAAATCCATTGTCCAAGGCTGGAGCACTGCTACAATGTCTGATGAGGGTGCAAGATGCTTCAACCTTGCCTATATATATGCCCCAGATGCTGGTCCACTTGGGGGAGATGGATCCTGTAGTCAGGAAAGGCATGGCCCTCTGAAGCTAGGACCAAACTGGTTTCTTGCTGGCTTCACAGCAAATTAATTTTTTATTTATTTTTTTCTGAACCAGAATGCAAGACTGTTGGAATTAAATATCCTATATGTGTTTTAAAACAAACCCCCATCACATTTCTATTCATGAACAGGGTCTTAATTCAACATTTTCACTTTCAAACCGACATTGGCCCTCATTACGACCCTGGCGGAAATCGTGGTGCAAAATGCACCGTGGAGCACGGCGGAAAGCTGCCGATAGCGCCATGGGGGTTGGCGGATTTTCCGCCCCATTCCGACCTTGGCGGGGCGGTAAATCCCCATCCCCCATTTTACCCTTCCCCATTCCCATTTTTGCCCCATAGGGTATAATGGGAGTGGGGAAGGCGTTAATTACGCCACCGTAAAATACGGTGGCGTAATTAACAACAAGGTCCCCTAGCGCCATGGATTTCTCCGCCCGGAAAAACCAGGCGGAAAACGCTCCATGGCGCTACGGGAACTCGTAGTAGGGCGGACGGGTCCGCCGCGAATACCGCTGGCGTAAACCCACTCCGCCAGGGTCGTAATGAGGCCCATTGTCTTATTTGTTAAAAGCACAATTTTACAAGTGGTTAATTTTCCTTCAATGTCACTTTACAAAATGCGGTTTTCTCTCGCATCTGTGTTTTGAGGATTTCCATAGCCCTTGTAATTTCTACCACACAGGAATCTGTCCCAGGCAAGGGTCTAATGAAACTGACATGAGCTAGGAGAGAGGGACAGCTTCTTATGAAGGGTTTATCTGTGTCCTTTTGTTGCAACGAGGAAAGCGTTTTGCGTACGGCTTGGAGGGAAGTTCTTTGCTATTTCACAGATTTTGCCTGACACAACATGCCATTCAGTGAGGAATACCCTCATTTGCTGGTGTACACCCTGAATGCAGATGGGCATTAAGGTGTCTTACTGGAACCAACTGTGTAATGTTGAAGAAAATGGAAATGGCATCAGTGTGCAGTCATTTTTAAATGCAGAACGCTTTCTTTTTTTATGGGAAATTCTGAGCTGGCAGCCTAACAGCGCTTCCCTTGACTTCTCTAGTGCAAATGAAGAACTTACTGGCAGCAATTCCAAGGTATTCGGTGTTTCCTATTGCCCCATGTGTCTGGTGAACCAATGCAGCCATCATTTTTGTAGCTGCAAAACGCAGTTTTGATTCGAAGCAATGATGCTCAATGGAGCCAGCGCAGCCATTCTGCTGGTACTGCTTGATTGCAGCTTGGTGATGGAGGGGAATTCTGCTGGGTTGGTAAATGTACCCCACAGTATCGCTAATTGCACCCGGTGGAAACCATGCCAGAAAGGGGGTTACCTCCCAAAAACCCAACGCAATTAGCGCTACCACTGTCAGCACTATTAGCGCCGGCGCTATTAGCACCGGCGGAAAACAAGTCACTGTAGGAACAGGAAGCACTGGGTCTACCATTTCAGAAAACACAATCAATCAAAAATCAGAGCCCCCTGCAGTCATCCACACTCCCCAAGTAGCAGAAATGTCTCAGGAGAGGGTCCGTCAGGGGCAAGGCAGCTCAACATTGGCTGCAAAAGCCGAAATGTACAGATGGTGAGCTTGTTGTGCTGCTGGATGAGGTTGTGGCCCACCATGATGAGCTCTACGGTAAAAGACAGTGTGAAACCTCCTCCCAGTGGCGCACCAAAATCTGCCACTCTGTGAGCTGGAAGGGTTTTGCAGTCACCCACATCCCTGGGATGGGGAAGACTGCAGGAAAAGATGGAATGACCTGCGTGTTCAGGTCTGGGGACTGCCGTCCCAGTACAGACAGGACACCATAGCCACAGGGGCAGGCTCACCGGCGGAACTACCACTCACGCCGTGGGAGGAAAAGTGCAGCTCGGTCCTCGACATGGAGGGAATCGAGGGTGTCGCAGGTGCAGA
The DNA here is from genome assembly GCF_040938575.1 of Ambystoma mexicanum. Taxonomy (NCBI): domain Eukaryota; kingdom Metazoa; phylum Chordata; class Amphibia; order Caudata; family Ambystomatidae; genus Ambystoma; species Ambystoma mexicanum. The sequence goes on along the minus strand of NC_090928.1, from coordinate 386,192,731 downwards.
GGCAGCTGCTGGCAGCCAGGAGGCAGAAGGTGAGTCAACCCACCCAATATGTGCATGCAACAACAGCACCCTAGCACAGTATCCCCCAGTGGGATGACCCATGAGCCGGGCATTGCGACTGTGGGCAAAGTGTGGGAGCCACTACAGGCACCTACCGCAGCACATATGTGCCAGTGCACCAAGGCCACCCGTGTGAGTTAGAGCAGTGGCGAGGGCAGCCAAGGGACACATCCAAGTGCCATGCACCACACACCCATGGTGGGAGCACAGCAGTGACCCATAGGGACCAGACAGTTACAAGTACCACACCACCACCCCAATCGTCACGTGTATTGGCAAAGCCGAGGCATCAGGATCAGATGCATGCAAGCTAAGCAACAGCATGTTCCCATCATTGCCAATTCAATAGCAAATGCAACCAGACCAAGCCCATGCCTAGGTCCAACTGCCCAGTGCCAATCACATCACCATGTATTCACCATTTTGCATGCCAATGCACGTGGGAGAATGTGTCCTAACGCCATTCCCTATGTCCCCTACAGGCACACAAACTTCACTAGAGGCAATGGAGGATGAGGATGCAGCCAGCCTATCTTGAAGTGCACCCTCCTGCGCCACCAACACCACCACTCTGCAAAGGGGCCAACATGTGACCCATAGGCGCAAGACCCATCCCACCACACCCCACAGGGGCCACGCCTACCCCCCCCAGCCCAGCCCACCAGAAGCACACCAGTTGCCCCAGACATCACTTCTGCTGAAATAGACACCGCCAGAGAGGACACACCACCACCCACCATGTCAGTGGAGGAACAAGGGGACAGCACCAACCCCAGGCCGCAATCTGCACAGCCAAACCACTTCCACACTCAAGAGCCCGCCACATGTCATAGAGTGCAGCCAGATCCCCCAAAGAACACCACGCCACCGGCGCACCCACCCACCCCTTTCGAACCGGACATGGTCACCCCCTACTATGGCTCCTCTGTCGGCAGCCCATCCAGGCAATGTACCCCCTCGCCATTGCAGCCAAACGCCACATTGGGCATGGTCATGCAGAGGCTGGATGAGATGGAAACAAGGGAAAGGTAGATGGAGGGCATCGCCAACGTACACTCTGACCACATGGAGGCCATCCGTGACACAATGCATGGTGCCACAAGGAAGATAGCACACGACAATGCCAGGACACGGAGTGTTGTCACAGCATGCACAACATCACTGACTGGTTTCAGCCAAAAGGTGCAAGAGATGTGTGAGGGTGTGTGAGGCTGAGCAAATGCGGGAAAGCAATGCCATCAAACTGCAACAGCTGCAGGGGGTGGCATTAATTACTTCCACCTCAACCACGGCAACTGAGGAGTTGTGCCAGAGCACCCCTTTCCGGCGGTCCCTGCGACATCTGCACACACAGTCACTGGATGACAGGAGTCGGTTGAAGAAGGCAAGACCATCGTAGATGGCATGACTAATGTTGGCCTGAGTCGTCTCAATGCATCTGGGCATTGTCAGCCAGAGCATTAATGTGTGCATCTCACCCATGCAATGTGTATGTGTGATGGGTGTGCAGCCTTCCTTAATGATGCCATGTATTCCTTGTCCTGTACATGCACCCTGTGTCATTGTGGCAGGTGTTCTGTGGCGTGTCCAGGTGACTGCACATGGGCAGACGGCTGTGGCAGGGGTGGGCATGCTGTGTGGTGCTGCGTGATATCCCCCCTTTTTCATCTTGTGGTACCCTGTGTATATGAGACAGGGTCTGTACTCACCACTATCCAGGTCTGTTGTCATCTGTGCCTCTCCATGTATCCTGGCAGTGTGCTGTTGCATAGGACCATGGAGTAGTGGGTGAAACCTGTGTATCGGGCACAGCAGTGGGTAATGATGAGGTCAGGGCCACAGGTCACCTGCATGATGGGGGAGTGGTAGTGCTTCTGGTTCCTGTACATAGCCTCATGGGTCTGGGGTACCACCAACGCAACATGGGTGCATTCAATGGCTGCTATCAAATTGGGCAGGTGTGCAAAGGCATAAAACAGTACCTTCATGTCGTTGACTTGGGCCTGGGTGGTGGACAGTGCAATGTGTTGGTTGACATGGCAGAGGAGGGCATCCAGCGCCTGGCCCAGGACTGTGCTGAATGTTGAATGTGCCATGCCATGCATCATGGTTACGGAGTGCTGGAAGGTGCCGGTACACAGGAACTACAAGATTGCCACCAGCTTCAGCAGTGGGGTGCAAAGAAGGCATGGTATCAACAGTAAGACAGACACAAGTGACCACAGTTCAAGGGTGTTTTTATTGAACTATCACAAGGGTGAGATAAACACCTATCTAAATCTACAGATGAGAGCAAGCTACGACCATCAAATAATAATAATAATGCAGTCCTAGTGGAGTCTTGTCAAATTAAAAGGGGCTATACTAAAAAACCTACTGCCAATCCTTACTACTAATTTACAAATAATGTGGGGTGAGGTTCATGAAAAAGAAAGAAGTGTTCACAAAATGATAAGTCAGGATGTTTGGCCCGTTGGCCTCCCCTTCCCCACGTTTTCAGCCCGGGATAAGGCGGTTCACTCGAGTATAGCACACACCCTGGCTTCTGCAGAACAAGGATACAGTTCCATTTTCAGAGTTCAAGAATTTCTGTGCATAAGCGTCTTTTCTTCTTGCACGTTTCTTGACTCAGAGGGTCTTGTATACAAAAACAACACGAAAACATTATTTTCCTTTTCCAGGGTCCAATTTGGGTATTCACCCTGGATCCCCCTCAGACGGGATCAGATCCCTTTCAAACTATTTTTAGCTAATTATTTTTTGGCTGACTCACAGTTCACCCCAGATTGCCCTCAGCCAGGCTCGGATTCCTTTCATTCACTCAATTAGTCTCCCTCAGCCGGGCTTGGACCAATTGTGATGTACTTTAAATTATTGAAGACTTTTGAATGTGCACTTTGTTTAGCTTGACCCGTTATATGACCACTTTGATTTCAATGTTCCTTTTTCTCACAATCAGCATCAGTTGTATACCTAACAGAGACTTTTGAATGAGCACCCACGTGGCGCCGGAATACTCTGTGTAAAGTTCATTTATAATGTTCAACTACTCCTTTTCGTTTACACTTATATCCACGTCATGCTTTGCAAAACGCCGCACACACTGTTCTCTTTGTACAATGTTGTGGCTTGCAACCTTGGTTCCAAACACAAGCTGGTTTGGTATCAGTCTCTCCGACTGACTGGCTGTGCTGTCTTTTCTGATGCTAATTTGTTGTAAGAGCCAAGGACAGTACCGCAGCGGCAATCGCTCCTCCCCACCTTGGTTATCGACGTGGGAGAGCCCTGTGTACCTCCGACACACTGTGCAGGTTTGATCAGCCTTAGTTCCTGGTCTTCGGTTTCTTACTTTCCAAGGCTCATGAAAGCAATGGTCTTTAGAGATCATGGGTACTTCCCTCCTTGCAACTCTCTCTGGTCTCGCCGTCTTTCTCCTTGTATTAAACTGCCATCTTGGAACTGCTGTTTCCTCGTGTGGTTTGCCTTGCCCCGAGTGTGCTTTTGTGCTCCGCCTTGTATCCGTGTGGGGAAGTGTGATGGAAGTCAGGTGTGTGTAATAATCAGTAATTGCCTGACCTTGCCTGTCCATGGTGTTGGGGAATGTCAGGTATACGGCTCTGGTGTTAGTCCATTGTCGCTCATGGTGAACTGTCCGTGAGAAAGTGTTTGTGTCGGAGAAGGGGGGGGGCTGAATTCCTAGGTATCCTACTTGGTAGGATAGGACAAAAGGTGTTATTGGGAAGGGGATACCGCGTCTCACCCTCTGTGTCCCACTTCCACTCCCGAAGACCCTCATCCAGGTGATCCTCCGGCACTGTGTCAGAAATCCACGGGACACTTGGTCACTGTCATGATGCCTACTCCCGGGCATCAGGACCAAGGCCCTCAGCTCCGGGAGCAGGCATCCAGACATTTGTTTAAACCTCAGCAGCCGCGGCTAGGGGCTGTCTGGGTTGAGTCCTGGCGCCTTAGGCGCCAGGCTCATCATAGAAATCAGTCCTGGCGCCATAGGCGCCAGGCTCATAGACTTTACTTACCTGATGCAGACCATGCTGCAAAAGAGTCCAAGCCTACATGAGGCCTGATGGGACTATTTTGTTACAGGGACTATTTTTTACTCGGGCGTGGCTCTAGGGAACTTCTTACTTGGAACTACTTTGGAGGCTATTTAAACCACACCCGAACAGCAGCACATGCTTTGCGTTATTCTGCATCCAGCAGCGTGACGCTCACCGTGCCTGGAGCCAGCATCCAGTCTTCTGCCACGCCCGCGTACCTGCAGCCAGCATCCAGTCTTCTGCCACGCCCGCCTCGAATCCGGAGCTCCTAGAATAAAGAAGAAGAAAAGGACAAGGTTAGAAAACGAACTTATTTCAAATTCCTCACCTAATTCCGGAATGATTTCATCTCCGGTCCTGGAAAGTACATCAGTCCTGCATGCGTCCCTTCGCCAGCTCCAGCACGGCGCCATACTCACCAGTTCTCACAGCATCTTTCGAACCGGCACTGTCTCCATCATTTCTTCGCCGTAATCCGGCACCTAGGGGACACAAGAAATAACAAGGTGAGCCAAGGGAATCAACAAATACAACCTCTTACCACCATAGACTTACCACCGGTGGTATTATTCCACAACTCTCCACATTTTCATATGCCGCATCTGTAAAGAGGGAGAAAAACAACACGTTAATGCATGCAATAGTTACCGGACAGCGTTGGGTAACACAAACTCTTACCTGAACGCCAGCAGCAGCTACGAGACCTTCTCACGAACTCAGTTGCAACTTAAGGAAGGAAGGGGACAAGAGTGAACATCGGGCACATTGAACTCTTTGAACTTGATACTTACCAATCCCACCAGGGACTTCAGAGTCAATACTTACCGGAACTCTCCCAACGCCTTCAAACCAGTGAAGTAACTGGTATCTACGCGCCCCTGCAAGACACGCAGGATGGAGAGCTCATCTTTTACAAACATAAGGTGAGGTTACTAAGGGGATATCGGAGGTGATTAGTGGGGGAGAACGAGAACAGTTGGGAGGCCATCACTAAAACCCACAGGTGGTTAATCCCTGTCCCCACTTGTAGGAAAATACTTCTTCGGGTCCAGCAGACAAGACTAGGCGGGCCAGTCCAGACAGTCATCTCTGCACTACGCATCACGTTGAAGGAGACCGCAGCTGTCCGGGTCCGATCGACACCCCTGTGGGGTCCAGGTGAGCGTAACAGTCACGAAGTGTTGCCGAAGATTTCTTCCCAACAATACCACCGACTGGCTGCTAAATAACAGATAGTCTATAGTATTCCTTGAAAGATGGAAACCCACGAACACACCAGGAGGATCGTCCACAATGGCGGAGTCAGCGACACCAGGTACCTAAAGACATGGGGGGTAATTCCGAGTTTGGAGGTAAGTAAATGTCCTTACCGGCATGGAGCAAATACCGTGTCCGTGTAGTCAAGAGCCTGCTAATAGAGGACTATTACGACTTTGTGGGCACGAGCTTTGCGCCATGCCGGTAAGGGCATTACCGCCATGCCGTAAAAGGCCCAAAAAAGGCCCTTAACGGTATCATGTAAAGCGCAGATTGCACTACCGGCATGAACCAATGCGGCATTAGCGCCCACCGCTAATAACGGTCACCGTAAATAAGCGGAACCGGAAATAGCATCATCGCATAGGAACGGGAAGGAGCACGGCGGCCATCTTTAAAAACAGAATCCATTGCCACCCTCAGCAGCCAGGACCTGTAGGATACTGCTGTGTGTGAAATCTCAATCACTACAATACCACAATGCCCAAGGCTGTGAAGAAGGGCGCCTCCAGCTAGCGCAAGGAGCGCTTCAATGAAGTTGAGCTGACCATGCTAGCGGAGACCCTGGAAGAACATGCAGATGTCGTTTTTGCCCAGAGCCTCAAGAGGGAGGCCATAATCTGTAAGAAGGAGATCTGGGCACTGGTGGCGCAAAAAGTAAGCGCGGTCGGTGAAACCCCCCTCACAATAAAGGACTGTAGGAAGAGGTGGGACGACTTGTGCCTGCGGGTCCGCAATATCCTCTCGGCCAATAGGAGCCAGGCCATGTCAACCTAAACTGTCCCGGTGGGAGGACATCTGTGCGAGCTTGATCGGCATGGAGGCCATAGAAGGAGTCGGAGGCATGGAGTGTGGTGCCACGACATCGGCGGATGGATGTGAGTGTCCTAAGAAAACACTGTAATGCAGAGTCTGATGAAACTCCACCAATATGTCTGTCCAAAGAGGCAAGCCATGGACCAATACACACACATTCCCAGCAAAGTTGTCGGACACAGCACAGACACATGCAGTTGCCTGCAGCAAGACAATGCCGTACCTAACACAAATCATACAAAGATATAAATGGCATAAGTCACACTGCATGCAGGCCCCAACAAATATGCATGTCACATACCATACGTCTGCCCCAACATGAGTGACCCTGATGTATGCCTGCATTACCCACCCATGTAGCAAGCAACGTGATCATCCAAACTCAAATGCCTATTACCCTCTATTGTGTAGATGATCAATTATACAAATGTATGCATGATGCCTATCAAACCATCACTCATGAGGTCCCTCTCTTCGACCCCCACAGGCTCAGACCATGACAGCGAGGCGTAGGACTCACCCCCACAGCCAACCACACCCCGTAAGAGGGCCTGGGATGAGGCCAACAGGCCTTCAACCTCAAAGGCCCAACCCAAGGCCCGCCATCCACCACCAAGGTAACCACCTAAAGATGCCATGGCACTGGTGCCGCCAAGGGCCGTAAAGACGGACGCCCCAACCCCTGTCACACTGCCACAGGACACAGCTGAGGAGGAGGCGCAGGAAGAGGTGTGGGTGCCCGTGGAGGACGAATCCTCCGAACTGCCCCGCACACCAAGTCTACCACCATCCCCCCAGATCACATCTTTGGAGTCTGACCACGCCACCACCCCGGAGCAGTCTGCGGGGAAGTATAATCAAGGGGCCATGAGTCGCATAGTGGAGCCCATTGAAGTCGAACATGACCCCCAAGCACCGTCCACCTCCACAGGTGCACCGGCGGGGCCACAGCAGCATGAGGAGCTGATTGCCCTTGTGTGTCAATTTGTGGATGGAAGTAGACTGGCAAGCCTGATGATGGCAATGGATACTTGTTTGGACATGTGTGGGGGAGTTTTGGGGGGAAGGGGGTGAGAGTGTGTTGGGGAGTTTTGGCGGGAGGTGGAGGGGGGTGAGGGTGTGTTGGGGAGTTTTGGGGGGAGGGGGAGTGGGGTGAGGGTGGTGGGTGTTGGTGCACTTTCTTCTTCATTGTAAATTTCAATACACCCGTTGTGTGAAAAAAAACATCTTGAGTGGACATTCATCATTGCGCATGTGTCATTTATTCATATACAGTGCATTGTGTACATGTACTCCCACACCCTGTGCCCTCTGTCAAACTGTTATGTCACCCTCTGCAGCCATGTGTGCAGGAATATTGTGCTATCACTGACTGACGCACATGACGTCCCTCCTGTGCATCGGCACCGCAGTGATGTGCAGCCACATCTTCTTCACCCCCTTCATCATCACCAGGTGGTAGCAGTTCAATGTCAGGGGGCAGGGGCACGTTCTGTCGGATACACATATTGGGCAGCATGACACATGCCATGATGATCTTGGCCACCTTCTCATGCCTGTAGAGGAGTGCCCCACCCGACCGGCTGAGGCAGCGAAATCGTGTCTTCAACAGGCCAAAGGTCTGCTCCATGACCACACGGGTATGGGTGTGGGAACGATTTTAGTCCTCCTTGTGCCTGTTCTGTGGGTTTCGGACAGGGGTGAGGAGCCACGGCTTCAAGGGCTAGCCACTGTCACCTGCATGGGAGGCAAAAAAAGGTACATGTCAGTGGAATCATGATGGACCGCTGTACTAGTCACACATGCCTGCAGGTTATCGTTGGTCACATGCACATCTCCCTGGTTGTATGTACGCTATTTTCAGGCCCTCATTGTGTCCTGTGCCTTGGACTAATGGTGTGGGTTGCATCTTCAACATGATGCACAGTGTGCACTGCCATCTTGTTGCACATGCATCGTGTACGCATACAGCTGTGTTCGTGTCTAATTTGTCTTATGTCAGAATTACTGACTTGGAGCGTTGGAGGTAGACTATGCAATGTTAGGCATTCAGCGCTAATTTTTGCCATGGTGACATGCTGCATTCCTGTGATTGTGGCGGCCCTATGACAGACACTGGATTCCCTTGGTGGTTTGGTTCAATGCACTTCCATGGATGCTTGTCCTGTGTGGTGATTTGCTTGAGACAGCAACATAGTGCATATTCACTGCATATTGCTGCATGGTGTTACAGAAGGTGAGGTCCGCTGATGAGTGGTGAACGTTTAGAGGGATGTGGGGGGGGGGGTTTACTGTTTGTCATGTTGTGATAGTTGTCGACCTTACTTCTGTCTTATGGGATTTGGATGTCATGTTCTGTTTGGGATGCTTTGGGGCACAGTGTTTAGTGATGTGCACATCATGCTGTGACATCAATGTTGTCACCATGGTGGTGTGTGCATCTCTCACCCCGAATCAGTGCCACATGCCTGTCTTGCAACTTACCAAGCAGCCAGGCACATCGTCCAGCATGTTGCTCCATGTAGGGTGGTAGCGTGCAGTTTCGCAGGTCCGTAGAGTCATGATTTTATCCTGGATATCGAGCACTATGTGTTATGATCTTGCTGGTGTCACATACCATCTGCACATTGATGGAGTGGTATTGCTTGCGGTTGCAGTACACCACCTCCATGGCATGAGGGACCAACAACTCCACGTGGGTGCAGTCGAGGGCCCCTATACAATTGGGCATGCCTGCCAGTGCATGGAAGCCAACATTGGTATCAAGAATCTCCTGGGGAGTCCATGGTAGGGATATGTAGTCCCTTGTGTGCTTGAGGAGGGCATCCAGCACTTGTTTCAGAATACGAGACAATAAGGGTTGTGATATGCCATGCATGTGCCCCACTGTGTGCTGTTAGGTGCCTGTGGCAGGGAAGTGGAGCACCGACACCACCTTCAGTAGAGGGGGGACGGCAGTGCATATTTCAATGAGGCTGACAATGTCGTCATGTATCATGTCCGCGATTGTGGTAATGGTGTCCCGGTCCAGACGGTACAGGGTGTGGATCTTCTCCAGTGTAAGGTTGAAAGGACTGGCTCTGATGCGAGGGATTGGGGGCTGCCTGCGTGGTGCCGCTGGCTGCACTGGTGGGGCAGGCTGGGCCTGTCTCACCCTCCTTCTCCTCCTGCGTCTCCTCTGTCGTGCCTGCTGTTGCTGTTGTTGTTGATGCTGGTGTTGCAATGCAAGCATGTCCTCCAGCTCCAGTATTGCTACTAAAATTGGAATCATCTTGGTGTGGGAAGGGGTGTGGTGTGTGGGTGTGCTCCTTTTCTACTGGCCCAGACTCCATTGCCTCCACCTGTGCTGATTGTGTGCATCTTTGGCAGTTGGGAACACTGCACATAGCATTTTACGGTTGGTTCGCCGGTATGCTCTATTAGCACCTTCATGATGCCGGTATTTGCTTGTCTGCCTGCCTTGTGATTTCCTCCCATTAGCGGCATGCCTGTATTGCCGGTATGATGGGCCGCGTACCCGCGCCCATGCCGCTATTAGAGGCACCGTTATTAATGCTAATAGCGGGGTGTCAGGTCGGAATAGCCTGGAGTGGTAAGCGATGCCGGTAATCCTTTACCGGCATCGTTTTTCCCTTACCTCCAACCTCGGAATTACCCCCAAGGTCTGGATTTAACACTAGCACAAAATACACAATTTATTTTTGAATCTAATAAAAAACAGAACCCACCTCTAAGAGAAAGATGATGGCAGATATTGTTTGTTGGTAGGTGTGGCTATAATGTCTATCCTCCCATTCTAGGCAATGTAAACAGAAACAAGAGTGTAAGTAGTGGAACAACAAAACTAAACTGCTGAAAAATTAGTGCAATGTGGATCTGTGCCTTATCGTGACCCCATTGATGACCAGTGTGGAAAACAGTAAACAATACCCTGGTCGAACGCAGCAACCAGCCCAACTGTGCCTGAACAAAATGAGGACGCCTTCGTACAGTCTCTATTCCCACAGGAGGAACCCGACGAAAGGAGAACGAAATAGATGGCACACCAGGAAGGCAGTCACTAGTCCAAGGTGCACAACTGAAAGGAATGGAATGGGCTGTTGCTACCCTGAGACACAAGGCAGTTGTTCCGAAGGAGCGATGCAAGTGACAACACCAGGCAGATCCAGTAGACCAGACTCTGAAGAAAAAACACAGGAGGAGCTGACGAAACAGGCAAGGTAACGTAGCAGTCAAGGATGAAGCAGAGGAATCCAAAACACGGTTCGAAATCGGAATACCAAAATTCACTAATCCAGGCAACGATAACAGACAAGGAGCAGGCAAAAACAAATCCAGGAAAATGAAGTCCGAGGTCATAAAGCAGGAACAGGCAGAGAATTCGAAACATAGAGCCAGAAAACGAAGCACACATCTGCGTAATCAGAAGCCTGGAAACCATGGAAACCTGACACTATATAGTACAAAAAGGTCACATGATATGACCGGCGTCCCAACATAATGACTTCAACACTCACGGACGCCATAGTTTCCACGACAACCGCCAGGAACGGCCATAACGTCCAGTAAGCCGAGCCCTCTGGGAAATGTAGTGCAGATCATGCGATGGAGCAAAATGGCGTAGATTCTTGTGAAGAGCGAGACGTCTTGAAGCCAGCTGGGATCTGGTTGAGGTGAGAGTGTGTTTGCTTAGTGAATGTGAGTTTATAGGCAAGCTAGAAGAGATACGAAAACCTTGTCTGAGTGATTGGAGCCTCGTGGTAGATGGCCTCCTAACACACTGTCCACCCCCAGGAACTGGTTCCAAAAGCAATGGCCGTGTCCTGGCTACCTGGATGACAGATCCCTAGGCACTAGCGAGTGAGACACCTTCTGGTTTCTCAAAGGGGGCACAGCTGTGCAGATACTGATCCTGCTCCCAATGTCATCCTGGATTGTGGCCAGCAGTTCGGTGATGGTCTCCCTGTCCAGGAGGTACGCAGCAACCAACTGGGTGTCACTGAGGGCCCAGGATGAGGGCCTGGGCCTGAGGATGGGTGATCGCCTTGCTGGTGCCGTTCTCCTACTCCTCATTCACCCCCCACCCTGTACTCCCTTTGCTCTAGCCTGGTTGTCCTGCATCTCAAGCTCCATTGAATGGAAGCATGGTTTTGAAATCCGTGTTTGGGGCCTGGCTGTATCTTATATAGCCCTCGTGGCTTGATTCCTGGCACCTGGGTTCATTTACCTCCAGCTGGAGGCTGGAGATAATTCTCAGCTGTATTAGCGTTGGTTTTCGGCACTAATACTGCCGTACATGTACTTGGGATAAGGCTGTAATTGCTCTTTGTGTTGTCGGCGCTGTCTGGCAGTATTTGTGCCAACTCGTAATACGGCGAAGCAGTATTGGCGGCGCTGATTTCGTTATCGCCGGATTTAATGGCTACGGCCCAACTCGTGATGAAGCCCAATGTCGGCATTGTCTGCCTAATTCTGGAAGTCCGCTCTGAGATCTGGTAAAATGTCATCAAAGGGGTTTAGGTAAATACTGAATAGTGTTGGGGAAGTACAGGCTCTCTAAGGTACTCTAAACTCTACCACTAATGGGTCTTAAACAGAGCTGCCCAATTTAACTCATGAGGTTCTTTTGCTAAGAAAGGAGGATATCCATGAAGTTGACTTCTCCGAAGCGCCAGTTATATTGTGAAATCGCTGCAGAAGGAATTGTATGGGCCAAGGTACTGAAGGCAGCCGACCTGTCTGGAAGTATCAAGAGGCCTGTGAAACCCTGGGTGTCCTTCAGATTGAAGAGTACCTGTTCTGTGCCCCTTTGGGGGACAGAATCCTGATTGTTGATCACCCAGTAGATTACTTGTTTATAGGTAAGACTATAACTGAATAGTTGCAGCTTTATCAGGTAATTTCAACAAAAAGGAAAATTAGAAATCAGACAGTAGTTGACACAGTCCTCCAGATGTAAATGTGTTTTTTTTTTATAAGTGGGACATTTAAATTGTCAGGAAAAACTCAATCCCAAGAAGATACATTCACAAATTGTGTAATGGTGGGAATAATTATGTCCACACAATTATTTATGAAAGCAGAAGAGCAAAACTCACCTGAACAGTTTGCAGGATTCTGGCTGAAAATAATAGATTTTAATATCCTTGTTCTAGAGAAACAGGATTCAATTCAAAGATGTGCGCCGGAGCTGTTACAGAAGAAGTATGTTTTTGATCTTTAATTGCATCTTGTGGTTTTGAATATTGTACCGTGGTCTGTAATTGCTTGGAGATACAATTTCTAATTGTATTAATCTTATTGTAAAGGTGGGACTTCAGCGAGTTACACCAGACCAGTTTTTGGCTCTTTAAGAACTTAAATAATTTTCTAGTTGAGTTAGCTTCGGAGTCAATCAGTTGTGTGAAGAAGAGTTTTTTGCTTCTATTATAGCTTTTATATTTTTGTCTCTCAAGAAAAAGGGGAAAGTTATTATATTCATTTGGATTCCTTCTCCATGTATGCTCTAATTTCAGTACCTGTTTTATGTTTTGGGAAATTGGCAGCATGACACTTATTTTTTTATGGTCTTAATTTTGACTTCTTTGGTTTAAACTGCAGCCAATTGGTTAGTAATTTGAGAAAGACTGTCATAATACTTGATGGCTAATGCTTCTGTTGTAACATCTTTGTTAATACAAGTGTCTAATTTAGGTAATCCAGGACTGAGTTTAATAGTAGTTAATATCTTTGTATTTCTAAAGGAGAGGAACATGGTGTCATTGCAAGGGGAGGAACAAGAGACGGGATGGCCAGTTGAAGTAGCACCAAAGCATGATCCAACCAGTCAACTGGTAGTGTATGATATTTACTGCGCTTAACCTTATGTGTACTTACCCAATCTAAAACACAGCGTTTATTATGTGTGTGCTTGGTAAATTTAAAGGAGAAATCCAACTCTTTAAGGGAAGCACAAAACAGTTGCAAGCGCATCATTGGGGTAATTCAAATCCATGTTAATATCTTCTGACAGAATGCCTGGAGTAGTTGTTTTCATATGGGATTTTAACATTTCAAGTAGCAACCAAGTAAAAGTAACACAAGCATAAGGAGATCTAAAAAAAAGAGCTGAGCAATGGACGATGCAGAATGGCAGATGTTATACTTAAAAACTCACTGGGATGTTGATGTGAGAGTTGACTTTGGTGCTTATGGAATCCCTTAAAATAAGGGGGAAGCTTGCTGTGTGTAGTCTCTGGAAAGGTGGAGGTAATTACAGTGTCAGAATAATCATATATAATTATATAAATACGTAAAAATACGAGATCCTTACCACGATTCTTTAGCTCACTATCTTTCACAGAGGAGAAATATCCAAAACATATCAGTCTTTGTCCTGCCCTGGGGCAGTCCAGCACAGAAATGGTAGGCAATTATCCTCTGAACAAGAGAACCAACAACAATCCCAGACATGTGTTTCAGTTTGGTTGCACCTCATCAGTAGGGTGGAGCTGTGCCTCTCTAAGAATAGTGAGCAAGGGGTCTACGTCTGGATTCCGCCAGTAACCTAGGGTGAGACCCAAAGTTACCTAAATTATGCAAAGAACAAAGGGAGTCCTGGGAATCCCTCTGCCGGACATTGGTCCCGTTTATGAAAGCCTTACCCAGATTCTTTAGCTCACTATCTTTTGCAGAGGAGAAATATGCAAAACATATCAGTCTTTGTCCTATCCTGGGGCAGGACAGCACCGGATGTAATAACTAGTAATATCTTCGTCTTGCCAAGGTTCAAACACAATCTAGATTCACCCACCTGTATTCTTCTACTGCGCAGATCTCTTGGAAGCCAGAGGAAAATGGGGAAATACCTGAAAATCCCTCCGCTGGCCCGAACCAAAGGCTTCGGCACGCGGTGAGACCTCCAGGGAAAACCCCCCGAAAGGGGAAAACCCCTGTGCAGGGAAGAGCTGCTAGAGTTCGATGATTCCAGTCAAACTCCTTCTTCCTCTGATCCGAAGTACTCTGATCTCCAGGAGGACTGGCTGGTAAGTGTTACGTAAGAGTCAAAGAACACCGACCCCTCCTGCCCGGCCAACTATCGCCCAATCTCCATTACTCCCTTCCTGGGCAAGCTCCTGGAGAAACTGGCCATCTCCCAGCTTAACCTCCATGCTGAATATGTTGGTAATCTTCATGACCATCAATCCGGCTTCAGAGCGGCCAGAAGCACGGAAACTGCTCTCCTGAACATCCGTGAGGACCTGCTCCTGAACCTCGATTCCAACACTCCCTGTGTTCTCATTCTGCTCGATCTCTCCTCTGCCTTTGACACTGTCAACCATGCCATCCTGCTCAACCGTCTCCGTGATAACCTGGGTATCACTGGTCAGGCTCTGGCATGGCTGACCTCTTTCCTTTCCGGTCGACCCTCCCAGGTCCAAATGGGCTCCTTCCTCTCTGACATCTTTTACTCCACCTGTGGTGTCCCCCAGGGATCCAACCTCTCTCCCTGGCTTTTCAACCAGTATCTGGCACTCCTTGCCCACCGCATCGCCGCTCTCTGCCCCCACTTTCAGTGCTATGCGGACGATACCCAGCTCATTTTCAGGCTACCCTCGGCCTCCTCCTCTCCTTCCCTCATCTCCGACTGTCTGTCTGCTATCCAGGAATGGTGTGCCGCCAATGACCTCTGCCTTAACGCCAGTAAGACTGAGATTCTACTCATCGGCACACCCACTCCCTCCTTTCCTGCAGCTCTCTGGCCGGCCTCCCTTGGCCCCCTTCCTGCCCCTACCTGCAAAGCTAAAAACCTCGGGGTCATCTTCGACTCCACACTCTCCTTCTCTCCTCATATATCTGACGTCTCTAAGAAGTCACACTACCAGCTGCACCTCCTCAGAGGTATTCTTCCCTTCCTCTCCTTCCCCCAGAAGCTCACTGTCTCCCGAGCCCTGGTTCTCTCAAGGCTGGACTACTGTAACAGCCTCTATCTTAATCTGCCTGCCTCCACTCTCCGCCCTCTGCAACTTATCCAGAACAGAACTGCGAGACTTGTCCTTGGCCTCAAGCCCAGGGACCGTATCTCTCCAGGACTGAAATCTCTTCACTGGCTCCCAGTGGCTGCGAGGATTAAGTTCAAAACCCTCTGCATTGTCCACAAGGCCTTCTGGGGCCTGGGGCCTAAATACCTTCAACTCTCTCTTCCTAAATATCTGCCTTCACGAGCCCTTCGCTCATCCGTCTCCAACTCCCTCATGGTCAGCCGCTTCTCGAAGCAACGAGCTGGGGGTAGATCTCTCTCCGCAGCAGGGGCCTCCCTCTGGAACAGCCTTCCTGCCTCCCTGAAACTTGAGGAGAACCATCTCCGGTTCCGGAAGCACCTCAAAACCTTCCTCTTCGCTTCTGCCTTCTCTCTCCCTCTCCCTTGCTAAACCTGCTAAACTCCCCACTGAAGTCTGCACTAAACCTGCATCTGGGCCACTCTGTGACCTCGGTCCAGGGCCCAGCCACTCTCCACTTGCACTGCCTCCCTGGCTCCTCCTGCACTGTGGGACTGTCACTGCATCCCTACAGCCCCCTTCCCAGCACTTGCTCTGCACTTACCTCGCACTTGCCACCAGCTGGCCCTTTTATTTATTATTTATTATTTATTATTTTATTACGCTACTTACCTTGTACTGCACTTTCCCCCCCCACCTCCTCCCCCTGCACTTTCTCCTTTTCCCCTTACCTCTGCACTTGCACGATCTGAATGACACCTGGCCTAGTAGGATCGTTTGTCTGTCTTCCCCTTGTTTCCCTCCCTCCCTGCCTCGTCGCGCCTTGAAACACTTGTGTATAGGCGCGTTACAAATACCATATCATATCATATCATATCAAGATGAAAAGTGAGTAATAGAATGCACTAAAGAGGACTGTTCCCCGACGTTAAAGGAATAGGGGTGGTTAAACTAGGACTCGTAGCTTACCCTGATATGCTAATCAAAATGCTCCAAGCAACTGAGGAAGTGGTCAGGGAAAGGGATGCAAGAAGAAATAAGGCACCACACTGCAACTAAGAAATAAGGAACCGTTAGCTTCAAGATACAAAATAAAGGAAAGGCACAGAAATTAAACTCTATCAGGATCAGTAAGAAACACTCGTTACCCTTAGAGAGAGAAGGACGTAAGATATTGTAGGTCCGGAAGCCTGCCGGGACTGGAAATGAAGAGGACACTATTCTCCTAGCCGGGACGTAGCTCTGACTGCTGGAAGCATAAAGAAAAGGAGAATCAGAACGAAATATCCAAACGGCCCTGAATACTAAGAGAGAGAACTCCCAGAGGCACCTACCCGATTACTGTGCACTGAGTGTCAGAGGCGGCGTCTCCATGACGCGGAGCAAGTGAAAGGGAAAACAGCCGGGATAGATCTTGAGTTCTCACGGGATTGGACTTAGGAGAGAATAGATTAGAATCCACAATAGATGAGGGCTAGAAATTCAGAATCCCTGCCTATTCCCCAAGTGTTCTGAAAAGTAATTCAGGAAGAATAGAGACGAACTCACGGAGCGTGGCTGGAGAGTAGCAACGCATTGAGGGACGTTCCGTGTATCCAGATAAGCGTTGTGCGTGACAGGGGGCGGGACTCCCGGCACGTCACTGGGCATCAGGAACACTGGACTGCTGCGGTCAGACTGAGCCTCCTCCATGTTGTAGGGAGGAATTTCCGTGTTATACTCGTAGATAAATTCCATTTATCACACCGGAATGCTAGGCAATTCTCTTCTGAACAAGAGTATCAACATCAACCCCAGACACGTGTTTAGGTCTGGTTGGACCTCATCAGTAGGGTGGAGCTGTGCCTCTCTAAGAATAGTGAGCAAGGGGTCCACATCTGGATTCCCCTAGTAATTTAGGGGGAGACCCAAAGTTACTTAAATTATGCAATAAAATAAGGGGATCCTAGGAGTCCCTCTGCCATACATTAGTCACGGTTACGAGAGCCTTTCCCAGATTCTTTAGCTCACTATCTTTCACAGAGGAGAAATATCCAAAACATTTCAGTCTTTTCTCTGCCCTGGGGCAGTCCAGTACCGAAACACTAGGCAATTCTTCTCTGCACAAGAGTACCAACAGCTCCACATCTGGATTCCCTTAGTAACTTAGGGTGAGACCCAAAGTTACTTAAATTATGCTAATAGTCTATAACGAACGTCTACAACAAAGGACTGTGATACATTCTATGATGAAGGACTATTACCAAGGAAATGGAATAGGATGAATAATGAGAAGGACTATGATAAAGGCATATGCCAAAGGTGACAGAATACAATTCAGTACCATGACTGAGTAAAGGTTATGAGGAAGCACTTTGATAAACGAGTACTATGATGAGAGGCTATAACAAAGGACTACTATGAAGGGCTATAATGAAGGAAGAGGACTATGATAGGGGAGAAGGAAGACTAGGACAAAGGATTATGATGGACACTGATTATGGTGCAGGACTATAATGGAGAGGGACTATGATGGACTATGATACATTTCTTTGACAAAGGACAATGAAGAAGGTCTATGATGATGGAGAAGGACAAGGGTATAATACTATGGGGAAGAAGGACTACAACAAAAGAGAAGGACTGTGATGAAGGAATATGACAAAGGATTATGAGGAAGCATTATGAAAAGGATTATGATGCAGGAGACTGTTGAAGAAAAAGGGCTACAACAAAGCACTACGATGAAAGAGAAGGCATATGACAAATGACTATGATTTTCGTATTTGTATTTTTATTGTTCTTTATATAGCGCCTTTATCGAAACCCCTTTACATAGCAAATCAACGGTACATAAAAACATTGGTGCAGATCATGTTTCAGCTACAGCCGGTAACAATCAATCAGGGTACTCAAGCAGGTGAGTTTTTAAGGACGAACAGAACTAGGAGTAATAAGTAATAGAGCAAAGGGACAGGGAGCGCATGTTCCAGTGAAGAGGGGCGAGGAGCTGAAAGAACAAAAGCGGGATTGAGCACAGACAGGTTGGGGAACGGTCAGTCTAAAAAGATCTGAGGAACGGAGGGAACAAGAAGGAGAGTAGAATGAAAGGAGAGATGCAAGATAGTCAGGGGCAAGTCCATACAGAGATATAAACACTAGGCAAAGAAAATTCTATTTAAGTTGAGAGTAGAAAGACAACCAACCAAGTGACATAAGAGAAGAAGAAATTGAGTCATGATATGAAAGAAGACAAAGTAAATTAATAGAGAAGTGATAGACAGATTTAAGAGGAGCGAGACGTGAGTGAGGAAGACCAAAGAAGGTGACTGAACAATAGAAAAGTCGAGAAAAGATTAACAACGAGATAAGCAGTTTTGAGGCATGCAAAGTGAGAAAAGGGCAGACTCTGCGAATGTTGTAGAGATGAAATCAACAGGAACGGGATGTGAGAGAGATATGATGAGCAAAGGAAAGGTTAGAATCGAAGTACAGACCAAGATTACAGGCAGTAGAGGAGATGGATGGACTGGAGGAAGGAAAAGAAATAAATGGGGGAGGAGACTGTGGTTAGAGAGTATTGGTGGGATAGAATAATACTTTAGTCTTTCCGGCGTTCAGAGCGAGAAAATGGGAGGTCATCCAGGATTTGATAGCAGACAGGCAAGTTGAGAGAGTAGCATGAATGTCAGGCGTGAAAGAGGAAAAGGATAGAAAGAGCTGAGTGTCATCAGCATAGTACTGGTGAGATAGTCCAAAAGAAGAGATTATAGGGGCAAGGAAAGAAGTATATAAAGAGAATAGAAAAGGAACAAGAACTGACTGATGAAGGACAAATAACTGAATGATGAAGTAGTAGGTCTAGGACAAAGGAATATGGTGAAGAAGGACTATGATGATGGAGAAGGACAAGGATGTGGGACTATGGTGAAGAAGAAGGACTATGACAAAGGAGAAGGACTAGGATGAAGGACTATGAAAAAGGATTATGAGAAAGCATTATGAAAAGGATTATGATGGAGGAGACTATGTTGAAGAAAAAGGGCTGCAATAAAGGACTATGACAAAAGAGAAGGCATATGACATGTGACTATGATGAAGTAGAAGCACTAGGACAAAGTAATATTATGAAGGAGAAGGGCTTTGATGAAGGACTATCATGATGGCAAAGGAGGATGAGGAAGGACTAAAGTGAACTATGCTGAAAGAGAAGGTCTAGGACAAGACTATAGTTAAGGTGAAAGTCTTTGATGAAGGAAGGCTAGGACTAAGAGCTAAGATGAAGAAGGACTTGGGCAAAGGGCAATGAGAAAGGAGGTTTGCAACAGAGGACTATGATGAGAGACTATTGCAAAGGAGAAGCACTAGGACTAATGCCTATGATGAAGAAGAAGGACTATATCAAAGGACGATGATGAAGAAGAAGGACTATATCGAAGGACTATAATGAAGGACTATGACAAAGGACTATGATGAAGGAGAATGACTAGGATGTAGGACGAAGATGATAGACAATGGTGAAGGAGAAGTACCGGGACAAAGAAGAAGAACTATGAGAAATAAAAAGGACAATGATGAAGGTAAAGCACTAGGACAAAAAAGAACTACGATGAAGAACTGGGATAAATTAGAAGGACTACGATGAAGGTCTATGACATAATAGGAGGTGTAATGAATCATGAGTAAGACTTGGACACAGAGACATTGGCCCCCATTCCAAGGTGGGCGGTAAGGGATACCGGGCACCGGTAAGGAGACCGGTGCCGGTAATCCCTTACCGCCCTACTACAAGGTCCCTTAGCGGGTCCCACCATTAACGGCTGGTCTGAACAGCCGTTGTGGACGGGACCCGTTAAGGGACCAGGGCGCAAATAACAGGCTTGCAAGTCACGAGCCTGTTATTAGTGCCCTCCCCATTCCCATTGAGCCCTCGGGGGGCTCAAATGGGAATGGGGAGTGGCATTTTCAATGGGGACTTACCGGTCCCGCAAAGTTCAGACTACACTGGTAAGTCCCCATTGAACTATACCGGTGCCGGACCTGTTATTGGTGGCAGTCATGGCGCAAATTGCGCCATGACTACCACCAACCTCGGAATGAGGGCCATTGTGATGATTGATATAGACTTTTAATAATGTAAAAGAAGGGTTTGAGAAAGACCTATCTCGCCCTAACACTATGAGAGTTTTCCCTACCTAAACAAAACTGAAGGATATCAGTGTCAGAATGTCCAAATAAACAAAGAGTTCTCAGTCCGTGTCCAAAATCCTATCCTGACCCTTACAGCTAAAGTTGAGAAAAAATACAAAGGGATAAAGTCTTTCAACTGGCCATCTGTAGTCTTCCTTAAAGTTCCAACATCCATTTCCAAAAAATGGTGCACAAATGAACAAACGATTACATTTCCCAAGGTTTCGCAACTCTCATAACAATGGGGGAAGGTCTTGCTTTCCCTCGAGTATTCAACTTCTCTTCATCTCTCTACAACAGTGCTTTTCCTTGGAAAAAGGCAACTTTCCAATCAAGTGGTTATAGTTCTCTCCCCCTATCATCACACACTCACGGGTTCTTCCTCACCCCTTGACTTTACTCCACAGATCTTAGCTCCTTTACAATTGTTTCAGTTAGGGGGTATGATCCCCCTTCCCCTAGATTTCACACTCTTGAATTGAGATGCAGGTCTTCAGAATAGTATTCACTTTGTATTCACACCTGCCAGGACAACATGATATTTGTACACATGCCTGGTATACTCTGCTGCCAGGATTTCACAACATTTGCTTGACATTCAATTTGGCCTGGTTTACTCTCCTGTCAGGACTTCACAATGTTTGCTTTACATTCAGTTTGGCCTGGTTTATTCTCCTTCCAGGACTTCACAATATTTCCAAGTTGCCTGGTATACTCTGCTGCCTGGACTTCACAACTAGTTACTTTTCCTTTCAGGTAAAGGTTTACAGATTTGCCTTCACAATGTTCCACACATATATTTGGGTGCAGGTCCCAGACTTGCACAGTGACTGGTTTCGTCTCCTGCAGTGCTTTTCACACAGTCTTTTACAACGTAGATGGGTTTCAGACTTGTCTTTTCATCAATTTGGTCAGTGACCGTCCACTTTCTTGTTCGTTACTTTCCCTCTTTAGCATAAGAAGAAGAGGACTGAAGAGGCATATAGATGTAGCAGTCAGGAAATTAAGCCTAATAGTCATTTCAGAAGTCATGCAATTGATGCAGAAGGCTCACACCTGAAGCCAATTGTCAAACCTGTTGGCCATAAAATGCTGCAGCAGCAGAGGAGAGGGAGAAGGTGCTGGAGCAGGAGTTGTAAGGCTGGCAGTAGTAGAGGAGGAGAAGCACGGCACTGGCAATTCATGAGGAAGTGGGAGCACAGAAGGCACATTCCACAGATTTCACCTGCAAGTTCAGAGAGGGGCCTGTGTTCTCAAATCCTGTATTGCAGAGGCTGGACAGAGTAAAATGTGCTAGAAGTGAAGTTTTCCCCATGTGAGCCAAGTTGCTGTGATTGCAGAGCCATGTTCATGTGGGAACGCAAGGCCAGAGGCAGTAGTCAAGCTGAGGATTTCGGGAGCAAAGGAGACTCCCAATTAAGGAGGCTGGACACCCGTGCTGGAGAAGAGTGTGGGTACCAAGTGAGCCCAAAGAAGTAGCAGACGTCGAGGAAGTCAGGAGAGAGAAGCTTGGCGCTCAGAAACACTTAATAAGCTTGCCGGTAACTGTAGCCCGCACCAAAGCAACTTGTGTATTCATCACTTTCAAGTACACCATTAACAATGAAAATGTAACACGCATGCATATTCTGAAAGTCGGAGTGTTAGAGTGTAAACTAAAGACCATTCTATTCATTGTTTAACACCTTTCATATTACCAGAGTGGTTACATGACTTATTCTGGAAAAGGAATGCTGTTAGAATACATTCCGAAAACCCAGTGATACTGGGTGTCATTATGAGGTTGCTGGTAAGCCGCTGGTAGTACCGGTGGGCTACCAGCAACCTCGCCTTACCGTTTCCGCCACCTGACATCCCGGTGCTACCGGAATGTCACAGGCGGTTGGAGTACGGTAAGTTCCTGTTCCCGTGGAGTCCGACAGGACTAACGGTGCCGGTGCTTCAGTGAAAAATCCGCTGGTAGGGGCCTGAACTATCGGCAGTCCAGGCTTGCTGGTAGTTCACAGCCCATACCGGCAGACTCGAAGTGAGCCGGTCCGGAAAGGGTGCTGGTAACTTTGTTATCGGCACCTTTATTTCCAGACTGGGTCACTTGTATTGAGGCCCACTGTCTTAAAAGAGTCACTAGTGAAACAAACACAAAGGGCCTCATTACGAGTCCGGCGGTAGCCGTGCTGAAAAAACAGGCCGCCGCAGGACCCTCAATACCATTCCACCTCTGTGATTGCCGGAATCTCCGGGGCATTACAACCACGTCACCTGGTAATTCCGGAGGCGCAATTCTGTAAATCCCCATTCCCATGGAGTCCTGTAGGACTCCATGGGGATGGGGACCATGGAAACACTGGTTCAGTCTATGACAGAGCCGGTGTTTCCATGTCCGCCTGCAGGCGGGTGGTGTTAATCCCGCCAGGCCAGACCTGGCAGGCGTGACACCTCCTGCCTGCAGGACTCTGAATCAGCCGGTCCGGAAAGAACAGTGGCAGCGGTTTTACCGCCACCCTTCTTTCCAGACCGGCAGGATCATAATGAGACCCAAAGGATGGTAGACTGTGACCAATTATGTTTACCGAACAAAGTCAGAAATTGCCTCTTTAACCTTAAGTGAGAATATAATTTCATTCAAGTCTTTAAGTTTGAAAATCTATCTAAGAGTGGTTGCGTGTACCTAATTATGGTTTCACTTTAACCTTTGTAACATTTTTAATTGACATTCGTTATTTGATGAAGTGGCTATACGGAAGAAAATAACACACAATACTCAAGCCAAGAGGTGGATCCTTTTTCCAGTGAAGCAAGTTCTGTTTAAACCCCTCCACATAAAATGTGAAGTTGTCAGCAGTCTAGTGGCCTTATGTATAAGTGTGACATTGTTACCTGAAGCCGAAAGAGTGGCACTATGGCTTCTAGGTAATTACTGAGACAGAAGGGGTGTAAACAAGTCTGGGGAAGGGGAACTGGGTCTTTGGAAGGAACATTGAGTAAATAACCTGTAATGCTGAAGACTGTTGAAGCTGAGAGGAAGTCAGTCTTCTGGGCAGAGGCAGGTTATCCATCGTGGCAGTCATACAGACAGAAGAGGCCAGGAAACTGACCCCTTTTGGGGAGTTACTGAAGAGAAGAGTGCTTTGCATACCTGTAGAGGTTGAAGTGTCTTGTCATTACATGCCTTACAATTCTGAAATATAAAACTGAAGCAGAAGTACCTGAACTGTGGTGGTATATAAAACTATCAGTGGATGTTACATTGAAGTAGTTTAGAGTAGTGGAATACTGTGGAACAAAGGTGACTGTTCTCATGGTAACAAAGGTAGAAAGATGGTTGTTAAGAGGGAATCAGCAACCCAAAGAGAAGCATTCTGACAATGATACTGAATGTACTGCAGAAGTCCTAAATAATTGTAAAGTTGTAGATGAAGAACTTCTATTCTTATAACTGTGGCAACAAATATTAAAGAGAAGATATCCAGCATTACCATTGGTGCTATTTTCTTGGCTGGAATTGGAAGGGGATCTTTTCAACCAAAACCGGAGAATTGTTACCAGTGGATTTGTGTTTCAAGAACCTTTGTTTTGACTTGGCACTGATAAGAACTGGTTCAAGACTTTTTTTTCCTTTGAACATTTTGAAGAGACTTTGGAACCCTGGGGAAAGGGATTTTCCCAGGACAGGTGAAGGTATGTTGTTCAATTCTTGTTTATTATCGTATGTTGTTTTATTATTATTCTTTGAATGTTTGTTGTTTAAAGTGAGGGCCAGTATACCTATGTTAGGAGTTGCTCCCTTAGCTTTTAGACTAGGTAGGGAATTAGTTGATAGAATAGGGCAAGCAAGGCTTAATTTGCAAATGTTTTCTTTAATAAAATGTCTAATCTTGAAAAAACTACAAGCAGTTGACTGCCTCGAGTTACTGACTCCTCACGTATGGTATCAGGAATGGGATCAGATTCAATTGATACAAATTGGGAAACCCTTAAATTTCAGAAGCTTAG
The DNA here is from genome assembly GCF_040938575.1 of Ambystoma mexicanum. Lineage (NCBI taxonomy): Eukaryota > Metazoa > Chordata > Amphibia > Caudata > Ambystomatidae > Ambystoma > Ambystoma mexicanum. The sequence continues at coordinate 386,168,400 of NC_090928.1, read as the reverse complement.
TAAGAAAGCGTCTAATCCAACAATAGCTTCTAAACATTCTATTGGATTTGACATTTGTAGTATTAGGGGAGAATTTGTGCAACCAGGGAAATAGCTTTGATCCCCAAAGATTTAATTCTTATCCCTTCTAAGGGTACTTAGGCTTGTCTCTAAGCCTGGCCTGGCGTCATGGCCTAGAAGTATTGGCATGGGTGATTGACCCAGATTATAGAGGATAGATAAAGGTATTAATACATAATAATGGGGAAAAGACCTACCAGATCAAAGCTGGGGAAAGAATAACACATGGCCTTTTGGAGTGTGTGCTCTGTTACCAAAGCTTAAGGAAATTAGAAATTCTGAGACAACGAAAAGAGGAATTTAAGGATTTGGGGAAGCAGATCAAGAACAAACACCTCCCATAAAAATAGATAAAGGGGAAGAAATGATTCCTGATTTAGCTTTTGCTCAGCATAATGACCCTTTGCTAGCAAAAGCTTTTAAGCTAATAACCAATGAGGAAGAAGGTAGGAAGAAAGGAGGCCCATTTCTTTCCCCAACAGAATGGGCTACAATTTAGGGGAGATGTAGATCCATCTTGTAAAACCCAAACACAAATTGTGATACCAAGAAGTCATGAAGACATCGTACTAGAGTTGGCTCATCTTCATTTGACTGGGGGACATTTGGGGATCAGTAAAACCCAAGCACAAATTGTGAATAGATTTTATTGGCCCAGTATCTATTCTGATATTAAAAAGTTCATCAACATCTGTGAACTTTGTCAAAAGACCAGTACAAAAATACCTCCTCTTGCCCCCTTACAATCTTTACCTATTATTGATACTTCTTTTTGTCAAATTGGGATGGACATAGTAGGACCTTTGAAACCTCAAAATTAGGTAATAAATATATTCTGGTTATTTTAGACTATGCTTTTCCTTTAAGGAATGATACCCCTCAGCAATCCTTGAAGCATTTATTAATATTTTTCTCTCAAACGTTTTTTCCAAAAGAAATTCTAACTGACTGAGGTTACACTTTCATGAGTAAGTTTATGTCCAAGGTAAAAGACATTCTTTAGAACAAAATGCGCAGAACCTCCATTTATCATCCCCAAACAAATGGGTTAGTTGAAAGGTTCAATCAAACTCTAAAGCATATTTTGAAGAAATTGGTTGAAGCGGGTGGGAAGAACTGGGATGTTATGATACATTGGTCATAGTTTGCCATCTGAAAAACGACTCAGTCATCTACAGGAGTGCCCCTCTTTGAAATGCTGTATGGAAGGAAACTGCTAAGATGGATTTCTAAACTCTGACCTGGTGGGCAGATGTTTAGGAGGCCGCCCTCAGTTTAGTGAAACAGGGGAACCTTCTGGACAACCAGACAAATCTAGGGAGATTGGCAGGCGGTCAAGACTAAGTCTCAGGAGGGGTGAGAGTGATCAGAAGCCCACAATGGGCACACACATCAACAAACCACAAATTACTCTTCAACAAGTGTATATGAAAAATATCTATACATTTATTGTCGGCCGGACCAATAGACACAAGTAAGTTTAGTAATGCGAAAACAGTTACCACACAAAATCTTTATACTATACAATATATATACATTATGTTTCCTAATGTAATTCTGTGATATAATGAAAACACAACCCGTAAAGAGAGGGTTGAATTAGCACATTGATAGCATTAGGCCATTCTTCAAAGTCGTTCCCTAACTTTTGAGATCAGCCCTAAGAAGAGTGGAGCCTTGTGCTCAACAGTACAGTTGTGCGTAAAAACGCATGATCGTGCAGGTGCAGCAAAAAGCAGGTCCGCTTGCGAGGTCTGTAGCAAGTCAGGAAGGGGCTTGAGGCGATGAAGAATTGGTTCCCACTATTTGAGTAGGCCCTGCCCTTGGCGGCAAAGCAGTGTTCAAATGGCGAGAATAGCGAGGGAGCGCAGGCCAACCCAGCCGAGTTTGAATACCATTTAAGTGATACTTGTGTGTAAAAGTGATTGCTTGTACCAGGGAGACCCCAGTAAGTGATGCACATACTTACCGACCCTTGGCACACTACAGACCAAACTTTGCCCGTTTAGTCAAGGTCGCTTGTAAGTTCAATTCCTGGAGTATCGTGGAGCTCTGACTCTCAGCGGCTGTGGGGGAGAACGATCGTCCGTGAAGGGACAGTTGTCTTTTCTCAGCTTCCAAAGGAGGTATGGAGGTATGAAGAAAATTCTGGTGCAGCAGGCATCAGGGCACAGGAGAGGAAAACAGCAAGGGATCTACAGCGACTGTCACCAACAGGTAGTGAGGCTGGAATCACAGGTGCGGGCAGCGTTATGCACTCTCCTAATTCGGGATCCAGAGGAGCTAGACCTGCCAATTGTGGCGGGAGAATGTACAGGACCACTGGAGACAGCAGCAGTTCTGCAGGATCCCCTGAGGTAGAGCTGGACAGTTCACCAGATGGCCCAGGGACACTTCCGAAGGGGCTCGCTTGGTAGGTAAACCGGGGGCACTGAGAGTAGTTGTTCCCACTACTACAAAGGGGCAAAGCGCCTTGACAGGCCTTCTTGATCAAAAAAGAATGCAGGGGTCTGACGGACAACAGAGGTCAAAGGTTACCAAAACCTTCCAAAGCGTATCCGCCGGTTTCACGAGTCCCATTCTTCATGCAGGAGACTTGGCTCCTTCTATAGTTCAGTGAGAAATCAGTTGATCAACCTGGAATGGATGCAGAACCCCTTCTCTTATCCAAGATTAGTTTCACGCTACAATCGAGGACTTCCAATCGAAGATCTGCTATCTTGCAGGCATCCCAATCATGGTCCATGGTGGTCTCAGTCATTCAAGCACTCCAAACATCCTGGCTCCATTTGTGTGGATTGGGTCCAGACAGTCCCAACCCGCTTCCTGGGCATACACACGTGACAGGCAGAAGACTGCTAAAGAGATTGGTTTTTGCTGAAGGCTGCATGCCCAAATAAGGAAAACCCAGGAAACTCGACCTGGGTGATGGCAAGGGACAAAATGGCCATGGCACAGAATAAAAGACTTTGTGGCTCGGCCATTTCGGACCTGGCCACAGTCCTAAACCAAAAGCAGTAAATGCAATATGATTCAGTAAAAAGAAGTACAACATTATAAAAAGTAACTTGTGCCACCAGTTCCTCCCAGGCACACTCGTGCAATCACCCAAAAATCCTTCAATAGTGTCTAGGGCCATACAACAAAAAGGGACCCCAGAGCATGGTACTGGAAGGTACATTGTGCACTGTTAAAAGGTTACCAGTAAATGGCAACATAGTCAAATACTAAGGGAAACATTATGTTTCCCAGTACTGACAGTCTGGAGGAGTGTCAGTTTCCCCATAACAAGTGAGCAAAAGCCCAGGGGAGTTCAGCTGAACACTGGGCTCCACTTGTCAGGATAGGAGAGCCAAACAAAAGCAAACAGTTTGGGGGTCCATAAATGAAGGGAAAATTGCACATAAACTCACCCCTCCCTGACTAAGGACAGGGGAAACTAATCCACCCCTGGATAGGCCTCATGCTCAGGTCGGTTAAACATTCTGGACAACCCATCAGCATTGCTAACACCTGGCCTGTGCTCATTGGTGAAGTTAAACCTTTGCAGGCTTATGGACCACCTGAGCAACTTTGGATTCTCTCCCTTCATGTTCATCTGCCACTTTAAGGGCTTATGGTCAGTTTGCACAGTGCAGTGGGTTCCACAGAGGTATGGCCTCCGCTTCCTTAGGGCCCATACAACAGAGAAACATTCTTTCTCTACTGTGGACCAAATGAGCTATCTGTCCTTAAGCTGGCAACTAATTAATCCAATCAGATGTTGCCTTTCTCATCTATCTGTGATAGTACAGCACCTATCCCAGTGTCAGAGGCATCTGTCTGCATAATAAAAGCATGTTTGTAGTGAGAGCCCCTGAGGACAGGGGCCTGGAACAGGGAGTCTTTTAAGCCATTGAATGCCTTCTCACACTCCTCATTCCAAGAGACCGTCTTAGGCTTCTTTGGAGTAGTGAGAGCAGTCATAGGGGCAGCTAAGGTGACATGCTCTTCCATAAATGCTCGATAGTACCCAGTGAATCCTAAGAAGGATCTCACTTGGGTTTGTGTAGTGTGGGTAGGCCAGTCTTGTACTGCATGTACTTTTCTGGGGAGAGGCTGAATCCTCCCTCCACTTAACTCATGCCCATGGTAAACCACAGATCCTTGACCAATCTGGCACTCGCTGGCCTTTATGGTCAAGTGGGCCTTCTGAAGAGCCTGTGAAGTGGGAGAATGGGAAAACACCCTTCCCCCATTCTCATCCAGACCCTGGCCTAGAAGATAACGACCCAAGCACCCCCCGCGAGAGGAGTTCGACCAATTCACTTCCTTACCAGATGATAAGGTGCCGTGTGTCTGCGGCCCACATGCACGTAGAGCATGTCCAATACCACGCCCTGGTCAAGCCGATGTCTGCGACATGGACCAGCTTGACTAAACAACAACCACGAAACCCATCATCGTTAGAGATGCCATGACGGCATAGCCAATGGACGAGAACACACGTGCCACCATGCACACTGATCACTCACACACCAAACCACACGAAGAACATACTCAGTGCTATGACATAGCGGACTGACACACCCACTGACAAGCATCGTTGTTATTTTTCACATAGGCATCCTACAGCACCGCAGAAACGCAAGACGCCTGAAGAGCTTGTGTATACATGCTTGCAGATGCTTTTTTGCTATCTTTCCCCATAGAGACGCCATCTTATATATCTACTGATGTTCGTGACATTTCTATCACCTTGTGACTCCATATTATGGATTATACCTCGCCACCCAGGACTAGGCTCGAGTGGGCTGCAAGCAAGAGTCCCCAGACAGGAGCCTCTCAGACGAAAATCTTCCCAAGACCAAAAGGTAAAGCGCTGACCACGCAGAACGAGCCCAACGAGAGCTCACAGCCAAGGCTGCAATATTGCAACTCACACGCCACGCTCCTAGCACCAAGGTTATACCTGCCGCAGCCAAGCACCCCTCAAAACTGAAATACAAATCAAATGTTCATACTTCTGCTCCAGCTACGGTCTCTCCACACGTGACCAAGCTGACCTGACAGAATGCCAAGCCCATGAGACAGAGAATCACCGGGATCCCATGTATGAGACACAGATTGCAACAACGAAGCGACAAGTTGGACACCTACACCGGTGGGAAAGGCGTGATCATCAGCCACTAGCAAGACCTGTCCATTGTCCACCACTAACACATAGTTGCACATTGTTGCCAGTACCAGGTACATCGTGAGCTGGGAACTGCGATGGTCCCAGGCTTGGGGGCTCGCAAGGGAACCAATCAGAATACGAGGGGCACTGCATTGACGACATTTTAGTTAGCCAATCACCAAGTGTCCCCTTGTAACTAATTTGTTGTAGCAATTATTAGGGACAGCCCAGGTGTACCACCTGACCCGTCCTCATCCACTAACATTTCTTTCTATATGTTCCTATACTAACCCTACCACTCGGGTAGCCAACCCGGAGTGGCGTTAGGTTTTGTGACAATTTTCCCAGGTGATGCATACGGATGCATACGGGCTGAGAACAATCCCTGCCGTTTCTATACTAAACAGCAGTAATTACCTTGCTCTTGTGCGTGTGTCATACTCCTTTTGGGACGCGGGAGGAGTTGGGGCCTCCCTGCCTCAGAGGTCTGTGGACGGCTCCGCCGACCCCCGGGAAATCACCCCGACAAGTTGGAGGCACTGCTGAGATCTGTTTGAGGTCTACCTAAACTTAAGGGCATCACCACCAGGACTCTTGCAACGAGGCAACCCGGCAGCATGGCCCCCTCTGCCGTTGCCCCCTTTTCAAGACTACAGGACCATCGCGGAACTGCGAGAAAACCAGACAGCGCAATCCGGACATTGGCCATCGGGAGCCGACTTGAGAAGTATCCTGCCCGCGGTTGGCGAGTGTCCAGACGGGGTCCAGACAAGGGGAGGTGGCGAGCCGCTTTGGAGGGGTGCCTGCAGTCGAGCGGCCCCACCTCACGAGGACTTGGTGAGTATGGCACACCCAACCAGCAACGTAATGTTGTGTGGGAGGGGGGAGGAATTGTGAAGAGGGAGGCAGGTGGTTGTAGCAGTGTGTGAAAATTGATTTTGGCTGTTCTGCGGCAGCAAAGGTGTGAGGCGTAGTGGGACAGGCACAGGGGCCGTCCTCTACGGCGTCACAAAGTGAATTGGGTGGAGCCTCGAGCACCCACGTACGACTGTTAGAGGGCACGGATTGGTTCAGGATCGCAGACACCTGTGTAAGAGGGGGGGTGGTTTTCCTATGAGTTGACGTTATAGATCAATGAGTAGATGAGGATCCCTACTGATTGAGTGTTGAAGCTCGTTAAGTAGAAGACGTTTTCCCACAAGGGGTAGCTAGATTGTTTACCGAGTACGGAAGATAACTGGCTGGTTAAGCTCCACTGGAGAGGGGGCGTATCACACGCGAGGCGACGCAGCATGCGCAGTTCAGTTATAATAAGCAATTGATTGTTGATTTTTCCACTCCAGACAAAGTGGGAAGACAGCTGTGGGGTTAACAGGGGATACAAGTGTTAATAAGGGTATAAAGTTGTACGTACTTACAGTGTCTTGTAGAGGTTGGTGACGTCATCCATAAGGCTTATATAGGATACCGCGACCATCTTGCATCTTTTTCCGGGGGTGGTCGAGGACCGAGGGCACGAAGGGGGAGGAGCCCAGGGGGGAGAGGCGGCCGCGCACGGAGAATGCCGGCCGCGCTCGACACGGGGGTTGAACAAGAAGAGGGAGCGATCTGACCAGACAGCGGGGACGAGGAGAAGGACAAGCTAAGTTGAAGGTGTGCCAAGTACAGGAGGCACAGGAAGGTGGGGCCACCCAGAGGTGTGCCGCAAAGGGCACACAGCCGCAGGGGGCTCTGTGTGCCACGGCCGACGGGGGCCATAGTTGTAACATCGGGAAGAAAGGAATAACAAAACATACTAGTATAACATTGGAAATTTCTTTCCCTTTCAGCGGACAGTCGAAGTCCCCAGTTTACGGGGCCAGGTAAAAGGTTGACGTTGAGAAAAGTGAATGTGTAATATGGCAATGAATTATGGGTCGAGTGCAGGAGCAGGGTTGGGGCTCAGACAAAGCGATTTAACTACACCACTCCAACACATTTACGCGACATTGTCACCACATAGAGAAAAGATTATAAAGTATAGTATTGAATGGACACAAGGAACTGGTAAAAAAATAAGGGTACCATGGCCGCCCTACGGCAGCTTTGACATGTACATCCAATATCACCTACTGGCATACTTGCATAACACCTATAAGGGAAAAAATTAGCAAACCCCCTAGCGGTTTTTGATATGTGGAAGATGTTTCAGGGATGCGCACCGGGAGCCCTAGGTTTGTACGCAGTACAGGAAGTAAAAGAAGAGAAGGTGAAAGGAAGGGGTGAGGGTACGGCATGTGGAAAATTACCTAGCACTGAAGAAAGTGAGGAGGAGGCAGAAGGATCATTCGTGGTAGCAGAGGCAAAGGTTAAAAAGGAAGGGGCAGAGGAAGTGCCGATGGCTAAGGTAGTGAAGAAGGAGGAAGGGGGGTTGTACCCAATAACAGAACTTAAGGAAGCCGCTTGACAACAACTAACGGCTGCTGAGGGATACTCCAACCCGGCATACAGCCCCCCACCATATGCACCCCCAGACGATTGTCAAAAAAGGTTGTGGGCGGTGGGTATGACAACACCGGCAGGAACGAGGGGTGATAGGAAGTCCGTAGGGAACTTCGAAAACATAGGACCAGACGAGTGGGTTGCAGCACAGGTGCTTCTGAAGCTCCGGGGAACACTACGGAGGCAGAGGAGGACGCAGTGAGAAGGGTGAATAAGGAAGAGAAGGATGATACACCAACAGGGCACGAGGTAAGTAAAAGAGAAGAAGTGAGACCTTCACGAGAGGAGGAAGAGATACTGGAGGAGAGGTTGGCGGAATTGAGGAGCATACGAAGCATGCTGATTGGGCTAGGTGACGTGAAGGACCTCCTGATTTCCATACTGGGAGATGCTGCTGATGACATCTAGAAGAGGGCGGGGTTCCCAGGGGTGACAATAAACGACACAGCACATGACAGAGCACCATTCACCAACTGCAGACATGCCCTCTGGCAGGCGTTGAGGGTTCAATTCCCAGACACATCAGACATAGGAGCAATAACCTCACAGACAAATCAGAGGGAGAGGATATGGTCCACCCGCCCAACAACAAGGGGGAGGGTTCCGGGGTTACATTCAACAAGGACAACAGGGGTACGAGGACAACATGGAGGGACCCCAATGGCAAGCACGGGAACCACCGACATGCTGGATATGTGGGATGGTAGGACACATGTCATGTACATGCAGAATGAGGCCTGCGCAGGTGGCTTGGGGAGAGCAAGGGCAGCAAGGACCTCTAGGTGAACAACAGGGTCACACACAACAGCAGGGGACACAGCAGCAATTACCACCACAACAGGCACAGGTGTTACAGCCACAATCACAATCGCACACGCAACACCCTCAACCACAACAACAGGCACTACAAACATACGCGCAAACACAGCAGCGACCAATTACAAAACAACAACAGCAGGTCCAAATTGTGCAGCAGCTCACACAAATACAGGACAATGCAATAACATCCACTGACACACCTGTGGCACAGACACAGCTAGGGAAAGTGACAATACTAGGCCATAACCCGTACACAGGAAATGGACAGTCACTGTACCCGCAATAGGACAGCCCACAGATGTCCTTGATGTGTCCCATCCTATCAGTAACTAACTGTTATACGTTGATAGTCGTGAAGATATAAGAGACCTCCGTCCCCAAGTGCCGCACAGGGAGAATCACTAATCACTCCCTGTGCAACCTTTGAGGCCGCAGGTGGAGAGATCCGAGGCCGGAACCGAAGTACTAGGAGCCCCAAGGCAGCTGTAAAAAAATACAATGATTAAATACCAAGCAAGCAGGGTACTATATGCATAAAACAAAGAATGGCCAGTTTCTTACCAGATGTCTGATGAAAGGGAAGATGGACCTGAGAGATGGTTCCGGGACTCACGTAGGCAAGGAATCCACCCTAAATCATAGGTCAGGATATTTTTCAGCCAATCTCCACCTGAAGAGTGTTGTGGTCCCTCGATAGTTGGGTGACAACTACCACTTGGGAAGTATGATTTATTGTACAAGGATGCGGCCTGGGAAATCCAAAAGGTGTCCGTTGAGCAAAAACAAGGTATGAAGCCAGGAAAGGCGGTCCGAATCCAGTGGAGGAACAAAGAGCAAGATCCAGAAGAAGTCCGTGATTCAATCCGAGGTCAGAAGCCGTGAGAAACAGAAGAGCGGAAGTCGCCGTAGCCGAACGTGATCCACAAGAAGTCCAAAAACAAGAACCAGATTCAAGGAAGCCAGGTAAGCGGGTTTATTCAGCCAAAACAGGGTCTCCGAGGAAAACAGCTGTGAAGCGCGGTATACCAGCACTGCCCGGCTTAAATACAGTTACTTCCTGGTCATATGACACGGAATGGAATCACGTGACCGTGAGCCTGGGGCACATGACCGCATAACGTCACGTGATCGGGTCGCAACGGAACGAGCACTTGTCTTCCTGCTCGAGCGGCTGCCTTATCTCCATGGCAACTGCCAATGGAGAAACGGCCGCAAGCGCGACTGCAGGGTGTATGGCGATTGCTTCGCCAGCGCGCGAGCCAAACCGGAATGCCTGCGTGAGCCCCTGGAAACAGGTGACTGGGAGAAGGTGGTTATCTGAGTGGTTGGCGGGACATGGCCGAAGGAATGATCTGAGGACATGACACTAACCCTGCAGAGGAACCACGCATACAGGTGACGATAGGTGACAAAAGATGTTCCTTCTTAGTTGACACAGGGGCCACTAGGGCATGCATAAGGGAGGGGAAGTTTAAACTGTCAGGCAAAGCTACGAACACTCACAGATTCTCTGGGGCTCGAGGGTTGGTTCCCTTCACTGATAACATCCCCTTATCTGTAGGTGATCACGACATGTCCCTCCCACTGCTATACTCAACAAAGTCACCAGTAAACATACTAGGTAGGGACATCATGAGCAGGTTGAATATGACTATCTCCTTTACTGACAAGGGAATAATATCCTCCACACCAGGAATAAACATGCTCACAGCATGACAAATACTACAGGCTTATTGCGGCAAAACAGTAGTGAGAGCAGAACAAATACATGGAGAACTGTTCCAATATGGGACAGACATGGCAATAGCATGGCTACCAGGAATTGAAGGGAAAATTTGGAGGAGGCCAGCAGCTTACCTTTTTAGTCCCGAGACACCTGCCAACGAAAAGGAAGGGACAAGGATATAACTGAACATTGAGAGCATTGTAGCAACACAAGACTATTTTGCAGTACACGCCCAAGACCGGGAAGGGAGAGCATGGAGAGCAGTAATAGCACTAGCAGCGGGGTGCCGACTAACACAGGTATCTGATGAGGAGCTCTTCTCGGACGATAACGGTGAGGGGGAAATGGTGTTTGAGATGAGCGTCCACATCTGGGTAACAGTGACATACAGAGACATAGCGCAGAAGATGGCACTGGTGCTAGAGGCACCAACATTACCACTGTACAATTTTTCGAGGAGGATATGGCAGCAGTGCCTGCATCTCTATGGACCACCAGTCCATATGACGTGGCTGCATCAAGAGCATTGGAGGGGTGAAAATAAAGTTGAAGAAAGGGGCAATACTGCCAAGGGTAAAGCAATACCCACTATCAAAAGAGGCAGATGAGGGGATCTATGAAACGATAATGGCATTGATCAGCAGAGGTGTACTAGTACCATCAGAGTCTCCATGCAACACTGCTGTGTACCCTGGGCGCAAGGCTAAGGGAGGGTCTTGGCGTTTCATCCAGGATTTGAGACCCCTCAACCACATCGTAGAAGCAGAATACCCGATAGCGGCTAATCCAGCCACTATACTATGTGGAATACCCGCAGAGGCGTTACGATTTACAGTGATTGACCTCAAAAATGCTTTCTTCTCAATACCTCTACACCCTGACTCACAAGACTTGACGAGTTTCACATACCGTAACACAAAATGGAAACACACCAGGTTGCCCCAAGGGTACTGTGAGTCACCATCCATCTTTAACAGGGTTATACAAATGGACTTGGGTAACATTGAGATGGAAAGCACGGTGCTACAATATGTAGATGACAATCATCTGCAGCACCCCAGAAGAGAAGTGCAGGAGAGACTCCATCAAACTGCTCACAGTGTTAGCAGAAAAAGGGTACAAGGTAGACAAGGAAAAACTGCAATACTGCCAAGAACAAGTGCTCTACATAGGCCAGCTCATTTCACAAAATGGAAGGAACATCACACCACAGAGGGCACACGCCATAATGAACACACCACAACCACAAACAGTGAGAGAACTGCAGCAGTTCTTGGGCCTATGCAACTACTGTAGGGCCTGGGTTTTTGATTACAGCTCATACATAGGACCATTGCTTGAGGCCCTCAAAGAAGCGCAGAGAGGGGAGAAGAAGCTGAGGTGGACCACAGAAATGACAGAGGCATTTCAGGAACTAAAAAATGCCATATCCACTGCACCAGTACTGGCCACCCCAAATTATGAAGCGCAATTTTTTATCTTTTCACACTGTAGCTCAGCACTAATGAGGGCAGTGCTGACACAGATAACTAGCATGGGTCACAAACCAGTGGCATTCTATAGTGGACACCTAGACCCTGTAATGTTAGGTCATTTCCCGTGCGAACAGAGTTTGGCTGCAGCAGCATTTGCGGTAAAAAAATCATCCTCAATAACAATGGGCTGTACAACCACACTGTACATGGAGCATGCCCTTTTTGCAATACTGAAAAACCAAAGTCAACTTTGACCACTCAGAGGGCATGAAGTAATTTTGTCCAGGCCAGAACTGACAATTGTAAGATGCAACAGCGTGAACCCAGCAAGGTTCATAGCAGAGGTAGTGGAAGATGGCAGCTACACTCATAACTGCACCCAGGCCATTAACACTTACTCCAGCACAAGAAAGGTTGAGGAGAACGCCCTAGAGGGGGGAGAGATACTGTACATTGATGGGTCCTCAACAATTGACCAGAGTGATGGGATACCTAGAACAGGAGCAGCAGTGGTGAGAATGACAGATGATTTGACATATGTCCCAGTGAAATGCGTTCAGTTACTGTAACACTACTCTGCCCAAGCAGCAGAGTTAGTGGCCCTAATATTAGCACTGAAAGAAAGCATTGATAAGCGAGTGACAATATACTCTGATAGTGCATACGTAACATCAACTGTACATTCAGGATTAATTAAGTGGCAGCGAAGAGTGTTCAGAAGAGCAGACGGCAGCCCAGTGCAACATGCCCTACTGCTTGCTGAATTAATTGAGGTAATTGAAGAACCCAAAGAACTAGCCCTGTTGAAGTGTCAGGGCCATACGAAAGGGGATGATCCCATTTCCAAAGGTAATGAAAGAGAAGACGCACATGCTAAACATGCTGCATATTTCGGTGAGATATGAACCCTCCAAGAAAAAGAAAAAGATAAGGGGAGGGTGGGGGCAAGACAGATGTTGATGAAGGATGCGTACTCCCACATCCCTGAAAATCAAATAATGGAATTACAGGCAGCAGCACCCATGGCAGAGAAGAAGCTATGGTTCAAAAGAGGATGCGCAATGTCCCCCACAGATGCATTATGACGACAGAACAATACAGGCAAAATAGTGATGCCCCTGGCCCTGTTGAAAACAGCCCTGGCCCAACTACATCATCCCGCACACACAGGAAAGGAGGTAATTGCAGCAAGAATAAAAGAGGGGTGGTTTTGTCCCGAGCTAAATTCGCATGTTGCAAACTTCATTAGCAATTGTCTTACTTGTCAACAATTTACGGCCGGTCACACGCTGCAAGTGATCAAAGGTGTTATACCCCGGCCAGAAGGACCCTTCCTGCACCTCCATATTGACTACGTTGACATGATCAATGTATGTCAAGGACACAAATATATGATTGTGGTAGTATGTCCATTTTCAAGGTGGATCGAAGCCGGTCCATGTTCCCACGCTGACGCTTTTAGAGCAGCAAAGTTCCTGGTGAGGGAGGTTTTCCCACGGTGGGGGGTGTGCGGAGTGTTGCGGTCTGACAATGGCCCACACTTCGCCAATGAGATGTTCCAACACATAAGTGCACTCCTTGGTATCAACCACAAGTTTGCATATGCGTACCACCCACAGGCGAATGGCGTTTGTGAACGCCTTAACGGCCTCCTAAAAGAAGAGATAGCCAAAATACAGCAGTCAACTAAGAAAAGCTGGCTCTATTGCCTACCCTTAGCACTATTTGAGTTAAGAAACAGGCCAGGGTCGGATCACCACCTCACACCCCACGAGGTGGTGACCGGATGCCAAATGCACCTTCCACTGACACCTCCATCAAGGGCCAGACTGTCACTCATCTCAAACTGTCTTTGGTGAAGAAATGTACGAATACGTCTCTTCCTTGATTACTAGTATCGCCTTTATCTCTCTACAGCTCGAGCGGACGCGGGGCGGGTCGAAGAACACCCAACAGGAAGAAAGAACAGATGAAGAGCAGGAACAAGCAACACAGTGGACTGTAAGGGAGGAGGACAGTGTCCTCCTCCGAAATTTCAATCGCCGGTGGAATAGCCCCCGTTTTACTGGGCCCCACCTGGTGGAAAAAACGGCTCCTAGAGCCTTAAAACTACAAGATAAGAACGTGTGGACGCATTTGCACGACATCAAGCCCTACAAAGATCAGACCCGCCCTTGCATCAACGACAGGGCCAACGCAGCAGCAACGACAACTAACGACAACGGCAACACAGCCCCAGACCACTCTCAAACTCCAAACATCCCCAAGGACTCACATGAACAATTGCCCATAGCCCACCCCATGGTCATGAGATCCCAAATTAACAAGAACACTGCCCCAACAAGCCCCGACCAGACAAACACTGCCCCAGTCACTACCTAATTAAAGAACATTGTCAAGATATTTGCCATTTCACACAACACTATGTAAACACATGCATGTTCTCTTCTTTGTTGTTTCGCACATGCAGGTACCGCACTGTACTGGTTTATGTTGAAGTATTGAATAGAGGTACTAACGCACAGGTTTCGCCCAGGAGTAAATGCTGCCCGCGGATAACAACACCCCAGAAGCACTGTCACACCAATTTGTATATGCTATAAAAAGACCAAAATACCTAAAGAAAAGAAGAATACTTGTGTATTATAACACGTTTATTTTGATTATAGAACAATCATTCTCATACCTCCACGAGCACTTACCGGTCTTGAGAGACAAGACGCTAAGGAAAGCATGGTAAGAGCTTTTCGCCTGGGCATTAAATGACTACATGATAGGGAGGGCTTGAATTAACAGAACTAACAAATGAACGCTTATTTTGTAGAAATTTTCAGGCGGGAATCTTTATCATTGTAAGAAAAGCTGCAGGACAGCAGCAAAGGTAAGACACAAAATGCCAGTGATGTTACCTATTGTCTACTAACATACCCCCAACCACGGCTGCAACAGGTACGGTACCAGGTGGTACAAGTAACCCAAGATTCCAAGGGAAGAGGATTAAATGTAGCACGACTATTGATAACAATGGGGTAGACACATATTTTACAGAGTACGCACACGTCTCGAATAACATGTGGTATCAGCACATGTCCAAAATTGGTAAGGGAACAACTAAGGACAACTGCTATGTGTGCTCATTGATCCCATACGCCATGAGTGCATCAAGAACATTTGTGGCTACTGAGGAGCCTGCAACATCAGTAGAGTGCCTGATATATCTGGCCATGTTCCAAACAAAAGGATGATTCCAAGGGAGAATGGCGATACTACAGTGGAAGACGAGGGACACATACCCGTATGACAATAACTTCATCAAGACACGTCCCATGTACAATCACTACTGGCAACTAACAAAGGGGCTCCAATATGTGACGGACGGACCTGACAAGGGGGAAACAAAGGAAGTAACATTGAATTACCTACCATGTGAATGGTGTGCAAGAGAGATTCCTGGAACACTAGGGTGCTGGGAAAGACCGCTGATAGTAAAATATGGAAAGGTGTACACGAAAGGGGGATGGACTAATGGGGTTGTGGGGAGAAATATGATAACATTAACAAAGGCAACTGTGGAAAAAATGGATGAAGAGTACAATAAGTGTTACAACGGATGGATAAAGAGCGCAGCGCTGGTAACATGGCTAGAGAAGGACGAGGATCCAATTACAATACTCCCACTGACTGCACCTACACTTTGTTATCAACACGACGGAGGCGTCGAGGTTGGCAGGAAGAGCAACTGCAAAAGGACAGTATTGATAACTGCAGAAGGGGCTGGTACAGCAGTTGTAATGGACCACTATTGGGCCTGCGGAGGAAAGGCATACCACAGCTTGCCGCCATCATGGAATGGAATATGCACTATGGTACACATAAACATACCATCCCTAGTAGTACCACAGAAACATGTCAACCTGGGAAGCTTCCCTAAGATGGACGAAGGGAATAAAAGGAAGAAAAGATCACTGACGAATAAAGAGAAAAAGGAAAAGAACAAAACAACAGTATTGTCAAGAGTGAGAAGACAAGGAGAACCACTGACGGGGAACTACCTGCGGAGAAGATCGGAAACAGCTCTTAGTGACATCCCACCAGGACACAGACTATTCAGTAGAGCGGCGATGTTCTTTTCCTCTATAATACATCCAGGATTGTATGCGTAAGCGAAGTGGCTCCAGATAACAAGATGGGAACTAATGATGACAATAAACTCCATCGTCAATCGATTCAACGCGATAAGAGAAGAATTGAGGGCAGTGAGAATGGTAGCACTCCAGAATAGATATGTACTGGATCTCCTTACAGCAATGGAAGGAGGATTTTGTGCAAAAATAGGAAGTTCATGTTGCACATTTATCCCTGCCAACGATGCAGACAATGGCATGCTTTCTGAGGCAGTATCACAATTTGCCAAGACGCACGCCAAGATGGAATAGTAAGCGAAGGGAGTGAAGAGAGATGGTAGCTGGTTTTCATGTTTATGGTCATGGATGCCATCATGGCTGTCAGATTGTCTTAAGATAATAGCTGGATGCATAATATTGGGAATGGCCACCCGGTTAGGACTGAGATTGTGGAAAGCAAGAACGGCTTGTACGACTGATGAAATGATAGAAATGATCGGCATGCATGCCCTGATGCCAGCAGAAGACAAAAAGAACATAGATATAATAATAAAGGAACGCGAGAGGGTGCGCAAGCAAATATTAGAAGCAGACTTACACCCGCCATCGGTGAAAGTGGAAAACCCAAGGAACCCGAAGAATTATGTTGGAAAATGGGTCTATTGCAAACCCGGCGGTGGGTGCGTGTACATGTACTGGTCGTTCGGAGATCAGGTGAACCAGTATGGACACCTAGCTGGAATAACAAAGGTGTGGAGGATACGCAGAGATAAGAGAGCGGATAATTTTGTGGTCAACAAGTCGACCACAGGGGGGACTGAAGTTGGAAAATGGGAAAACACCCTTCCCCCATTCTAATCCAGACCCTGTTCTAGAGGATCACGACCTAAGCACCCCCTGCGAGAGGAGTTCGACCCATTCACTTCCTTACCAGATGATAAGGTGCCATGTGTCCACGGCCCACATGCACAAGGAGCATGTCCAATACCACGCTCTGGTCAAGCCGATGTCTGTGACATGGACCAGCTTGACTGAACAACAACCACGAAACCCATCATCGTTAGAGATGCCATGACGACATAGCCAACGGACGAGAACACACATGCCACCATGCACACTGATCACTCACACACCAAACCACACGAAGAACACACTCAGTGCTATGACATAGCGGACTGACACACCCACGGACATGCATCATTGTTATTTTTCACATAGGCCTCCTACAGCACTGCAGAAACGCAAAACACCTGAAGAGCTTGTATATACATGCTTGCAGATGCTTTTTCGCTATCTATCCCCATAGAGACGCCATCTTATATATCTACTGATGTTCGTGACATTCTATCACCTCGTGACTCCATATTATGGATTGTACCTTGCCACCCAGGACTAGGCCCGAGTAGGCCGCAAGCAAGAGTCCCCAGACAGGAGCCTCTCAGACGCAAATCTTCCCAAGACGAAAAGGCAAAGCGCTGACCACGCAGAACGAGCCCAACGAGAGCTCACAGCCAAAGCCGCAATGTTGCAACTCATACGGCGCGCTCCTAGCACCAAGGTTATACCTGCTGCAGCCAAGCGCCCCTCAAAGCTGAATTACAAATCAAATGCTCATAATTCTGCTCCAGATACGGTTTCTCCACACGTGACCAAGCCGACCTGACAGAATGCCAAGCCCATGAGACAGACAATCGCCGGGATCCCACGTCTGAGACACAGATTGCAACAACGAAGCAACAAGTTGGGCACCTACACCGGTGGGAAAGGCGTGATCATCAGGCACTAACAAGACTTGTCCATTGGCCACCACTAACACATAGTTGCACATTGTTGCCAGTACCAGGTACATTGCGAGCTGGGAACGGCGATGGTCCCAGGCTTGGGGGCTCGCGAGGGAACCAATCAGAATACAAGGGGCACCGCATTAATGCCATTTTAGTTAGCCAATCACCAAGTGTCCCCTTGTAACTAATTCGTTGTAGCAATTATTAGGGACAGCCCAGGTGTACCACCTGACCCATCCTCATCCACTAGCATTTCTTTCTATATGTTCCTATACTAACCCTACCACTCGAGGAGCCAACCCGAAGTGGCGTTAGGTTTTGTGATGATTTTCCCAGGTGACGCGAGTAGCGCGTCATACTACGGTAAAAAGGGCCTGCGAGCCCCACTAACGGGGAGAGAGCGTCTCCCAGGATGCATACGGGCTGAGAACAATCCCTGCCGTTTCTATGATAAACAGCAGTAATTACCTTGCTCTTGTGCGTGTGTCATACTCCTTTTGGGACGTGGGAGGAGTTGGGGCCTCCCTGCCTCGGAGGTCCGCAGACGACTCCGCCGACCCCCGGGAAATCACCCCGACACCTGTAACACAATTCTAAGGTGTTCCACATGTTCCTTTCCAGGTGGCACTGAAGACTGCTATATCATCCAGATATGCTAAGCAGAATTCATCCATCCCATTTAAAACATGGTTCACAAGCCTCTGAAAAGTGGCAGGTGCATTTCTCAACACAAAAGGCATTACCCTGAACTGGTAAAGGCCTTCTGGAGTTGAGAATGCTGTCTTCTCCTTGTCATGCTCTGCTAGGGCAATAGCCTGTAGTGAGGTCAATTGTGCTGAGTTACCTGGAGGCACCCAAGGTATCCACCAGCTCATCAGTTCTAGTTAGGGGGTGAGTATCTGTCCTGGTGACAGCATTCAGAGCCCTGTAATCCATACAGAACAGACGTTCATAGGTACCAGCTTTTGGCACTAAGGCCACTGGACTGGACCAGGGCCTACTGGAAGGCTCAATAACTCCCAGATCTAACATCTTGTTTCCCTCCGCCTTGATGTAGGATCTCACATTATCTGACATTCTGTAGCCCCTACTTTTGGTAGGTACACTATCTCCAGTGTCAATCTCATGTTTGCACCAAGGTGTCAAACCTGGAGTCAGTTAGAACAAAGTTCTTACCTCCCTTTGCTGGTCGAAGGACCATTCTGGAATAAGTCAGGGAGAGGTTCTGATTCCTCCTCTTCAATATCTGATGCCAGTAGCAGTGCAGCTATTTCAACCCTAGGGATGAAAGTCTTCAGTCTATTCATGAGAAACACTTTTGGGACTGTCCAGGCCTACTAAGGTCCACCAAATAGTTATCCTCACCCAGCTGCTCCACAACTGAGTAAGGGCCTGACCATTTATCCTGTAGCGCTCAAGGTCTTATAGGGTTCATGATCAGGACTTCTTGACCTGGGGTAAAGTGAACAAGTGAACCTTTCTGGTCATACCAATGTTTGACCAATGCCTGGCCAGCCTTCAACTTGTCACTGCTCTGAGCCATCAGGAGGACCATCCTCTTCCTTAACCTCAGCACATAATCTACTCCTTGACTATGGCCACTGGTCCTTACAGGGTGACCAAAAAGAAGCTCGATGGGGCTGAAGCCAACCCCCTCTTGAGGCACTTTTCTGTAAGCAAACGGTAAGCATGGTAACAGGAGATCGCATGTTCTCCTTTGGGTTTCTTCCAGAGCTCCAAGCATGCGCTTTAGAGTTCTGTTAAACCTGAAAACTAAGCCATTTGTTTGTGGATGTTAAGCTGATGAAAACGTATAAGTGACCCCACACTCCTTCGACATGGCTTGTATATACTTGGACATAAGGTTGCTACCTCTGTCGGACACAACTTCTTTAGGGAAGCCAACCCTAGTAAATATGCCAAGCAAAGCTTTAGCAACTGACTTGGCAGTCACTTTCTTCAATGGGATGATTTCAGGCTATCTAATGGCATGCTCGACCAGCGCCAAGATAAGCATATTGCCAGAGGATGTCTGAGGGTTAAAGGGACCAACAATGTCAATCCCGAACCTCTCAAATGGCACTACAACAACAGGGAATGGCACCAATGGAGCCTGGATTGTTGCACCACTTTTTCCAGAGATCTGGCAAGTGGCACAACTCCTGCAATGGCTTTCAACTTGCACCCCCATCTTGGGCCAGTAAAAGTGCATGGATCACCTTTGCTTGATTCTCTTGATTCCAAGGTGACCAGCAAGGGGAACTTCATGCGCCAATTGCAGCAGGAAGGCTCTTACTTGAAGGGCGACCACCAACCTCCTATGGTCTCCTTCAGTAGACTGGAACCCACCTTCCCAGTACATCCTATTCTTCCCAGGAGGTTCACCCTCAAGCTAAGAGCAGGCCTGTCTCCTTAGGCCTTTCAAAGATCGGTGCTCACATTGGCCCTTACTAAACCCTCCCCTGTCAGGACCACCTTCAACCAGTAAACTTTGGAGTTCAGGATGGTCATGGGGGTTGAGTATATCAGGCAGCACCTCTTCCTCGTCAGGTGCAGTTGCTTGGCCAACTACCTCCACCTCAGTGGTAGGTGAGCTTGGGGGTATATTCTCTTACCCTCTTTTTGATTTTCTGACTCCCTTAGCCTTGGGTTTCCCCTTTGGCTTTGGCTCAGCCTTAGACTTGGAAAGGGCAGCTTTCGTTTGTGACCTTGTGCAGGGTCTCTCTCCCATATCCCCGACAAGACCTAGGTCACTGAGGTCATTACTCAGCAGGACCTACCCAGGGACTTGCCTCTGTATGCTCACATGAATCCTCACTACTGTACCATTGATAGTTAGAATTACAGGCATTACTGGGAACTTGAGAGGGGGGCCATCAGCTAACTTGGTGGGCATCAGGGGAGCTTTCCTCCTGGTTGACCAGTGTGGCGTCTACCACATTTCTGCTGGCTCCACTATCTCTAAGGGCAGGAGTGTCTACTCCATTGATCAGTACACTGTCTTTAAAGTAGTGCTTGGTGTTGTCAGGTATCCTAGCATATGCTTCTGAAACCCTTGGCTCCCAGGAACCCATGCAAACTAAGCCTATCTCAGATAATATCCCACTGGGGAAGGAATCTGAGGAGAAGGATGCCCCTGTGATAATGTTTTCCTCCTCATAGGAGTGGAAGGCCAGACTCACAGAGTGGGACCCAAGGTTTTGACCTTATATATGGAGTCCCCCTTCACATGGTCACTTGCTCCACAAGCCATAAAAGATCCACTGGGTCTGTGTACATAGGGAGGCTTATTGTAACCTGAGGTATGCTTTGGAGGGCTACTCACACTACTCTGACTGTTCTCAGGTGACGTACCCTTTTTAAACATTTTGTGGCCCTTCTGAGAGGAAGATTTTCTATATCCTCCACCCTCCTTATCCTTGTGTTTCTTCTCCTCCTGCTTACCAGAATCAAGCTTGCCCTTATGGGACACTCTGTGTGACACCCATGAAGCTGCTGCCAGGGCTAACATATTAGGATCTATCTCCTTAGAGTCAGCCAAGTGCTGCTTAAGCTCATGGGAACAAGAAGCAAAAATATGTTCAAGCATGACTAAATACATCAGACCCTCAAAGGTGGTGACCTTGTATCCTTAAACCCAACCAGTAAAGTTTTTAAAAGAAACAGTAGCATGGGAAACCCAAGTATTACCTTCTTTCTTTTTGTATTCTCTGTATCTTTTCAAGTATTGGGCAGGAGTCTTCCCAAACCTTAAGACCAGGGTTTGCTTCAATTTAGCAAAGTCTTTTCTGTCAGCCTTTTACATATCCATAATAGCACTGCAGCCAGAATGGGGTAGTTGACTGAGCAACTATCCAATCTTATCACAATCCACTACTTCTTATACCTCACATGCATACTCAAA
The DNA here is from genome assembly GCF_040938575.1 of Ambystoma mexicanum. Lineage (NCBI taxonomy): Eukaryota > Metazoa > Chordata > Amphibia > Caudata > Ambystomatidae > Ambystoma > Ambystoma mexicanum. The sequence continues at coordinate 386,146,869 of NC_090928.1, read as the reverse complement.
TGCAGTCAACCAGTCCGTAATGTCATTCTCGTCATCATATACACTAAGCAGATCTTTGAGAAATCTTGGATGAGAGGAGAAGCCAGATCCATTACCAGGCCCTCTAGTGTAACCATTGGTGCCTTGTAATCTAGCAAGCTCCAACCGGTGGTCCCTGTCCTTCTGCTACTCCAACCTCTCCAAATCCAGCTCAGCCATGCGAAATTCAAGCTCCTTCTGCTTAAACAGCAGCTCTTACTTCTGGAATTCCAGCATGGCCTCAGCCCCAGAGCCGGACAGTGAAACAGAGGACACATCATCATCATCATCATCATAATTTCTCTCTACAGTAGCACTAGTCAATACATTACTGGTACTTAGGATAGCCCCAGTACCTTCTGCACTATCATAGGAGGACAAATCCGGTATCTGCCAATCTGTGATCCTTTGGATCATTTTGGATGCAGTACAAGTGGCCGACAGGCCCCTTTCGGTACAAATCTGTCTTAGTGTCTCAGATCTAGAGGCACTCATAACAATGTCCGTAATTGGTTCCATTTTATAAGTAAAGGCAGGTGGCTCACAGTTAACGTTAACCTAAGAACACTATGTCTCTCGTGTAAGTGTACCTGTGTGCAACACTGGGTACCTCCGATCTTTTCCCACCGCTGTACAACAATTTGTTAAAATGGATTTCTAAACTAACTTGGTGGGCAGAAGTTTAGGAGGCCACCCTATTTTTGGTGAAACAGGAGAACCTTCTGAACAAGCCAGACCAATCTAGGTAGCTTGGAAGGCAGTCGAGACTAAGTCTCAGCAGGGGTGAGAGTGACCGGAAGCCCATAAGCATGGGATGCAAGAGTGGAAAAATCCAGACAATAGGGGAAAAACCCAGCTCGTCTCCCGCATGCTCGTTCCCAGCACACCTTATCAATGCACCTGCACATCTCTGTCTCCCCTCTCAGCTCGTCCTTGAGTGAACAATGTGAAAACTGTCCTCCAAAATAAGCTCATCTGCTTAACACTAAAATATCGCAACCGTTGCAGAAATTATGTCTCCCTTCTAACTGAGCTCACAGAAATGTAGACTTTCATTGCGGTTTGGAAGTGAATGTCCAAAATGGCAGCGAACTGCCGCCATGTTGTTTAGCTTATTTTCGCACACGCACTAGAATCCACCCTTTGAAAAATGAAACAAATGATGGTTTCTGAAACCGACGAAACATCCCAACCAAATTAGGAATACATGAAATACAACAACAAGCAATCAAAATCAAAACAATCACAAAAATACTAACAAAAGCATAGCGCAATGCTTTAGGAATCCAAGAAAACATTTGATCCCACCAAATTCCGCCCTGATCTTGAGTCACCTGAGAAAGTAGGTCATTCAAATTATCAATATGTTTTCAATGGAACAGGAATGGACATTCAAATAAAAACAGCACATCCCTTCAACAGCATTGCAACCCAAATTATGCTTCAAAAACAAATAATCAATAGACGCTCTGTTCTACAAAATAGCTTTCCTAAAATGTCTGCCATCTAAAAGCAGCTCCGTCAAAGCTTGAGAGGTGTCATTAAGCCCCTTAACAACTGCACAAGCCAACCTAATCAAGGATTTATAACCATCAGCCGCCAACCACCAAAAACCCCACCAAAGAAAAAACAAGCGCTAAAACCTCAGGTTCAGACAACAAATGCACATTAGAATCACAATCCAGCGACATGCCAAAATGATGAACAGAATGCATAGCTCGATGAATCGCAGGCTGCAAAGGAAACATCATTAAACCGAGCTGCGTCAAAGCACAAGGCCCGCCAGAAATATTCACAGGAATGTAGGTGTAGGTAAAATTACCACAGGAAAACAGCTGACTTGTGTCAGAGGTTTAACATGCCTAAGATGGCTGGCAGCTACAACAGTAAAATTACAAAACATAGCATTAGACACATCAGTACATACATCTTTAGGACATGCACATAAACGTTTCTCAAAATCCATTGCACCCTTCCTATCTGTCTGGAGCAATGTCATAAGTGACAATATGCGTCATATTCCTCCACATGCGATCAGTATCAGAACAAAATTTACAGTACTCATGAACAGAAAAAGAAGTTCTCACATCAGATTCTTCCACCAGAGTATCATTATGCAATCGTCCAAAAACGTGCTGTAGCACAGGTGCCGGTGCTGGTACAGCCACAAGACACGTCGAAATCAAGTTGGAAGCATCATGAACATCAGCCAGGCAAACCTGAGAGATGCTCAGAACCAAACGTGCCACAAAAACCCACATTTTGTCGGGTTGCCCGACAATCGCAGCAAAGCCATGCCGCACAAAAGACAAGGCTGTCACAGAAGAGGGCAAAGCATCACGCCCATGTTCACAATGTCTCCTCGACAATACAGTTGAATGCGCATCAGGCAACGTGGTCACATCAAGGCTGGGAGTCGTCATCCAGATCATCAGAGTCAGTCAGACAATGGAGACATTCACCACATCTTCTTGCAGGTCCCTGCACCCTCCCAAACAGACTCCACCCAAATCCACAAGAGCACACATCATGAACAGGGTCTGGGAAAAAAAGAAAATTACAAAAAAAGAAAATATCAGTGAAGTACATACATCACTCATGCAAATAACATTTGTCAGCAGAACCATGGCTCCATTTCCTTTTTCCTGGTTCCATTACCAGAAGAACTTGATCCTCACCTGCTGCAATTACATCCGCCGGAACCAGCGGACCACTAGGTTTCTCAACCCAAACCTTCGCTCCTGGAATCATTTTGTCTGATTAGCCAAAACCTTGGTCCCCACGTGTAGTTACCACTGTGAGCGGCTATCCCTTTTTCACCATGGATCACTTCACAGGGACAATAATTAGTTGCGCCACTCAATCCTCTTTATGGATTGGCAACATTCTCTCTCCACTATTGATTAACATTACTTTTATTTCCCCCTGATAATCTGCATCCACAATCCCTCCCAGTACCTGGATCCCTCTCAAGTCTAACCTAGATCTAGGGGCAATTAATCCCATGTGTTCTGATGGAATTTGCACTCCAATTCCTGTGTCAATAACATGGATTCCTCTTGGTTCAAGTCTGATTTCCTCCATAGCATGCAAGTCCACCCTGCAAATTCAGGTGTCGCTCGATAAGAAGCCAGAGCTCCAGGTAACATTTTCCAATACATCAAGGTTTAAAATATCCTATTTGGTTTAATTTGTAAAGCTGGTGTTAACATTCGCATTAATGGAGTTTCACCATTTGTAATTGGTCTGTTATTCAACACTTGCACCGCATCCAAAATGCACTCACGCCACCCTTTAAGGTTACCATCACTAGTCTTTTGCAGCTGTTGTTTCAACAAACCGTTCATCCTCTCAATCAATCCCAAAGCCTCGGGGTGATAAGGGACATGGAATATTCATTCAACGCCATTCTTCTGAAAATAATCCTGAATTAGATTTCCTTTAAAATGTGACCCATTGTCACTTTGAATTTGTAAAGGTACACAGTAGTACACTCCCACTTGATCTAACAATTTAATGGTATTTAACTGCACAGCATTGTATATCATCAAGTATATTGAATATGTGTCTACAATTGTGCACGCATATTGACATCCTCTACCAATTGGCATTGGACCAATGCAATCGATTTGCCAAATTTGTCCAGGTAGTTTACCTCTTTTCAATGTGCCCTGAATCACATGTGGGATGGATCTCTGATTCTGATGCTGGCACACTGGACATTGCAAAATCACTGTTTTCACTACTTCGAAGGGAATACTAATTCCTCGATCTTGTGCCCAACTGATAAACCCGGCGCAGAGACCGAGAACAGGAGAGGAGGACTGCCCGAGACCACGCTGCCTTGCAGATAATAATTGAGGCGGTGGGTACCTGCGTTCCCCGCCCTCATCTTGTGTCTTTGGAGGGAGGAAGGAGGTGGCCGCTGGGTTGCTGTCCCAGACAAACCACACCACTGAAGCGGGAGGTCAGAGGGGCTAGAGGGCCCGCTTATCACTGCAGCCCTGTGCAGTGAATGGCGTGAGCGGAGCACTGGGAGGCTCCAAGGACAATTATCGCTGATGACCCAACTGACGGAACTTCAGTGATCATTCAAAATTGGAGGCAATCGCGCCACGCCACGCGCGAGAACTAGGTACGGAGGCTACGAAACCCTGTGAAAGTGCCTGATTCCAGAGACCATACGTGACAAGCACGGACTCTGCAACTATAAGATACAGTAAGCCGCTTGGAGGGACTGCAGTGGGTTACCAGTGGGCATAACAGATCCCCGCAACACAGACTATCCTGCGCTCCTCAGAAGTCATATTCTGAGAACGTGCACCTCTGAACTAAACACATCGGCCTGCTAGCGCTGGGGCGCTATACTGAGGCAACAAGGCCCATTGAAACCTGGCTAGGCACGGTGCCTGTGTGTCCCCCAATCACCACAAAGAGGCTGGAAGAACAAAAAAACGACAACAGAGTCCTGGATCACACAACGCCCACCTGCAGGTAAGCACCAGAGTGCTTGCATGATACGAACTCCCCGCCGAGGGGCTGCCCTGACCCATGAACACCCCAAGGAATTCTCAACAGTATTCCCCACTCATACTGACACAAACCAACTGTCAGTTTCAATCTGAGGCCCAAGGCACAGACAGTGAGCCCATGCGGATGAGTGGAGGAGCGTGTTTAGAGCCCACGCCAGGGCCAAGTGGAGGAGATGGGCCACAGCCAGCAAATACCCCAAGGGGTCCCTCTTTGTATCCCCCTCATACTAACATGAGGCAATTGAACATTTTCCTCTGAGGCCCAGGCATGGATAGAAGCATACACTGATGAGAGGGTGAATGTGCTGAGAACCTGCACTAGGCCCAGCAAGAGGAGGTGGGCCACATTAGGCACGCCATCACTGCTTTTAGTTACATCTTTGGCTTAAGATAGGGTATGTGATCCCGCAACACTGATACACTTAGGTGTCGAATTATCACAGAAACTGAAGGGCTGCCCTCCTGTGTCAGCTTTTGTTTATTCTCCCAAATCAAGCTGATAGTTCCCCTTTGTTTCCTATGAAGAGCTGACATGAAAGGCCAGTAGGCTCGGAGGCCTTGCTCTGTACCACCGACCCTTACAGCCTGAGAGAGAGGGTATATAATGAGTTTCTGTCCCAACCAGCCAGACAAACATTCGGTGTGAAGACATACTAAGGAAAAGTTGGGTGCAGGGCCTACTGGAAGTAGCCCACAGATCATCACACATTGGTGCCAGCAACACTAGGCATGCCCTTTGAACATAAAACGGGCTGATGGGATGAGAAGCTACTGCCTGACAAGGAAAGCTGCCTGGATCCATTTAAATCACAAAACACGCAGTATTGATAAGGCTGCCCAGGGGTGCAGTATAATGCCTAAAGGAGCACCCCACAAAAAGAGCGTAACAATGGACACATTTACTAAACCAGCCACTAAACTAATGGATGCTGGAAGTGAGGGGACGAGTGGGCAAGAACTTCCATCCATCGATAACCCCACTGTCGCCACCTGCAGACCTACAAGGACTCGTGAATATTATGCAGCAGGGATTTGCTTCCATCAGCGACAAACTGGACGGCATTACTATCAGCGTCACCTCGATCCGGGTGCAGCTGGAAAAAGCTATGAAAGGCATCACAGAAATGGAAACACTCATTGGCACGGCAGAGGACGCAACAGAGGCAATACAGAGCACAGTGACAACCATGGTGCAGGACCTAGGCACTATCAAACTGAAATGCTAGGATCTTGAAGCAAGATCACATTGAAACAACATCCGCATCATAAGGGTGCCAGAAGACACCCTCAAAGGCCCCATGGAACTGGCTATTAAAGGATTTGCTAGGGGGACCCGGGCTGGTCTCAAATGTTTGTTGTGGAGCACGCGCATAGAACACTGGTGGCAAGACCCAAACTCTGCGTGTTTCCCTGGCCAATAATAGCATGGCTAATGAACTACAGAGACAGAAACATGGTTTTGAGGGCCCTGAAGATGAAGAATGATAGTTAAAGATGTTGTGTACAATACAAGTGAATTAACCGAATGTGGGGGTTCCTGTACACTCCTGTGTTTTGGAGTCTGTCTGCTGTGTTTACTGTGAGAGGGCTGGACTAGCATTCAAAAACCCTCTTTCCCGCGGAGTGGCCGCGGAGTGGCGGCAGAGTGGCAGTCTCTGCAGTGTTCCTACGAGCTTCCTGTACACTCCTGTGTTTTGGAGTCTGTCTGCTGTGTCTACTGTGAGAGGGCTGGACTAGCATTCAAAAACCCTCTTTCCCGCAGAGCGGGCACGGAGTGGCGGCAGAGTGGCAGTCTCTGCAGTGTTCCTACGAGCTTCCTGTACACGCCTGTGTTTTGGAGTCTGTTTGCTGTGTCTACTGTGAGAGGGCTGGACTAGCTTTCAAAAACCCTCTTTCCCGCTTAGCGGCCGCGGAGTGGCGGCAGAGTGGCAGTCTCTGCAGTGTTCCTACGAGCTTCCTGTACACTCCTGTGTTTTGGAGTCTGTCTGCTGTGTCTACTGTGAGAGGGCTGGACTAGCATTCAAAAACCCTCTTTCCTGCGGAGCGGCCGCGGAGTGGCGGCAGAGTGGCAGTCTCTGCAGTGTTCCTACGAGCTTCCTGTACTCTCCTGTGTTTTGGAGTCTGTCTGTTGTGTCTACTGTGAGAGGGCTGGACTAGCATTCAAAAACCCTCTTTCCCGCGGAGCGGCCGCGGAGTGGCGGCAGAGTCGCAGTCGCTGCATTGTTCCTACAAGCTTCCTGTAGACTCCTGTGTTTTGGAGTCTGTCTGCTGTGTCTACTGTGAGAGGGCTGGACTAGCATTCAAAAACCCTCTTTCCCGCGGAGCGGCCGTGGAGCGGCGGCAGAGTGGCGGCGGAGTGGCAGTCTCTGCAGTATTCCTACGACCTTCCTGTACACTCCTGTGTTTTGGAGTCTGTCTGCTGTGTCTACTGTGAGAGGGCTGGACTAGCATTCAAAAACCCTCTTTCCCGCGGAGCGGCCGCGGAGTGGTGGCAGAGTGGCAGTCTCTGCAGTGTTCCTATGAGCTTCCTGTACACTCCTGTGTTTTGGAGTCTGTCTGCTGTGTCTACTGTGAGAGGGCTCGACTAGCATTCAAAAACCCTCTTTCCCGCGGAGCGGCCGCGGAATGGCGGCAGAGTGGCAGTCTCTGTAGTGTTCCTAGGAGCTTCCTGTACACTCCTGTGTTTTGGAGTCTGTCTGCTGTGTCTACTGTGAGAGGGCTGGACTAGCATTCAAAAACCCTCTTTCCCGCGGAGCGGCCGCGGAGTGGTGGCAGAGTGGCAGTCTCTGCAGTGTTCCTATGAGCTTCCTGTACACTCCTGTGTTTTGGAGTCTGTCTGCTGTGTCTACTGTGAGAGGGCTGGACTAGCATTCAAAAACCCTCTTTCCCGCGGAGCGGCCGCGGAGTGGCGGCAGAGTGGCAGTCTCTGTAGTGTTCCTAGGAGCTTCCTGTACACTCCTGTGTTTTGGAGTCTGTCTGCTGTGTCTACTGTGAGAGGGCTGGACTAGCATTCAAAAACCCTCTTTCCCGCGGAGCGGCCGCGGAGTGGCGGCAGAGTGGCAGTCTCTGCAGTCTATGGCAGCTAGGGCAGTACGGCTTGCCAGCAGAAAGAACCGCACCTTCCATACTTCTGCCTCTGCCAAAAGGCCTTCGGTCGGTGATTCCATCCATTCTACCCATCCCGATTCTACTCAACCCGAGACTCTGGGTCCCCGACTGCAGAGCGCCAAAATAAACATTGCCCTTGTGGCCCATCGGACTCACTCGGATCACGAAGTAGCCTCTCCCGCGCCGAGGCTGGCTTCCATCGTACCCGGATCCACTCCCGGACTGGATTTGGACCCGGGAGCACGCCAGCTGGAGACCCGGGAATCTCCTGCCACTACCTGTCCCCCGACCATGGAGGAGTCTCTCTCTTCTGCCAGCTGTCTCCCGCCTGTACCTGTCTCCCAACCATGGAGGAGTCTCTCTCTTCTGCCAGCTGTCTCCCGCCGCGTGAAGCGAGTGTGGAGTTGCCCCTCGGAGGAGAGGAAACGCCGCTCGCAACAGGTGAGGCTGGTCTGGTGGGTGAAGAGGGGGGACGGGTGACCAGCTCAAGCTTCCCGATCGCCCGTGTTCACCCCTCCCACGGGCGATCGTGGGGGGCGAGGACAGCGGTCGGGTAGCGCCGGCGGGCGATCCGCTTCTGGCAGAGACCAGTACTTTGGACCCAAACCTCCTTACAGTGGTTCCTATTCTCCATCATTCTCCCCTGGATGTGAGGGCAGTGCAAACAGGGGTACTTCCACCTTGGTCTGAGTCGCCAGAGGGAGAGCAGCTAACTATCTCAGCTGCAGTGGATCATCCCGACACGGTTTTGCCCGACCCCCCTGGGGGAGTTCCGCAAAACGACAGCTCCATCAAACCCCCTCATGTTTCTATAAAGGCCACACTTTTAAAAATGAAAGGAGGACCGGTACGCAGGAAACGATGTGCACACTTACGATTAAAGTCTGGACTCAAAGCCCAGCCGACCCAGCACCAAAGACTTTCCAGCGCACCTTCGAGGCATCAGGACCATCAGCAGAAGGAGGACATATCCCAGCTGTCGGCAAATTATAGATTTTTTGCAAACCTCCTAAAAAAGAAAGTATCAGTGCCAGAAGAACTTTCGGATGCCGAGATTTTAAGAGTCATCACGGGTCAAAGTCTTCCTGCAAATATCACTGGAGAGTCTATTGATGCGTGACCAGTATTTTCACTAGAACCAGCACGCTTTTCTTTTTCTAGCACGGTTTCTGATGCCAACATCAGGTGGCACTTTGGCTCCCCATGAACTGGTGCACTCTCCCTTCCAAGTCATTCTACTAAGTCGACAATTGATTCGAAGGGAGTCATAAATCCATCAAGTGCATAGTTATCTGCAGCGGACCCTCAAGCCCCCGAAACTATGGGCCTCCTTTCAGGGGCCCCGGCCGCATGGCCCTCGGTTCCGGTAGCTAGGCTGCCCACAACAAAGTCTCCTCTGCAGAAACGGGGGTGTCAAAGACCTTCGGTGAGTGCCATTATCGACCTAAGTGGTGTTGAGGACCCTTTGTTTATCTCACTTCACGCAAACGAAATAGAAACCATTGACTTTACACCAACGATCTCAAATTCAGGTGAGCTGGTGGGGGAATCTCGAGTGAACACCGAGCACTCCCTTACAGCCTCGCAAGTGCAAGACCCGGACCTCAGAGCACATCCCAAGCAAGGCAAGGGACCTGACTTGGCTGCACAAATGAGCCCTGCGACTCCTAGACTCTCTGCTGGGTCTCAGAATGTTAGCCCTCAAACTGTATCTAGCCCAACGAGACCTCTATGTTCAAGTGAGAAAATAGGAAAGTGAGTAAAAGACACCTCGCCTAAAAAGACCGATCTAAGGCTTATCATGTCTACGGTAACCTTGGCCATGGCTCCCTTTTGTAAATTGTACGAGTCGATAAATGACTCGATGAGAGATCATACTTCCATTATAGCGATGATGAACAGTCGTCTGATTTTTTTGGAAGGCTACATCAACGCACTCAACAAAAAAATGGATAAATGCGCCACGGACGAGAGGTACGCAAAGTTTTCGGCGGCTACACAATCGACGCAAGTCCAGCTGGTGGACTTCATTTCCCAGACCCTTGAACCACGGCCGACTCACCAACTTGAGGACCTCAGAACAGAGTCCAGTAATGTGCCCCCCTGTGAGGGCCCCATGAAGACTAAGTTAAAGCCGGCAACGGTAAAGGCAAATGGAGCAATCTGCGATGAACCTATTTTAATCACAACAGACCAGGAGCCTACTCCTGACCTGAATGCAAAGGTGAACGTACCGGCAACAAAAGGTCACCTCACGACCCAAAAGCAAACGACTATTAAGTTCTTCTCTCCTCAATCGATCAGCAGCAAAGAGCCGCCTTTGAACGAAAAGGGGGAGCCGCACCGAGGGTCCGAGAAACCCTCTTATAAGGAACCTTCAAGAACTGTGGTTGAGCTTAAACCTCCAAGTCAGAAGATTGGAACTACTGCATTAGAAAGCGTACCCGCAACCAAGGAAATCAATCATGCAACAGATGAGGATTTATTAAATCTTAGTGTCTACACACTATTTGACGACCAGGGAGAAAGTAACAATCCCCACCACACGGACGAGGAGACCTCTACTTTCTATACTCTAGAAAGTCGTTGTAAGAAGCTTCAAAAAAAGTCCAGCTGGGGGTCCCGATCGCCAAAGGGCAGAACCCCTGAATCACACCAAACTATCCATCAAGGAATCGAATTGGGTGAGTCTAACTCAGAAAACGCTCCCCTAAGACAAAGGACAAGAAAAACGGATTCTCCTTCGAGACAAAGTTCCCCCCTTGCAACTAAATGGGTCCATGCCACACGGGCCAAACGGCTACAGGAAAAGCGAAATCCTACAGAAACAAATATTAAAGACAAGAAAAATTGGCACAACTCTAAACCAAGCGAAAAGAAAGCATCAGGAACAACAAAACATGTTTCTAAATCAAAACGTAATTTTAAGATTGAACAACTACCAAATAACAAAAAGTATGTGATACTGAATAGAAGTTATTTGTTACAACTTCTCAAATGTATACCAAAGTAGAAACAGGGTCGAACCGTTTCACCAAGGGAAAACTGCATGTGCCTATATGCATGTGCACACAAACTGAGCAAAAGTTAGGATCTCCGAGGCGGCAGAACACTTATTAAAGTTGGGCTTCGACTTGTTCGAACTTGAAGAGAGTGTTCCATTCACTTCTCTAAGGAAACCATCTGAAACGGATGAGCCACTCTCACACCTCCGTCCAGCCAACTTGAGCAATAAATTAAAATCGTCTACAAGACCTTTGGAGGTGAGAGGCTTGAAACAAACTGTCTTAACCTGCAATCAATCTTCATAGGATGTTTCCCCCCGAGTCTCACCCTCGAGCTCGTGCTATGAAGCAGAGAGTCGGCAACCAACAATCGTCACCAGGATAAATGAAATTGCCTACAAAGATCCTTTAGGCATAGGAAGATGCCCTCTTGGCCCCACACCAAAAATTGTACGGACTATAAATCAATCCCTAGGTGGAAAGGACATTGGCGTCCAAGAAACTCAAAAACAAGCCCCATTAGCGCAACTATGGGCATGGTTACCAAAAGCACTGATGCTAAATAAGAACAAATAGCAATTCGTTGAGCACTTTTCAGCACCCCTTGCTACCAAACAAACATCTGGGAAACCAGACCTCTATTTGGGGTCTTGGAATACTCGTGGATTTCAACATCTGACTAAGAAAGGAGACCTAAACTTGGGGTGTTTGGATATCATCTGTTTACAAGAAACTTGGACGATCGAACGTCCCACTATGGATGACTACGACTTGGCATTTGTCCCAGCGGTTAAAGGAACTTTTGGCCGCCCGTCATCTGGCCTCATAACCGCAATTCGCTGCGGCTCCGGATTACATTTAAAGAATACTCTGAGATTCACAACTTATCTCTTGACCACGGAAGTCAGTTGGAACCGTTTCGAGGTGGAAAAGGGAAAGTCTAAAGCGCAACCTTTAATCATCATTAATGTCTATTGGAACCCTGCAGCCATGACTGACTCATTCTTTATAGCCTTGATTGAAGAGACTGTCGACGAAGCTCTGGTAAGGTGTCCAGAGGCTTTGCTAATCATCTGCAGAGATCTAAATGCCACCTGGTTGCCACATGAATCAGCTGATGATCTTCCTCTTTTTTCGTCCCTTAGAAACAAACGGGGGGTTGTGTGGCTGTCATCGATGTCATCCTGTGATTTACTTTGTGCGGAGGACCTTTTCACCAGAGAAGAGAGGCCTCCTACTTGGGAAAGAGGACATTCCTCCGCGGACATTGATCACATTTTTATAAGCAGGCACTTGGCAGCTCTTACCACTTCGTTTGAAGTACGAAGGTCCTCTGCTAGTGATCACAAACTGTTGGTACTGAAATGGAAGACAAAAATGCTCGATAACATAGTCACGCCCGTTCAAGTGGAGTCAAACAACCAGCAAAACCGCTTAAGACTATCAGAAACTTCGATTTCAAAGATAAAGGCCCAGTACCTGAGAATAGGAAACTAGCCCGACCAACTGATCGATCCGCAATCACCAGATTATCAACTGCTTCTGGTTCCTTTTAGATCTAAATCAAATGGTCCCAGACAGAGTAACAATCTTTCCAGACATGAATACTGTAAAGAACTGGTTCTGAGACGGCGCTTAGTGAGGAAAGCAAAAAGAAAACTTTGCGCTTTCCCATCATCAGAAAATCAGGCAATCTTCAATCAGGAACAGCAAACTTATAAATCATGGATCAGGCAATACCGCAGCAATTTACATCAACAAGATGTGGAAGCCATGTTGAAGTTGGTTTTCGGCCACCATCCTCGGGAGTTTTGGGCTCTCCTTAGATCGACTTTCTCTCCTCTTGAGGAATCACCCTCAAATCCGATCTGTGAAACAACCTGGATAAATTTTTACGCAAACCTGTTCCAGACGCCTGCATCCTCAAGTTCTCTGGAATTTAGTACAAAATTAGAACCATGGATAGATCTGAGCAGCAAAGCTGAGATCTTCAAAGTCCTTCGAAGACTCAAACCATCGCGAGTGCCCGGCCCGGACGGAATCACAAACCTTGATCTAAAGAAATACCCAAGAGAACGGTCTTCGTTGATCAGCGAAATCTTTAAACGATGTAAACAGGCAAGGCAAATTCCGTCTTCATGGACAACCTCAATTGTAGTCCCAATATTCAAAAAAGGCCGGAAAGAAGATCCTAAGAACTACTGCCCTATCGTGCTTTTGGACACGGTTGGCAAGGTGTTCGGCGCTGACCCGTTTCAAAAAGGATTCACAAAAAACAGCGGCACAACGACCAACATTATGTTCCTTAGCGCACTTAAAAGCAAGGTGCTGGGAGGAGGCCCGAGAGTGTTCCTTGCGTTCATAGATCTGACGCAAGCCTTTGATCAAGTAAACAGAGTGAGTCTGTGGAGAAAACTGAGCCTTTGGAAATGCCCAGCTGAACTCCTTCTACCAATCCAAGCACTACATCAGGACACAAAGGTACGTGTGAGACTAAATCAAGCTGGCCTGTTATCGTCAGAAATCTCAGTCGGCAGTGGAGTGAAACAGGGATGCTCCCTTGCTCCGGCACTTTTCATCGCTTACTTGGGCGATTTCAAAGCCTCAGAACTAACTATCCGCTCCTTTCCGCCGTCAATGGGAAAGTTGAAAACCACAAGGCTACTCTACGCGGATGATCTAATCCTAATGGATATGACCCCTATTGGCCTCCAGCGCCAGCTCGATAACTTGGCTGCTTATATTCAAGCAAATGATTTAACCATTAATGCATCTAAAACCAAGATTCTGACCATGGAAAAACATAAACGACCACAAGAAAAACTATCCTGGTACTTGGATGGGGCTGCACTAGAAAAAGTCTCTAGTATTAAATATCTAGGAGCAACACTAGACTGTTCTAGTATCAACATAACCCTTCAGAGTTGCTTAATGAACAAAGCAAAAAATCTAGCGGCACAAGCCCGGGCAATGGATAAAAAGTTTGGTCACTTTTCCTTGCTACCATTGATCAAATTCTACAGGATGAAGGTGGTTCCATCACTCACCTATGCAGCGGAAGCCCTTCCCCACACGCCTGCCAATCTGTGGCTGAAGTTAGAGGGTTACTTCTGGCGCATGGTCCTAGGTCTCCCAAAGTCAACATCGGCTCCCCTTATCAGAAGAGAGCTAGGTCTCCTCTCATTGGAAGGGACCACAGAGATAAAATCCATGATGTTCTATAGGAAAATGCTGCTTCCAGATTGCTCACATGTGTTAGCCATCGTACGTGCTGAAATTCTGACAGCACGTTGTTCTGTTTTAAAATCTTGGGAAATGGCGCGTAAAGCGAAACTATTGGAAATTCACTCTTCAGAGCAAGATCTCATCCGCAACCCATCAAAAATAAAAAGGAAAATCAGTGAGCTGTACTGGATTCAAACCGTGAACAATGCAACAAAAGCAAAATCAGTCAGCCATCTCCCACCCTATCAAAGTAAATTGAACATTGTTCCGAACTATTTGAGCAAGTTCCCCAACAAAGCTGCCAGAACCTTGTTTTTGAAAGCGCGCTTAAATTTACTGCCGACTAATGAGATTTTAAAACTCAGAGGACAGAGTAATTCAAACACATGCCGTTTTTGTGAAAATGACACTAACGTAGAAACTATACGTCACTTCCTCCTAAACTGCCCAGGAACTAGGGCTATAACCGAGAAGTTCTTGTTACCACATCTTTCAGCATCATATACCAGGGAAGAGGAACTTTGGTGGACTCGCCTAATGAGTGGAGAAAGAAATACCTGGACAGTTGCCACTACACAGACTCTTAAGTTTATCTTATCCTTATGAAACTTAAATCATCGCCATAACCACAATTCTTCTTCTGAAATGAAATTATCTCCTCTTCCATTTTCTTCTTCTTCTTTTCTGTTTCTTCTCTTTCATGATACAGCTTCTTGTTCTACATTTTCACTTTCTCCCTTTCTTCACTTCGTTTTGTTTTCTACTATGTTTTGTAAAAATCATTAATTTGATTAAATCAACCAAATAAATAAAAAAAAATTAAAAAAAAAAAAAAGGTTCGGAGTACTATGCGGGAGGGGGAAGGAGGCATCTGGGGGATGTTGGGTTGAAACAGTTATGAAAATGCACAGGTTAAATACAACATGTTACTACCTAGTCGGAAGCAGGTACAGGATTATAGAAACTACCCAGAGACATGTGAGAGATGATGGCTAGAGATGGGCCTACGGGGGTAATGTTGGTGAGTTGTAATGTGAAGGGCTTGGGCATACCCATGAAGATGCGAAAGGTGATGATATATGTAAACAGACAAGGGGCCCAGATACTGTTCTTGCAGGAAACGCATCTATTAGAACATCAAGCGCGCAAGGTTACCCCAGGATGGGGACAACATCGCTATTATTAGGGCCCGTGGGGTTAGGATTCTGGTTCATAGATCACTCCCATTCGCACATTACATGACAGAAAGTGACGCGTGTGGTAGATATGTGATTGTACATGGGAAACTGGGGTGTTTGGAAGTTTTATTGATGAATATATACAGTCCTAATGTGGATGATTTCAAATTATATGAAGAAGTGTTCCGAAAATGCGCAAAGTATCCCATTGCACAAGTGATCTGCAGAGGCATCTTTAACATTATACTGGACACAGATCTAGATCATATGCCTGTTATTCCCAGACCTCTGTCAAATGCAGCGTGTACAATACATACACACATAGCCGACCTGGGCCTGAAGGACGTTTGGCGCTCGCTGCATTGGACACAAAGGTCCTTCACTTTCTACTCGTCAGTACATGATATGCACTCCCGTATACACCTCTGGTTAGCATTGAAAAAGGTGCTGAGTTGGGTAATGGAGGCCTAGATACTGCCCAGATACTGCCCAGGCCCCCTTCAGATCATTGCCGTGTGTCGATCTTGATGAACATCCCAGAGGGAACTCCCCAGAAAACGCGATAGCATTTCAAAGCCACGTCTCTATTAGACCCAGTGTTTATGTCAAGTATGGCACAGCATGTCACTGACTACTTTGAAATTAATGAGGGATCAGTAAGTAAACAGGCTTCTCAATGGCAGGCATTTAAAGTGTACATCTGGGGAGTAGCGATGTCTGCCGAATATGGGGTGCTCTGCGATATCAGGAGGTAACTTAAGAGGCGAACTCCCTAGCGAAGCTACAGATGGACTATGTGAGAAGCCTGTCACCACACATTAGTGCAGAAATTAAAACACAGCTAGATGAGTACTGTGCCGCAGCAGAAAGGGAACTTTGCTATTTTTGATAGGCCAGCAGTGGCACGTAGGTACGGAGAGCAAGAGAGGCCGGGAAAACTTCTAGCACACACGGTACATACTGAGAGAGGCAACACAACTATTCTCTGTATTACCAGGCAGGATGGAGTGGTGGTCACTAAGGTGGAAGACGTCTGTGAGGTGTTTTTTGGCTTCTACGAAAATCTCTACTCAACCCAGAGGGTAGCTAGAAATAATGGGATTGATGACTATCTAGCTACAATACCCACAACGTTGTTATCGACAGATGCCCGCAATGCACTGGAATCACCCATAACACTGGGCGAGATAAAAGAGGCAATTAAAAGCCTACCGGGGGAAGGCCCCTGGCTCAGACGGGCTGAGTCTGGAATTCTATAAGACATTTAAGGACGCGCTAGTTTCTCCCACCTATCTCTGTGGACTGAGTCACTGGAAACTGGCTTTCTGCCAGACACCATGCGAGAGGTGGTCAGAACCCTGCTAATGAAGTCCGGGAAGCCACCAACAGACTGTGGGTCATACCAACACGGACGTAAAGATTTCGCAAAAATATTGGCCTCCAGACTGAATCCGTTAATGCCCTAAATGGTGCATGAGAATCAAGCAGGATTTGTACAGGGGAGATCGACAACATCAAACATACAGAGGTTTTATAATATACTGGCAAAGATCCCACAAGATACTGAAGGGGTTGCAATATCCTTAGACATGCAGAAGGCATTCGACACTGTATATTGGCCATTCCTGTTCAGGGTGTTACATAACTATGGATTCGGCCCAAACTTTATTTGATGGGTACAAGTCCTGTACATGCGGCCATATGCTAGGGTATGCAGGAATGGAGTGCCCTCCTGATTGCTGACCCTCGCAGGGGGCACCAGGCAGGGATGCCTGATCTTCCCGTTGCTGTTAGCATTGGTGATAGAGCCTCTGGCTGACCTTATGAGAGCGTGACATGCACGGTTGGGTATGTCCATAGCAGGACGGGTGGAGTTAATAACACTATATGCAGATGGGGGCGTGGCTAACCAGCCATGGACTAGGTTGCATCTCCGTGCAGAGCTCCTGTTGATCCGTCTCTCATCCGAGAATGTACGCTGTTAATATGTCCTTTGGATGTCTGAAATTGAAGAATATGACGTCGGAAAGTACAGGGAACTGAAATCCTGAAAGGCAAGGCAACCATGTCTGTGGATCGGCAGATAATGTTCTTTTTGTGCGGCGGCAGTGTTGCAACGTTGTTGCCAAAATGGCAGACAACAAAGAAAGCGGCATCGTAGCCCTGCGGATGTTCGATTGCTGAGGAACTGTTTGGATAACGAGTGAGGCGGCCGCCTGCATTATTGGAAGACTTGCATCGCTTTGTTTATGCTTTCACGACCCGGACCTGGATGATTGTAGCAGCTTCAGTGCTACATCATGTGCAAGGAGGGGCCATGGGTCGAGGCAGCTCTCCGCTGCCTGACGAGACTGCTGGGATCTGCCGAACCAGCGGCGAGTGTGAGCACAGGGTTCGGCGCTGCTAAACGGGCTGTGCGTGCACTGATTTAAATGAAGCAGCACCCGCGGGCGGCCACATGGCATTGCGGCCCCCACCCGCTCATGGAATGATGCTTCAGTGACGATCGTGGAGTGCCGTGATAACACGAGCGGACTGTTGAGGGTGAAACAGGCGGCTGGCGACACACGGGTCGCGTGCGGTGTGATCCTGGGTGCCGTGAGCAGCATTGAGGCGCCCACGCACGGGACGCATGGATGCACGCACCACAGCTGCACTAAACTGGGAGAGAAAGGAACGTACTATTAGCTTCCCGGTGGGGTCCGGGCACAGGAAACATATAGGTGTGCACAGCCTATATGAACATTATGCTACATTAGGACCGCCTAGCAGGGCGCCGGCAGGCAGATGGACGAGCTCTGATGTGTGCCCAAGTGCTGACCCTGTTTGGGTCCGTGATGTCAACTGAACGGCCGAATGATAAGGACATGAAGACACTGTGACTTCTGGGCAAACCGTGTGGGATATAACTCTCAACAGGCTACAAAGGTGAACCACCATCACCTAGATGCACAAGGACACTGGCACGGAAGGTATGTTTGGAATGGATGGATGGTGATACCTGCAGGATATTAACCAGCTACGTGCGGAGCCCTTCCTGTCACCTGGTGGTACCAACGAATACTGGGTGCTCCTAATATTACGAGGGAGGCTACAATCCACTTGGTGGCAACGTCAGGGGCCTTACTAAATACGAGTCAGCAAATACACCCCAAAGAGCAAGAGAACTATCAGAGCCACGGCTTCAGCACGGAATAGGAGCAGATACGGCTGAGGGGTGGAACTATGTCGGTGAAAGGTCTAAGAGCCAAGACCAGACAGCCCACAATGGAGGTCTTTGCCAAAACGCAGAGAACCCTATGACTTCGGCGCAGAGCATGGCAGCGACGCCTGCGGAGAAAGCCCCGGACGGTGACAAGCACCAGATCCTAGAGGCCATTGCAGAACTGAGCACTAAATGGGGGTCGGCAATGGCGGAGCTACGAACAGACCAAGAGAATAAAATTGACACGGTAGGAACTGAACTCACTTCGTTACGACAAGATGTCAGGGCGCTGGCGGACAGGACAAGTGGGCTGGAAGGTGCAGTTAAGACCAACACTGACGTTAGTGCGAATAATGCGAAGGAAGTTCACGTGTTGAAGCAGCAGGTGGCCAATCTTGAAAATCGGGTGGAAGAAGCGGAGGGAAGGGCGAGAAGAAATAACATACGGGTGGTCGGCCTGCCGGAGGGGGAAGAAGGCCAGGACCCCACAAACTGCGTCGAGAACATGATTCTCCAGGAGATAGGAGCAGACAGGCTTTCGCAGGGGTTCACGGTGGAGCGTGCGCATCGCGCCTTAATGAGGAAGCCACGACCTGGGGCTCCGCCGAGACCAATCATTGCAAGGATCTTGAACTACAGGGATAGGGAGAAGATCCTGGAATACTTTCGCAAAGGCGGAACAATAGAAAGAGCATCCACCCAGGTTATATACTATATACGCTAATATAGCGGGTAAGATGCAAATTGGAGGATGCATAGTACTAATAATTAGCGTAACAAATCTTGAAAAAAGGAGCGACAGGATGGAGGTGAGCTGCCCCGAGGTGAGCTGCCCCGAAACATTAGTAGTTAAGTGGCCATTAGGGCGACTTTACCCTATTGAGCCCTGAGCACGGGTTGGTGCGGATAGGACTAGATGTGGGGATGCCTGAGATCCAGGAATGGAGCTGGGCAATTGTTGGGAAGGGTGTTGTTGGGGACGGGATGGGTAGAGGGAGGGGAGGGAGGCAGGGAGTTCGGGATGTACATAGTTGTGGGGAGTTCAAGTTTAAACATGAGCCTTTGCGGAAGAACTAGAGTCAGGAATCTGTTTTGTGTGGGTGGGAGGGCTGAGCGGCAGGGAGAGAGGGAACTATTGACTAGCCATGGGGGACCTTAAGATAATAACGTGGAATGTTAGAGGACTTAACAGTTATTTAAAACGGAATAAGGTCATGCTGTATTTGAGGAGGCAGAAGATAGATGTCGCACTGCTACAGGAAACGCATCTGACGCGAGAGAAAGTGGAGTTGATGGGGAGAAAATGGAGAGGGATTGTGGTGGTTTCGTCATATTCTGCCTACGCTAGGGGAGTGCTTGTCTGGGTGGCGCCGCATGTCCCATTTAAGCTAATTGAGGAAGTGGTGGAGGCGGACGGGAGTATCCTTTGTGAATACGTACGCCCCTAACCAAAACACGACGGCATACTTCAGAACGTTGTGCACCAAACTTAGTGCGTGTGTGGGTAGAGCGGTGATCTGGGGCGGGGATTTTAATTGTGTAATGAATCCTAGGGTAGACAGGTTGGATGATAGGATTGATAGGCCGCCCCAGCGGCTAAAGCATTGCAGACGCTACTAGCGGATCTTGGCTTGGTAGACGTGTGGAGAGCAAAACACCCTGATGAGAGACAATACTCGCACTACTCGGCTCCGCAACAGCTGTATACGAGGCTTGATTATGTCTTTGCCAATCCGGACGTAGTCGCAGAGAGTATCCATATAGAATATAAAGTGAGAGTCCTCTCGGATCACTCGCCCCTGGTCCTCGGATGGCAATATTGCCCCCCGAGGGCGCAGATACCGACATGGCGCCTGCGGGCAGAAGTGCTCAAAGATCCAGTCTTTAGAGAGGACATAAGAGATGAGATTACTAATTATTTTTATGTGACTACTGGTAGCGTGCAGTCTGCGGGTACTTTATGGGAAGCCTTTAAGGTGGTGATGCGTGGGGTTTCCATAGCTAAATAAAAGGGATTGCAGGGTGGAGTTCTAGCTGATCTGCAAAAAGCAGAGATCGAGCTGGAAAGAGTATTGGAAGGTGGCGGGGCTGATACGGAGTTAGTACTCAAATTACAGCAGCAGTGCGCAGAATACTGGGATAGGCTTTGTAACCTCAATTATAAAAAGTACATAGAGAGGCAGCATGCAGGAGGAGATAAAATGGGCCGGCTTCTAGCGTGGTTGTACAAGAGCGAAACCCCTAGACCCCCGATTCGGATTGTAACCAAAGAAGATGGCGAGACAGTAGATACCCAAGAAGGTGTAAATAGGGAATTTGCGGAATATTACAAGGTGCTATATGAGGATGGAGAGGGAGGCAGCCAAGAGGAGATAAATGAAACACTAGAAGATATAGGTCTGCCCAAGATAAGTGAAGAAGAGAGGGAAGAGCTGGATGCACCAATTACTTTGGAGGAACTGAAAGAGGTTGTGAGGCAGTTACCCACTAGCAAAACTCCAGGAGCAGACGGGTTCCCTAGTGAATTTTATAAAGTATATGGGGTGGAAGTGCTCCCCCCATGCTAGAAATGCTTAATGAGGCGTTAGAGGTGGGATGGTTGCCGGAGTCGCTCAGGGAAGCGATCATAATACCACTCCCCAAGCCCAATAAACCAGAACACAGTTGTGGCTCCTACAGGCCCTTGTCGATGCTGAACCAGGACAGTAAGATACTGACAGCTGTCCTGGCAAACAGAATGCGGAGAGTAATTGGCAAATTAATTCACCCAGATCAAACGGGCTATGTCCCGAGCAGGAACATAACTCACAACCATAGGCGACTCCATCGAGTGGTCGAATTGGGGTGCAGTAGTGAAGGCGAAATGGCGATTGTGTCATTAGACGCAGTTAAAGCGTTCAACTCGGTTAAGTGGCCATGGTTGTTGGCGGCCCTAGGAGGATATGGAGTAGGGCCATGTTATATTAAATGGGCTAAGATGTTATACAGTGAGCCGTTGGCCAGAGTTCGAACAGGTTCAGTGATATCTGAGAGATGGCAGCTTAGCAGAGGTACTAGGCAGGGGTGCCCCTGGTCCCCGATGCTTTACATTTTAGCCCTGGAGCCCTTAGCAATATACCTCAGGCAACAATATGACCCGATAGGTATTGAGGTAGGAGGGGAACGACACTTAATATCCTTGTATGCAGATGATTTGTTACTATATCTGAAATACCCGGAAGAAAATCTCCAATACATTTTGGAAGTGTTGGAGAGGTATGCCAGGCTGTCCGGGATAGCGGTGAACCCCCAGAAATCTAGCATATTCCCGTTGGGTGGCTATGTGGGAATCCCTGTAGAAAGATTGCCGGTGCTACAGATACTGTGGGCAGTGAGTTCCTTCCGCTACCTTGGGATAGACGTGTATCACACGGCAGAGGAAGAACATAAGTGTAACACCGAAATAGCCATTGGGAAAATTGGGAAATGCATGAGGTTTTGGGAGAAGTTGCCCCTAGCAATGATGGGACAAAGTGCAATGCTTAAAATGGTGGTTCTACCTAGGCTTTTACATTATTTTAGCAATATTCCATATATGATACCTAAGAAGTTCTTGGTTAAGCTGAACAGTATGTGCAGGGACTTCTTGTGGCATGGTACCCGGAATAGAGTGGCATTATGGAAGTTACAGAACTTCTACGAAAAAGGCGGTGTTAAACTGCCAAATTTTGAGGCTTACTATGTAGCGGCTCAACTGCAATATGTGGCTAAGTGGCTCTCTGATGAAGAGACCCCTGAACATAGGTTGTTTGGACGGAACTGTACTCCTTTTTATTTGCGGGAAATGATCTGGTTGGTTGGCTCAGAAATGAGGGAGCGCCCTGGGATGATGTTGATGGGGTGGAATATGTGGCGTCGAGCGTGCCGGATGATGGGGGACCCTTTTCCATGTGCTCCGCAGATACCGTTGGTTGCACTGGCAAAAGGAGATAAGCAGCTGAGGGTAATTATTAGGACCTACTGGGAATCAGTGGGACTGGTTACATTGGGGGACATTTGGCAAGATGGGACTATTACGGATTTTGAAGGACTTGGGGAAGTAGCGGGATTACATATAGGCCAATATGTTACATATCACGGAATAGTGCAGGAGATTCGAAGTATGTGGCCTGAAACTATTTTGACAGAGGAACCAGATGCTACTGTTGGGGCAATATATGATATAGCAGAGGGTGGGCATGAGATCTCTAGATTGTATGAGATGTTGATGACTAAGGTCAGGAAGGAGTTGGTACATTTGAGATTGGAATGGGAAACATTTACGGGAGTCCCGATGGAAGATGGGATATGGGAACGTGCTTTGGGCTATCACAAGAAGGTGTCAAGGAATGCCAGGTTCAAACAAATACAGCTAAATATAACGCACAGGGCATACATGACCCCTCTGAGAATATCAAAGTTCCGAAATGTTGGGCGCCAGGCGTGTCCTAAGTGTGATGAGGAGAACGCCGACATGATACACATGTTTTGGTCGTGCCCGGTAATTGAATGCTTCTGGGCGAAGTCGCACAAAAGCTAGCGGGGAAGGGGGTCACGCTCGTAATAGACACTGCCTGGGCCTGCTTGCTGGGAGGGTATCCCAGATCACGAAAACTTAAACATGTTGGGAAATTGAAAGATTTGGCATATGTGCTTGCGAAACGGAGGATTGCTATGGGTTGGAAGAAATGCCATAAGCCACGAGTGGATGTATGGTGGAAAAACCTACAGAAATGGGCGGAGGCCGAAACAATGGTGTGGCACGATACTAGTAACACGAGTGGGGAAGAAGAAATGGGCTCCCTCATGGCATGGAAATTATTGATAGCTGAAATGTTTGGAGTAGTATTGGATCCAACAGAATCCGAGGGCAGCGAAACCCTGCCACACGGAGCAGATATTGAATGCGAAGAACATACAGGCTCATAAAGGGGGGTGGGACCGGGAGAGCAGTGTCTAAAGTTTAAATGCGCTTGATTGAATTGTCATTAATTGCACTGCATGTTTGGTTTGTATTGTTGTTTGGTTTGAATAAAATAATAAAAACTTTAAAAAAACAAACACTATATGCAGACAACATCATGATGTATGTAAGGAACCCCGAGAAATATCTGCAAAGGGTACTAGCTGGGGTCCAAGAATTCAGGAAATTCTCAGGTATATGCTGGAACACCAGCAAATCTGAAATATTTCCATTGACGGATAGGATGGGTGCGCCTAGTAATCTGTTCAGACTATGATGGACACCGGAGCAGGTGAAATATCTAGGTGTAGAGATAGCACACTCAGCAACTGTGGTACGCTCCCTTAATTATGACACATTGGCCAATGCAATATGTACCAACCTTGAATGTTGGAACCAGCTCCCTCTCTCACTAATGGGACGATTGGCGCTCGTGAAAATGATTAGACTACCCAAGTTATTTTACCTCTTCAGTACAATACCATTGTGGCCAGGTAGATCCTTTTTTGCAAGGATACCAGGTACATGCTCTACGTTTGTGTGAAGGGGTCAGGCGAGGGCCAGTTGGAAACGCCTCACTTTGCCATATGAGCAGGGAGGACTGGCAGCTCCAGACTACGAGTTGTATTACTTGGCAGCTCAAGCATACTATGCAATGCATTGCACGACAGCGGGCTGCACACATCATATGTAGATTTGGAGAGGCAGGGGAAGGGTAAGATCTTACTGTTGCATGGGGTGGTCATGGGAAGACAGGGAAATAGCAATCAGCTGCACCCAGTATTAATCACACAACAAGCCTGGATGAGGTTGGTTCAACACCCCAAAACCATTATAATGTTCAGCCCGAATATGCCCATCTGGGATGCCCCTTTCTGGACCCATCAAGAGACAAAGTATTGGCAGCACACCAGCGAGGAGTAGCCATAATACATTTTGGGGATTTGTACCCGGAAGGCCTGTTTATGTCCTGGGATGATGTTAAGATATATGTAGGGTATACCCCGTTACAGAAACTGCAATACTTTAGGCTCTGCTCAGCAGTGGCATTTGTATCGGACGGATTCCCGTGGGAGCCATCCTCACATCACAGCCTGAACTACGTGATATCCTCTATTACAGTGAAAAAAACAGCTTCAGTGTTATACAAACTGGCTTTGTCGATTAGGAAGGTACAAACACCAGATAACAAGGGGGAGTGGGAGAGAGATCTGGGTGTCACATTTACAGAAACACATTGGCTGCAATTGTGCAGGCTTAAGAAGCAGATCTAATTTAACTCCAGGTACAGACTGAATCACTTCAAAATATTAAATAGAGTACATCTCATCCCGGCCCGCCTGAAGAAAATGTACGCTACGATAGAGGGAGATGCCCAAGAAGTGGAAATGAAGATTCTGATTTGATGCATATGTTGTGGTCGTGGGGGGCACTCTCCTCGTACTGGGGTAAGGTGTCTGGCGCGCTGGAAGAAATGGTGAACCAGCTGGTCAGTTGGGATTATACGTCATGCATGTTGGATTATGTATTTAAAATGAATATATTGCAGCATAAATTTATAAATATAGGACTTTTGCTAGCCAAACTAGCCATACTAATGCGATGGAAGAGTAAAACACCCCCTACGGTTGAAGAATGGCTGAGTGATATGACCTGGGCAAATGACAAGGAAGAGTTGCATGCCAGCCTGCTGCCCCAAACTATGGGGAGGATTCCACCAGTACCTGATTAATAGAGAAGGCGGGGGAACTGATGAAAATGTAGCTCTGTAACTTGTTGTGAATTGCTTAACCGAATATGGGTCGTGAAGTAACTCCTGTACAATGCATTGTTCAGCTATGTAGATGTATAATGTTGTAACTCTGTGCAAACTAAATAAAAGTAACAAAATAAATAAAAAAGAAACATTTCTTTTGTGTCACTTTGTAAAGAGGCGCTAGAATTTGCCCAAAATGTGGTATATGTTGTCTCCAGAACCCAAACAACCCTATAAAACGTTCAGCTTGTTTCTTACTCACAGGTGTAGTGAATTCAAGAATCTTTTGTTTGGCCTTCGGCACTATTTGATGCTGCTCATTATACCACTGAATTCCATGAAAAATGACGGTCTCCTCTGGACCCTGAGTTTTAGTCTCATTAATTTCCCATCCTTGTTTTCTCAATCCCTAAATGATTACTTCTATGTGCGTTCATACGCTGTGCTAATCCTTTCCCTGAATTAGTATGTCATCAATATAGTGTGAAATCTGCACATCGGGTTTGCATGGTATCTGTTAGGAAAGATTTCATAATTGTATGTAATTTTCCCTCCATGTGTACAACCCCAAACTTTTTGCTGCTGTTCAGACACCCTTGACTGAATTTGCCAGAGAAGCACAGCCTTCAGCTGCACTCCTCTGGGTTTTTGCTCACTTTTTTTGGGGAAACTGACATGCCCTTAAGACAGTCGGTACTGGGAGACTTTGTTTCCCTTAGTCCTTTTCCCGTGTTGCAACTTTTATGCAAAATGTAACAAGTGTGCAATGTATCTTACCATACAGCACACTTGGGTCTATAGTCATTTTCCAACGGCCCTAGATACTCTCGCTGGACTTTTTATGAACTGTGCAGATGTGCCATGGACAGGACTGGTGGCAGCTATCTTTTTGCATTATTTTTAACCCTTTCCTGCAATGTTAACCGCGTTTGGCACAAATAGGTGGCCTGGCTCAAAAATGGCCATGCCACCAGGTTCTTTGTCCTGTCCTTTGGCCATCTTGCCCCTTCACCTTCCCCAGGTCGAGTCAACCCGGGTCAGTGCTTATTTGGTCATGCACTTTCCCGTGAAACCCAATGCTTTCGCTGGCTTCTGCATGCCTTCTGTGTGCCTCCAGGATTGTGGGCTAGAACGTCTGAGTCCAATACACATCCTGGGTGCCAGAGAGTCTGGAGTGCCATGAATGACTGGGACCACGTGGTCTGTGATTGGTCCACGTATGGAGTGTGTGTTTGTGAGCAGATCTCCCATTGGGTCCTCTTCGTTTTGGCACGAAGGGAACTTTGAATAAGAGGAGGCCAAAAACACCCCTACCATGTCGATCTCCTGAGTTCTCACTGAACAAAGGATAGGATCCAAGTATCCTGCAATTACGAAGCCGAGTCGAGGAACCACTGGTGACCCACTGGAAGGTTTGGAACGCTGAGCCCGCTGTCGTCCCGTGGGACCCCTCTGCATCTGGTCGTCCTAGAAGGTCTACGAAGACGCTTCGACCCATTGGAATAGTGGGACCAACTATTCTCAGCACCTTCATCAAACCCTGCAAGTGAGCTTTCTCGGAAGTGTCCCTGGAACAACCAGTGGGCTGACCAGCTTCCCCAGTTGCTTTGCTCTGTCACTGCCGCCGTTTTGAGGAGGCCCTTGAAACTGGGTATACTGCTAGCTCTGTGTCACCCTCACACTAAATTTCATACACTTGGCATTCTCAGGTCTGAAGTGAGATGAGTGCGCCAGGACCGGAGTGAACGCGGTTACCGTGTTGCCCTGCCGTGGCAATGTCTTTTGCAAGTATGCTGCATTTGTGACCCTCTTGCCCCTGAAGCCTGCTACAGTGAAACTGGGTCGATTCATCCACTCGGAGTGGAGAAATCGCCACTGTCCCATTTGGGAATCATCGCTGTATCTCAGGAACTGAAAGCCGCAGAGAGGTCCTTTTTGTTGTGTTCGAACCTGCATCCTGAGTGGACTGAACGGGCGAAGTTTGGGTCCGAGTGCGCCTGGGACTGGTGAGTACTTCCAACACTAAACGGTGGCCTCTGGCACAACAGGCCCCTTTTACACACAAGTGGCCCCTGGGGGTCCCTCTCCTTTCCACTGCTAGTACGAACTATGAACTCCACCCCGCTCTCTGGAAATGCCTCTGCCTTCAAGTGGAGGTCCTCCCTGAATAGTGGGAACTTGTTCTTCATCACGTCATCCACCTTCCCGAGCTGCTAGAGACCCCTGAAGAGACCCTAATTTGCCCATTGGAACAACCGCATGCGCTTCCATTGCATGTACTATTGAGCACAAGGTTCCTCTCTTCTTAGGGCTTGGACTGCCTTTTAGGTGTGTTGTTGATGTCGAAGGGGCCTAAAGACTATCTGCATTGCCCGTTTCCTTCCCATCTAGGTTGTCGACATATTTTGTGTATTTAACCCCTTTAGACCCCAATGGTCTTGTATATACATTGTGTTGATAGTGTTGCATTGGTTTACTTAGTGTTACTGTGATTCTTTTGCTATGGTCTTTGTTACAAAGGCACTGTAAAAAATGTGTCTATATTTTTGATATAACACTTGTCTGGAGTAATTTGTAAGTGTCCTTTCTTTGTGTGCTCATTGGGGTCCTTCAGTCACCCTCACCCCTCCTGAGACTTAGTCTTGACTGCCTGCCATAGCTACCCTGATTGGTCTGGCTTGTCCAGACGTTACCCTGTTCCAAGAAACTAGGCTGGCCTTCTGAACCTCTGCCCCTCCAAGTCAGAGTTCAGAAATCCATCTGAACAGTATCTTATTCAAATGCTCCGCCACCAGCCAGTGACAAATAGTCGGACTGTGCATGTACCCCATGGGCAGATGTTGAAACATATACTGTCTCCCATGCCAAGAAAATGCAAATTGCTCTTGACATTCATCAGCAATTGGCACAGTGAAGAATGCATTTGCCAAATCTATCACTGCGTACCAAATGCCTTAAAATGTCTGCACATTCTCAATCAAAGTAACAGCATCTGGGACTGCGGGTACTAACAGAGGAGTGTACATATTCAGTTTGCGATAATCCACAGTCATTCGTCGCTTCCGTCTGGCTTCTTAAATGGCCAGACCAGATTGTTCCGAGCCGTAGTTACAGGACGTAACACACCTGCTTCAACATATCCCTCGATAGTATCTGAGATTTCCTTATGCCCCCCGCGAATGCGATGTTGCTTCATCGACACACGTTTTGTCGCCAAAGGAGCCTGCGCTGGGGGCATCTTCAATTTTCCCACAATAACAGGGGTACATGTCAATGCACTTACTCCAAACTCATAAGTTGTTTTACCTCCAAGTCCTAGAGTCAATCCCTCCAGAATATCAAAGCCAATAATATAATCAGGTATGGGAACAATCAACACTTGATATTTACTCCTTTTCAAATTACCAATTTTCATATCAACTTTTGTTTCGACTATGGGGGTCTCTTTCCTTCCTAGTCCAGTTATGGTCAAATGTCTACCATTAAACCTTGAAGGCTTACCATGGATCATTGGGGCCTCCGCCCCAGTATCAATCAAAGCTTGAACCTCTTGTATGTTTCCTGACTGCCAAAATAATTTGACATTTCACATGAGGCCGTCTGTCTACCTTAATACGGGCAGACGCTACCGGAGTTTGACCACAATCATATTCGTATTTTGAATGTGCGTATTTTGTCTCTATCTCCAACATTGCATTCACCACTTTTCGCAAATCAGCATAGGTCGGCTGATATGCTAGATCCGTTCCCATGCACTCCACATCCACCTCCTCTTCAGGCAATGTGGAAGGGGACTTATATCCCTCTCGCATATTCACAACCTGCCTTTTCATCTGTTTGTACCGCTCTTCCCCTTCAAGCCCTTGCTTTTTATATAGCTGGTACATTTCCCTGTTTTCAATATCGTCAATATCTTCTTGTGGCACTCCATCTTTTAATAGTGCCAATAACATGTTGGTTCTCGATACACGAGAATCTCTACTGTCAGATCTCTTTCCATGAGTCTGCTTGTCACTACGTCCCTCTCTCTCCCTCTCACAGGTTCTCTCTTCCACTCTATCCCATACCTCCAGTTCTGCTAACTGTCTGATAGCATTGACTACTTCATCTGTTAATTTACCTGTCATCCCCACCAGCAAAGTCATAATTACATTTTTATAAGCTTGTGGAGCAGTTTGAATGATTGTATTTTGGGCCGAAACCGATAATAATGCCATCACCCCCATATGTTCGGGATCATCAATATGGATGGATTGTTTCATAGCATGCTCGCTGAGTCTTTGTATTGCCTCTCTCAACGTATACCACCTCTTCTCATCACTAGGCCAGTCCGACGTAATAATCGGATACTTGCAATTACATCATTGAGCCGCTGTAACAGAGTTACTTGCTACTTTCTCCCCTGGGCATCAGGAGGCAGCTCTGCTCGCAATACCTCCTGAATATGGGTTTCATGAGAAAATGGCAGGAACCTTGGAGAATCGGTTGGATCCACCAGAAGGCCTGCCACACCTCCATCAAATAACCTGACCATCCAAGATAACAGAGACTCACCAGCCCTCTGTTTCAATTGATTAATGATTTCCCCAACCTCTTGCTGAGAGTAATCCTCCAATGTTGTCAAATCCACCAGACCACCTCGAGGATTAATCTGATGTGGGCCAGCCCGTCTATGCGTAACCGGTTTAACAGTCACTTCCTTCCGATCAGGCTCCAGTTTAGATGGTATTTCCCTGTCGGAACCACTCTCTGAACTAGTGCTATCAAATACATTCCTGTCCCATTGGTCGGGGTCCCAATGAACCCCTGCAGAAGCAATTACTGTTGCCACTTTGTCAGTATTCACTCTCCCTCTCCTTTTCGATATTTGTATCGGGAAACTCTTACAGCAGCTCTTTCGGCCACAGCCTAATATTTGTCTGCCTTATCATGATACCATTTCATCTGAAGTTGCTGCATTAGAGCAAGCTGTTTCTCAGCAGCCAACTCTTTCTCCAACCTTAAGACATTTGCCTGCAATTCTACGTTCTATTGATGCATCTTTCTGAACGCATGCAACAAAATCCAACCTCTTCTGCCCAAGGCTGAGCACTCCTTTCCCTTCTCTACGAGTACCTGTTGCAAGCAAGCCGCTGCTACCTCGGCCAGACTCGCCTCTCCTATACTAGTATCCCAGGTCTCACTCAAACCTGCACCACATGCCAAAGTATGTGCAAGTTTGTCATATGGACTCTTTGTCCACCCTGGAATTATCACTGCGGGACAATCCCCACCTGAGGAACTTCCCTTTTACTTAAATAAGGAACTCATGATTTCGATGGATTTTTCAAGTCCCCTATCAAAACCTCTACAACAATCAAACAATATTCACAAATTCCCAAAAAACTCCAGAAATTGCCTTTCTGTATGCAAGCTTCAGATTCATTTAGTATTTGGAACTAATTTCATCACAAATACCCTGCTTACAGCGCCACTATGTTTTGCTTTTCAGACGTGTGTAATGACCTGAGCACTTACTCTATTACACGGACTAAAAGTTCTTGGACTCAGGAGGGCACTAATGTACACTTAGACCATTAGTTGGAAAATAATTGGCTCTTTACAGGCCCTTTATTTATATTCTTTTGGCATACAGATTGCTACGAAATAAATGCAAATGGTTGTACATGGATAAATGGACAAAAATAAACACATTGGGTATACATCACTGTCAGTGCAGTTGTAGGCGAAAGCTTAATCTCGGCCATGACAACACTACCCAGTCCCAAGGCAGGTAGGCAGAGAGATTGCACATCAACTAACAGGGTCTGGAGCGGAGCGTCCTCCCTCTCAGCCAGACTTCAACACCCAGGGTTCCAATTCTCTGTCTCCTCTCTGGATACCTCTCTTCTTCAGGGGGACAAATCTCAGCTCCTCATAAGTTGCCGACTGTCGCAGGCTGAAGGACAGACAGCAAGCATGGGAGGCAAGAGTGGAAAAATCCAGATAGTAGTAGAAAAACCCAGCTTGTCTTCCACGCACTGATTCCCAGCACCCCTTATCAATGCACCTGCACATCTCTGACTCCCCTCTCAGCTCGTCCTTGAGTGAACAATGCGAAAACTGTCCTCCATAATAAGCTCATCTGCTTCACACTAAAATATTGCAACCATTGCAGAAATTATGTCTGCCTTCTAACTGAGCTCACAGAAACGTATACTTTCATTGCAATTTAGAAGTGAATGTCCAAAATGGCCGCACACCAGCGTCATGTTGTTTATCTCATTTTTGCACATGCACTACAGGGACCCAGAGGAGCTATGCCTGCAAAATCTGGTGGAAGAATGCACTGGACCACAAGCAAGCAGTTGTCCCAAGTCTCGGGTTTGCACTCGAGACAGCGGCGGTTCTGTGGGACACCCTGAGGTAGAGCTGGACAGTTCACTAGATGGCCCAGGAACACTTCCGAA
The DNA here is from genome assembly GCF_040938575.1 of Ambystoma mexicanum. NCBI lineage: Eukaryota > Metazoa > Chordata > Amphibia > Caudata > Ambystomatidae > Ambystoma > Ambystoma mexicanum. The sequence continues at coordinate 386,115,412 of NC_090928.1, read as the reverse complement.
TGGGCTCTTTCGGTGGGTAAGCAGGCCCACTACTCCAAAGGGGCAAAGCGCCTTGGCAGACCTTCTTGATCGAAGAAGAAAGCAGGGGTCTGACGGGCCAGCAGAGGTTGAAGGTTGCCAAAACCTTCCATAGTGTCTTCAGCGGTTTCACAAGTCTGTACTTCGTGCAGGAGACTTGGCTCCTTCTGTAGTTTGGTGAGAACTCAGGTAATTGACCTTGAATGGATGCAGAGGCCCTGCTCTTAGCCAAGATTAGTTTTGCACCAAAGTCGAGGACTTCCAATCGAAGATCTGCTCTCTTGCAGGCATCCCAGTCGTGGACCAATCACGGTCCACAGTGGTCTCAGTCATTCAGGCACTCCAGACATCCTGGCACCAGGAGTCTAAATTGGGACCAGAGAGTCCCAACCCGCTTCCTGGGCACACACACGTGACAGGCAGAAGCCTGCTAGAGAGATCAGTTTTCGCAGAAGGCTGCATCCCCAAATAGGGAAAACCCAGGTTACACAACCTGAGCGAAGGCAAGGGACAAAATGGCCATGGGACAGAACAAAAGACTTTGTGGCTCACCCATTCTCGGGCCTGGCCACAGTCTTGAACCAAACATGGTAAACGTAATATGATTAAGTACACAGAAGTAAAACATTATAAAAAGTAACTGCTGCCACCAGTACATCCCAGGCACACTCATACAATCACCAAAAATTCCTTTGAGTGTGTCTAGGGCTGTACAACAAAAAGGGACCCCAGCGCACGTTACTGAAAGGTACATTGTGCACTGTTAAAAAGTTACCAAGAAATGGCAACTTAGTCAAATACTAAGGGAAACATAGTTTCCCACTACTGACAGTCTGAAGAACGTGCCAGTTTCCCCATAACAGGTGAGCAAAAGCCTAGGGGAGTTCAGCTGAAGGCTGGGCTACACTGGAATAAGTCAGGATAGGAAAGCCAAACAAAAGCAAAATGTTTTGGGGGTTGTTGTGGAATATGACTGTTTGTATGAAAGGGTGTCCTTATGGAAAATTACTGTTTGTAGGAAGGGAGATGTTATGATGCAAGTTGGTCCTGTTCAGTCTCACTGGCCATGAATGTATGCTGATAGAATGTTGGTGTATGGATGATGACAGCTCAGGGGAATGCTGATTGAGTGTGATGTATGAGTTTTCCATGAATGTCAGTTGGGGGCCTGAGCTGGATGTGAGAGGATGGCCGGTGGGTGTCTCTTGTGCCACTTGATGTATACCTCTATCTGCCTTCCCATGTACCCTGTAAATACCTACAGGTAACTGAAGATGTGTAAATATGGACCTATGTACAATAAAGCTACCTGGACTAGTACCATGGCTCCACAGCTGGTCTGTGTGTGGACAGTGTTCATCACTCCAGGGTATTTAATACAGGGGTCCATAAATGGAGGGAAAATTGCACATAAATTAAATCTTTCCTAACACGAACCCAGAGATATTCTAGACATGTTAAGCAAGACTTGGGAAGAGAGGGAGAGAGACATCATTCCTTTATCCCAGACTGCTCAAAAGTTGAAAGAACAGATGGCAGCAGTAAGGAATAAAATACACTTAAATATGATAAAAGCACAAGAACTACAAAAAGTATGTTATGACCGGAAAGCAGTAATGAGATCTTTGTCCATAGGGCAAAAAGTATTATTCCCTCATCTGACGATAAGATGCTGTCCAGGTGGCATGGACCTTATGAAGTACTGGAACAGATGGTACCTTATAATTATAAAATATCACAACCTGATCAGTGAATAAAAAGGCATATATATTATATTAAACTACTTAAAGAATCGAAAGAACCTATGTGTAAATATACTCCCATCATGCTAACCAGTCTCTTATCAGAAGA